>NW_026848970.1:1200000-1619862 GCF_030867605.1 Colletotrichum paranaense
GTCTTGTTGACGGTTCCGGCGGTCACATCGCCAAAGACAATGATGGGGGCAGCGACCTCGCCAAGACTGAAGTTCTCCACGGTTGCAGTGAAGGTGTAGTTGGGGTTGAAAGCTCTTGAGGTGACCTGTCGTGCCAATTTGCTGTTGGCAAGCTGTTGCGCATCCAGGGTATCCTTTGTCCAGTAGGCTCTCGACTCGTCGAAGATGGATTGGTTGAAGACATGATTGTTGCCAAAGGCAGCATCGGTGCGACTGTGGACAAGGTGTTAGTGTAGGCCAAGTCTGGATATACTCATCGCTCCATAGCTCGAACAGGAAGAACCAAAGCCTAAATATGTCGAGGCATTGTTCTCCTACAGACGGGCAGAGCTTAAACTTACCTCAAGCTAGCATCGTGCTCCAGGACATTATGAACGTTAAGTTGGTCCCTGATACATGTTGGATTAGTGGTGCGTTGCGCCAAGACTTCAAAGGGGCTTCTTACAGAGTGAAGAATGTGGCATTGGGTTCTGGGTTGGCAATAAGGGCCATGTTAAACATCAGGGTTCCAAGATCGGTCCCGAAGTTGAGACCGTCCTGAAGACCTTTCACAACAACGTCCTTCGTCAGGTTCTTGCCGTCGTGGGAGATGAAGCCGTGGTTGGCCAAAGTGTTCATCATTGGGCATGGGCCACGGACTACATTATCAGCACTGGAAGCTCAGGTTTGGTTCATCAGTATAGTGTACTCACAGTCATCAGGTCCAGCAGGAGTCCACTCAGTGGGGGAAGCTCTGCGGAAGTGAGGGTTGGCCAAGTGAGCAGCAGTCAGGTGAGGATTGGCTGAGGCCACGCCAAAAGCAGCGGCGATGAAGGTGAAAAACTGCTTCATTTTGAGTTGCTGAATATTGGTGTCAGTTTGAGGAGCTAAGAAACGAATGAAAGATGAGATGATTTCTGTCTGTTGCCAATTTTCTTCCGACGAACCCTTCTCACGGTCTCTTATTTATATTCAATAACGCCGAGAGCTCATTGTACGTACATCTCCCGCCCCCTACATTCGTTTCCGTTTTATCCAGAGGTGACCATACATCATGACGGCCAGCCCTCTCCTCACACCGGGGCTATGTCTTTTCCCCGTCCATTCGCCCCTGATTCAAAATCATGCCAACATATCGCTGTCCGCAGATCGTCCCGTCCGAACATTTCGGTATCGCTCCAAACTCCCCATCTACAACTCCACGGGAAATTTCGAGAGCCAATCAGAGATTGTATGATGACCATTTTGCATGGTTGTCTTTGCGGAGGTGGTGGGTGGTTACAGGCATAGGTGCATCTATTCCCAGTGAAACGCGGTGCCGCTCAGGCGTTGCCGAGCCAGCCTATACGCGGAGACAGCTTTACGATACGTCATGGCGACCTACCACAGCGCACAACACCAAACATAAAGACGCTCAAATACGCGGAGTTTGGAGACGAACTACGATTTCTCAATAGAAATACCACGACACCGCCCACCGCCCATTCAGAGAGCCCAGTCGAGCGGTCAACCACGTTGCACGTCAAGGCCCGTCTGGAACAATCTGTTCCCGTCTACGGCATTACAGCCAAGCCAATGGCCGTAAGTAGCTTACATTAGAGATCACGGCTATGTAGGCCAAGCATCAATACGCCGTACGGATAGGAACAGCCAATCATAGCCCCCAAGTTTCAAATCCACTTCCACGTATTCACGTGGATCGACAAGACCCCCGTCCACCTTTAATGTTATTCTCCGGAAGTATCGACATACCGTCAAAGTCCGGTAACTCCCCTTCACTAAGAGGTTTCCACTGGACTTCATATGTCGTTCAAAACAACGAAGAGGCTAAGCTTCTTAGCTAAAGCATCACATCGCCCCCAGCTTCCAGTACTTCAATCAATCTGCAGCCCTAAAGTATCGCGCGATCCTCATGAACCTGGATCTGGCAAGTATTCCGTCCTCAACCTCTGACGTCCTTGACAAGACCTCAACCCCGTGTTTGAACCATTCAACGCCCTCCGCCTCCCACGAGTGGCACCAAGAAGGCTAAGCCTAGTCCCTTCCATGAGCACTAATTCGCCGGCGTGTATCTCACGGGTACCGCATTCGAGGCCCGCCGACTTCATGCGGTTGGAAGCAAGGCTGAGTTAGGAGGGGCGGCGGACAGTTCTGAATCTTTCCCAAACTTCGGGCTCGGTTTCGGCGTCGGTTTCGGCGACTATCTCGGCCAACGGCCCCCGAGTGCGCCTTGATGCGGAGTTCTGCCGTCTCCTCGCGACGACAATAACAACGGACTACTCCGCCCCCGTTCCGTCCCGGTAGAGTAGACACGGGGGAGGTTCGCCTTTGATGACCACGACGCCACCGCCGCCCATGTATCTATCTTGTCGGATACCCGGGACGAGATCATCACTCTTTCGACTTTGGTCAGCGGACTTTAGAGACGGAGCTCATGCTAAGACCGTGGCCAGTCAGAGGACGTCAAGGATTCGAATAGTCTGCTGCAGCATTCATAGCCAGCTCCGCCATTGTTGACAGTATGTCAGATCAGGCTAGTAGAAGGCATCTACAGCTCGATAACCCAGCGTCTGGCCGGCAAAGTGTGCCTCCGACAACAACGCCCCCGAGACCGGTCCTTGCGAAGACGAGTCGACCACGAGGCTCGACGTAGCGTGAGGACTTCCGCAAGCCATCCAACGCTATACGACATTCCGAAGAAGCATTCTAGGGCACTTCGTCAGCAACATGGAGATCACCAGGGATCAGCGCGGAGGAGGATGAAGATGCGGAAACATCTTTCGGGCACCGGAATCTGACATGATGCCAGCCCAGATGCGCGTCTCCGGATTGGACAACATACGGCTCATCTCAACATTTGACAGCTGAGCCAACAAACCTTCACACCCACAAAAGAGACACGCCTGATAGCATCCCGCCGCATCGAACTCACCCTACCCTCCCATCCCACCTACCGACAGCCCATCGAACACTAGTCTCCGACGCATGTAGCCAGCCCTGTGCCGCAGGAAAGCACGATCAACCACGTGAAGTCGAGATCCCCGATGTTCATCACCAACTACACAGCCCACCGGACCGCGTCACGCAACATTCGGGAAGAGGGGGGCTGACTGAGCATCACCCTCGACAGAGATGGCGGATCAAGGAAATGTGACGCCGTCCCTCTGACTTTCAGGAACCGTCATCATCGTCAGCATTCTGCGACGCTTACATCAGGTCTTGGGGATGCAACCCTAAGCAACTTGACTAAAATCATGGTCAGATCGATTCGAAAGAGCTTCTCCCACACGTCTACTCGCTATCGCCAAGTCTCATTTACGATACCTCATTTTCGTCTCTGGTCCACCGTCCACTGGCCAGCCTTGCTGTCCATACGGGGCTCTTCACAGTCAGCAACCCCCGAAACACCTCGGAATTCCGCATCTTCCTCGCATCCCGTCTCTTGCGTGGTCCGACCATAGAGTAAGCCCGATCACATCGCCAATGGTCTCAGCCTAAGCCAAGCCAAATGAGAGACGGCGTAGAATAAGCTCCCTCTCACGCGCTAGTTCAGACTGCCAGGCTGCCAGACAATTCCAAAGTCCCAATATCAAATGAACCAAAAAAAAAAGTGCCGGAGTTCCACCAACGCATCCCAACCTTCTAGACCGAATGCCTCTCACCCTTCACCCCGCAAAAAACAAGAGCCTAGAATCAACACTAAACGCTCATATGATGGGTCTAGAGCGACTATAATCGGATCCGGACCCTACGGCCTTGGTCTCTCCCACATCACCCGTTAGGGCTGGAATGCCCAGCGCCACCAATCTCCAACACCAAGTCTCTATCCCTCTCCTATTCCAAACCCACATCAAAAGTTTTGCATGATGACGACGTCCGCTACGGCCATAACATCCATAACCAAACAACAAACCCGTCCGCATCTGACAATAAACGTGCCTCCCTCCGCCCAACCACCGGACCCCCCCCCCCCCTTCCCCGTTCAGAACGGGGTGAGTGAAGATGTGGACCCGGTGTAGTCCCATAGCGCAAGAACACACGCCCACCATGTGAACGCATCAAAACGACCCAAAAACCACCGCCCTTCCGCACACCCTCCCCCCTTCACAGCCCAGTTGCGATGTCCCAGGTGCTAGTAAGGGCCCCGTCGCCCCATCGGAGATTATTTACGTAGAGTAGACTGGGCAGCAGGGCAGAATCAGGGCCAGGGCACCAGGCGAGCAGGAAGGAATACAGGACGCTCAAGGGTTGAAGGGGGTGCGGTGGCATGGACCGCATGGTAGGGCAAGGCGGCGAGGACGGTAAGGATTCTTTGGCTCAAGGGGGGAGGGGGTTCACTTTTTGCGCTCATCTTCATGATGAAGAGCCTTAGGGCGCAGGGTGAAGATGGGATATGGGGAACAAAGTTCAAGCCGTCCGTCCCATCGCCTACGCGCTCGAAACTTAAGCCGCGGTTGTAATGCGCTGGGGTGGTTCCGGGGGAGTGAATAGTGCCAAGAGGAAAGGGGGGCGCATCCTCTTCTTTCGCCGCAGTGTCGGACCAAAACATTATTGACCCTAGCACCAGGGCGAAGGAGAAATTGCCAAGACATTTTCATTTTCACCTCCAACGTCAACCATGGGAACGAACCCCTAACTTACGGAGTATGGAGGACCCAGTAGGCGATTGCGTACGCACGCTGCTTTGATATCGACGAGATAGTTTACATAGCAATCGGGGCTAGTGTTAGTCACGCGTGGGAAGGTAGTAGCGGCAGTAGGAAAGTTTAGCTTGGTGAGATTGATGTGCGGCGATTTGTCTAGGATGAACCAGGCCGAGAAGGGGGCCATCCCGATGAATAAATCGCGAAAATCGCAAATTGTCACCCTTTGAACGGCACTAGCAAACGGCACTACTGCTTCACACTACACTACATCCGAGACGAACCTCCGTTCCTGGTCCCGTCGTTAGAAGATCCCCATTTTCCCAGCATCTGGCTAGTTTTCTTGATTCCTCATGGCATCAAGTTAGCGGGAAAAGTACCCCTTCCCCGTTCCCTTGGATGCCTCCCTGCAAGATGCAGGATTGCAGTGGCAGATTTGACAGGTTTACACGTACCATTGAGATAATGAGTGATACGCAGCCTAGTTATTACGGACCCGCGATATCTGACTCAAATGGCGAGCGTCATCGATCCCTATCGGTAAATGCTTACTTTCTATGAAGAAATACCGAACCACCCCACCCGCGCGCACCGAGATAGAGTGGAACGTGATGTGAGTGACAAGTATCCGTAACATACGGATGCAAAGCAGTTTACAGATACATGACAAAGTCGACTGTTACGCAAGACGAACACGAGGTTGTACGAATCAATCGCTCTCTCTCTCATGCCCATAGACGAACCACGGTTGCACGACCTCATGGCAGGAGATGGGAAGGTTCCCGCAGTGGAACCTTCATTCCTCTTTTCCCTTTCGGAACTTCCGTCCGTGCCATGAATGATCAACAGAGACAGGCTACAAAGTCACACAGAGAGAGATGGAGAAGCCGGACAGAATATGACAGAGAGTTGTGAGAGTCAATTCTCTGTGAAAATTGGGACGATTACACCCCTCCGGAGCCATCTTACGAACCGTTGACAAAGCATTGTCGTTTTGGAGGCTCCTGGTCAATGGAGCAGAGCAAAAGTAACAAAAGTAAGTGGTGTCCCCGAATAGCAATAAACACCCCCCAAATGGCAGCGGAGCAACCGCAAGTATCCAGCAAGGCTGCAACTCCACGGCACTGCCTTTTCGCAACCCGACCCAGAAAAGATGCACTCGCCTTACTCATTAACCCAAATCTACCCGCCCCCCTTCCACTCTGACAGGCACACGAACAGCGCTTGATAACGACCCACTCGACCCTCCCCCCTACCCCAGGCGGGTTGGATGCTCCTTGACCACTAGCTATGCCTTCTCCCTGCTCTGAGAGTATCCGTACGGATTACCTGAGTCTTTCCTCTACCACCTTCCCTGAATGTTCGGTTAATGCCGAACAGAAATATTGGAACATCGCCAGATACGGCTCCTCTTCTGCCAATCTGCCCCTGGGGAATATGACCCAAATGCAGACAGAGTAGGCGCAGCAAAGGAAACCCCCCGGTGATATATCTCCTTCTTTGGGCAGAGGTTTACATTCAAGTCCCGAGCCGATCGTAATGACGACACATACTCTTGATCCACAACCTCACATGGGAAATGGGGACGAGAAGAAGAAAAGATTGCAAAGGGGGAAGAGAGGGGATGGAAGACAACGTAGACTGGAGAGAGGACAGAAGTCCCATTGTCAAATCAAATCGTCTCCATTAGACGGAATTTGCTCCGGACCTGGGCAAATTTACGGATACCCAGTTGAGCTGGAACTCAAGAGAGGCCAAGCCAATGCAGGACCTGTGAATGACAGGCTTCGGCATAATGCAGCCCCAGTAGTGTCCTCAAGGTCATGTCCGGACTTCTTCAATAGTATTGAAAATGGTTCAATGCATGTCTTTTGACTGACGGCGGACGACCATCTGACATGGACTGAGCGGAGCTGACGAGAGCAAAAGCCAAAGGACAGATGGCCCAACAAGTAAATTCGATGAAGCCATGCCTGAACCTAGTCGTAGAGGACTTGGAAGGGATGATCAAAGAACAACGAAGAATGTTGATAATGAACTGTCCCGTTGCTAAGTCGGATGCTTTGCACCGGCGAAAACGACATGCATCGAGAACCTGCACGCCCAAGCAACATGGACCTTCGTGTCCGGTACCTGGGGCATGCAACGTAACGAGCCCCAAGCAGAAAGATTCGATGCCTCTTGAGAAGAGCGAATTCCGTATCATCCAAAGACAGAACGATCTGACAAGAAAATGCCTCTATTCAGTCTTAGATGCGAAGCCATCGTCACCGGAGTAGATCGCCAGCTCATTAAACACTACTTATCCGCTCCTATAAGCCTTTTACGATAGAGCCTAACCAGTCGATAACATTCAATGACCAAAACTTATCAGTAAGGTAAAAACAAATCGGAGATCTAGAAAGCCACCTCCCATCGTGCCATGTGGCCATTATCAAAACCGAGCCAGGGGGAACAGTATACTATACTCGAGACGAACAAAGATCGACCTCGATCAATCAACAAAACTCACCAAATCGTCGCAAGCCGTGGGGGCCATCGCCGGGAAAACACTTTCTGGTCCGTGTCGTCGCGGTCATCGTGGTTTTGGTCTTAGTGTAAAAGCTTCAGAAAAACGTGTGCCGTGCGAATGGTTGATGAGACGGATAGTAAGTACCACACCATGTCCGATCTGAATCTTTCCCCCCAGGGTCCGGCGGGCAAGGCTGTGTGGTTTTAGTGTACTTCATAGTGTAGAATCTAGATACCGTCTTAGCGTCCTTCTTACTTTGCGGCCTGCCTCGTTGAACCTCGGCGATTCTTTGCCTGACTTGCCAAAAGTGCGGTGTGAGAGAGTTTTTTGTCGTAAGCAATGCCACTACTCGCGCTTCTGTTTTGCCATATTACACGCCGTCGCGGGCGGCATCTTCCGCAAGGAACATCCCCCTTGAGAGAATGCATGCCAGAGAATGCATGCCAGAGCCTAAAGAACAGTCAGCAGTAACAGGACCTGCAATGCACAGTACTTGTCAGGCCCTTGTGACGTAACACTCAGGATCAGGAGCTTGAGCCCATTTGGGTAGTTTGTCCATTTCGCAAAGTCCTTATTACACATCTTGCACCAAAGGTCAGCGGTCAGCCAAACGGTGATTACCCTTTTTTGAACCCCGTATATCCCCGTGGGCCGTGGCTCCCGTGGCTTCGGAGATGCAAATTCGCGGAGAACCGTACTAATAGTCAAAACAGAGACGGACGCTGAAGAATGTGGAGACTCATGACTCCAATGCTCCATTCATCCTGAAAAAGGGCCGAGCATGCTTGCTTCTCAAATCTTTGAAAAAAAAGAGGATTGGAAATCTGACGGTATCCTCCGTGTTACCAGCAGTCTAACACTGCACAGTAAGCTTGTCGCACCGCTGATCGCTGCGTGAAGTGTATGTAGTGTAAGTATCTCTGAACCTCTGCACAAGCCCGGGCCCCAAGATAGAGAAAGGAAGCTTGTCCGTAAAAGGCGTTTCATCCTCATCACCAGCATACGGGATCATCGCCCTACGGATACGCAGGTTGCAGGCGCACTACATGTATGCCGGGACCGCGTTGCGCAACGGGACACCCCTTCGCCTGCAACGCTAGGGCGGTTCGTACTCGTTATCGTCGTTGCCCATTACCATGGACCATCGCATGGCATGGCATGGTATGGAAGCGTGTATTCGTACGTCTGACCGGGTTCTCTTCCCCCTCCGTAGGGACTTAATCGCCGTCTCTCCTGCGTCCCTCAGGCCTGCAGAAAGTGCAGAACTTCAGTCCTCCAGTCCGTCTCCCCTTGCCCATGTCCCGGACGAACCCTGCGGCCCTGCCTTGCCTTGCCTTACCCTGCCAGCCTGCCCTGCCCTGCCCTGCCCGTAACCTCGTTGAACTTGGCCCCCAAACTGCAACATCCACAGGGCGCAAACTCAAAAAGAATGCAAGACCCCTTGGATGATCCATCCGTATGTATCCCCGACGTGGGAACGGGGTTTTTGATGGAGCAGCAAGCCGTACCTACGGACTGCTGCGTACGCACCCGGCCGGGACAGGCACCACGGACAGAGCCCAGGTCCAAGGTGAAGGCGAGGGAAAGAAAAGAAATGGCGCGGCGGCGGCAGCCCTCTCCCTCTCCCTATCCTATCCGATCCCGTCACCCGTGTCCGTACTCCAAGGATCAAGTCGAGATTTTCGCCGATTGATTACCTCTCGGCCCCCTCCCCGGTCGCCCCCAGAGCGTTCTATCCGTGTCCGTATCTTTACTCTCTAGACCGGACTGAACCATACTTACACCCACCCCTATGCGTGTTATGGCATCGGGCAGAATCAGCCTTGGTCAGAATCTGATATACACACTTCCGCAGGGTTCAGGTCTCCGGGCGCAGGTTTCGCTGACATGCCCTGACGATGGAGTAGTGTAACAGTGTGGAAAAAAGCAGATTTGACAGCGGACGATACACTACACATGGGGAATAGTTCGTGATTTGGTCGTGTTCCGTCTCCCCATGAGAGTTGAGCTTTGATGTTGCATCGGAGAATGTAATGATGGGAAGAACCCCGCGCGTAACGCTGCCTTGCTTCTCTTGTGCCGGCACTGGCCAGAGAAATGCTTACAGGATGCCAGTCGTCAAATGGTCAGCAGCAATTGTTTGGCCCTGAGCACTCCGTTTGGAATGGGCCTGTCTCTTGCTCCTGGGGGCGAGGCCCGTCAAGCCAGCTGAATCACGGATATTGCCTCGTCTTTGGCATTTCTTGTCCCCAGGCTCTGGTGGTCGACCCCTCGTGCCTACCCCCCTTGGAGTCCGAGACTAGTTCGCATATACGACCTTCTCGTGTTCTTCCAGAAGACGTCTAGCAAAACCTCGTACAACCAATACAGGTTAAGTAAGCAACAGCACACAAAAACCGAGAACGGGTGGTGGACACTGGGCACTGGTCCCCGTGTCCGTCCCCCCGTTCAGCCGAACCTTGACCTGCTGCCGCTGCTGCTGCCTCTCCTCGTCATGTGGGGACCTTGGACGCTTGGGAAACCTGAAGGTTTGTGCTTTGCCAAAAAGCGTAGGCCTTCCGCCCTGCGCGGCCCTACAAGCGAAACGTGTGACATGTTCCCAACTGGAGGGTTAGCGCACTGCCCTAGCGGCAGACGGACCCTTGGCGTTGTGTCCCAGGCAGAGGAGTTAACTAGCTGTGCGGCGTGCCTGTGGCCGGTAGGGCGGAAAGTGCGGGATCATTGATCAGCGCGTCGTGGTTGTTGACGCTGCCAGAAGGTTGAAGCCTTTCCCAAACAAGAGGGCATCCCCGTCCTCGACCTCGGCATGTCAGGGACTGGCTGGGAAGAGCCGGGCAGAGAAGAAAGGGGGGCGTCAAAGGGGAGGAGGAGGGGGTGGGAAAAGGGGAGTTTTTCTCAACTTCGCGATTTAGCGCAAGCTGTGAGAGAGAGGGACCAGGTCCATACCATGGTGTGTAAACCCAGGCCAGGAGTCGTGGTTAGTCGCCGACCGTCCCCCCTGGCTCTTGACCAGCCTGCGAGCGATCAATCGCTTCAGGTCAGTGACATCGTCGCCTTGCCGAATTGGGTTATAGATTCGGGACAGGGAAATGAGTTGCTATCGCGGCCTCTCAACCCCTCATTTTGCAGCTTCATCATCGCCGTTCTAAAGCTGTCAAGGAATGAGGTCCCAGGTACCAGACGGGAGGTTCTGCCGAGATTGAACTCAAAAATAAGCACATGAAACCCCGCCGTAGCTAACTGCATTCAAAGCTCTCCCTCGACCGGGTAGTGGTCCAGAAAGGAGAAAGAAAGCGCGTGTGTGCCTGTCAGAAAGCCAAAAACAAGACAAAGGTTTATCAAATAGCGATACATCATAAAGGGAGCCTACGCAATGCCAGGTTGGAGGTTCTACCAAAGGCTGAATATGACTCGTCGAGAACGCTCGCAACCTCCTGGACATTGCTTCTTGCACTGCCACACTCGTGCCGGTGATCCAATGTCGAATTCAGAGTAGAGGTATCCACAAACAGGGCCGGCCGGTCGGGGACAGAGAGGGGGCCACCGGGGGGGACAGGGCCATGATGCCAATCTCCCTAAAACGGGGGCGTCGCGGGATTTTATGTAGTACCCAGCAGGAAGGGAACAGTTTAACAGCTAATACCTGTGCAATCCGTGGGAGAGGTCGTCGTCCAAGGATGGGGGCTGCAAGGATAGACGAAGGAGATGATGGTTAGGGCTTCCGGCAGTCGAGACGCCGGTGACGGGACTCCAAGAGAGCAATACCTCCGGCCGGGGCACCGCCGGCTATTGGCTGTGGCCCGGCGAGGAGCACGCGTAACCCATGGAACGCACACGGAGGCCCAGGGGCGGATGGGCAGCGCTTGTCCGTCTGGGAGGCCATCGACGAGCCGTTGCCCACCTGGTGCGACGCCATTGCGAACCCAATGCCGTGAGCGTGGTGCCTGCAAGGGGGACCATAAGGCTAAACTCTCCTCAGTCAGGAATTGTCCTTGTTGGATGAGGATGACTACTGAAATCTTGCTGTTGACAGAAACTTGCTTCATCGTGGGCAGCTTGGTATGTATCCCATAGACCTGCCTGCCCCTTCGAAAGGGGCCCAGGGGGCTGCTGCTTTGGCAACTTTGTCAATGCTCCGTGTGTGTCCCCGCCGCCACTCTACCGTTACCTCCGTGGACCGCGTAAGCACCGAACGCCAGCCGGGAAAGCGACAAATGGACAATGAAGCAGTACGACAACTTCCCGGCCGTTCACAACAAGTGTCCGGACAGGTCCAGGAAACATGCGCGTCGCAAGTTGATCTCTGCTTGCCTGCGTTGTTCCACTCGCGCCGATGGGAGGTTCCATCCCGGGTGTTACTGCTCCGGCATGGCTGATCGCTGGGCGCAGCTCGTTTGAACTGGAGATCTCAGGGGTGGGTTCGGTTGGCATGGGACAAAGACCGATACTCCTTGACGACTGGCTCCCCTCTGCCATGCTTCCATGCCGCCATGCCTCTCGATCGTCGCTTGATGTGAACCACCTTGGCCAGAAGAATGGCACTCTGATGATCTCGGTTGACCGGAGACACCCATAGTGTGGCCGATGGGGGCCCTAGTGTCTAGCCAGCCCAACTGGCCCATCTCCATCATCCCTAGGCGGCTGAAAAAAAAAATAGTATAGGTGGTGTAAGTAGAGGCAGCCGCAGCCAAGATGAAATCTAGGTTTCCAAGACGCCACCACCACCGCCTGTTCGGCGCAATTACACACTTCAGAACCCGAGGCATGGCCCTGTTCGGTTTTTGTCCTAGTCATGCCCCTCGCCCGGTGCTACCGCGGGGCCCTTTGGGCTTTGGGGCCAGGACGGCAGATCATCGCCGTCGATCCAACCAAAAGTCTCCTACTGAGGACCACTGTCGACGCGCCTGTCGTGCCCAATAAGGCTTCTCGACAGCGAGTCAAACTGCGCGACCTTGTCATGCAACGTCGTAGACTTCATATACGGCTAGTCATTCGTGGGCCTCTGTACTCGTATACCCACTTTGTGGTACGTGATGGTGGCACGACGTCTCGCGCAACTTGGAAGCGATCTTGTTCAACTCCACGCAAGTTAAGCGTCGAGAGCTGAAAAAGCTGGTAACTAAATGCTGACTGGAAGGGATCACCGACATGAGCTGATGACAGGCAGCCAGGCGGGTAGGCCACGCAAACTTCCGAAATCCTTCTAGGCCGCTTCCATGCGCTTGCCGAATGGGGCACTCCCTCCGTCCTCGCTCCGTGTCCCGATGAAGAAGCCATGCCGATTTTTAATTTTCCTTCACAATGCTGACAATTTGAGTGTAACGACCCTCGACTTCGCACAACGCCATGCGGGTTACACGCAGTGGCCAGGCTTCAGCCGCGGATCTAGATGCAGCAGAGCCCCGGAACTATTGAAAATGCTGGTAAAGACGTGCTGATGCCTGTCCTCAAGACACGAGAATGACGAAACTCTTTGGACTTTTGAAAGTTATCCTCTTTGGTAGTGAAGTGGGGGCCCATATCCAAACCAGGTCCCATTCACCGGGAGTTCGTGCCGTTGTACCCAAGGCCACTGATGCTGCGAATTCCTCAACCCGTACTCCGTACTTGTTATGTAGGCTCTTGCGACTGTCAAGGTGGGCTTGATGCCGGATGTTGAGTGAGTAAGTGACGCAGCATTCCCAAATAGTTATCTGTTGCTGAGGAAATGACTGATCGAGACAACGGGGGTGGCGATGCTGATAGGGATGGATCCGAAAGGCAGCAGATCAGCTTCAAGTAAAGAGTAACAACCCGGAAAGAGTCAAATCGACCAAGCTATCAGCCCTGTCAGGACCAAGTGGTATCACTCCGCGTGCCAGTTTGAAGTTCCGAACGCCTGCCCCCGTGCCCGCTAAAACCGACACCTCGGTACGGGCCCCGCTTCGCCCGGCGGACGACCGACTGATTCGGAAGCCTGACCGACCACAAGATTAGCTTCACCTCCGTACGGACCTTGGCATCGTCTCGTGTTCCGGAGGCTCTGTTGTGAACCTACCGGACAACCATACGGCCGACACACCGCTTCCTCGATGCCTGTCTCTCATCACAGCGTGTATTCGCCTTTAGGTCACAAAGTGTGAACGAAATATGCCCGAGGCACAGTTGATATTCCCTGCTATAGCCCCCATCCGATGTCAGCTTCGCTACAGCGACGAAAGAGCCTTTCAGCACGAGGCGTAGCAAGCCGGATCGCTTGTGTGGCAGGTAGCGTGGGGAGGACGTCAATGTCCGAGGGTCGTTGGAGAGAGCGAACCAACCGTGCAGATCTTAGTAGACGCAAGGCTGATATGAGTGAGGCGCCTCTATCGTAGCTTGTAGCATTGAATAATGGCTTCAATGATGCCGGTGGAATTGAATTAGGACCCCAAAATAAGCTGCAGATTTTGCTGCTATACTACAAGGATCTTACTCTGATGCGCATGAAGTGCAGAGTAGGAGTTCGCAGCTGGCCGTCACGGAGCAAGCCATGCCATCTGACAGATTCGAAAACCGATAAACGCCGTGGGCCATTCCATCGTTCCGGAGGGAGCTGCAGTCGATGTTGTCGAACCGCCTATCCGTTGGCTGCGGATTCTGGCCACTCAAAACGTTTCCCCTCAATGCTAGTCCACGGAAGGACTGAGTTCCTCATCTTTTCGTTGGTCCAAATACGCACCAAGACGAATAAAGGATCTTGTGGACATGTCTATTGTACCGTGATCGATGCTGTACCTGAACGGCACAGTTCCTGCTGAGTGACGGCTGAGAGGGGTACGGAGCGGGGAGATATGCTGTCAGGCCTTAGCGGCCGCATCCCAAGGGAGACGGGTAGGTAGGTACGTAGGTAGGCCTAAGTATTGCGAAGATTCCCTCGCGATTCTCGTGCTGTTATGTCTGACTTCCTCGCATGATATGGCCAAGCGAGCGAATGGTGGCTGGGGTTATGATCTTGCAACTGGATCAAGTGTGAGTCAGGTGAGAGGGGAGGCGGAATCGACGGGCGTCTGCATGCGCCGCAAGAGATATTGGCGTATTGACAATGGGAGCGTTTATGCCGTGCCTTAGAGTTGCGAAACCTTGGGCTTCAAAATCGTGACGACGCGCATGAGTTAATCATCACGGCGCAACCTGAGCCGTAGCAATTGCGAATGCAGGTTGCCTCGGCCTTGCAGGCCATGTTGGGACGTTGGTGTTTTCGCGGCCAAGGCTGCAGTTCTTCACCGCCAGCTGTTTGCCTAATATTATCCCAGTAAACAAAGGATGCTTCGAAGATGACAGCTTATAATCCTGGCAACTATTAATTGTACGCCTTTGAGTCATATGACCGCCGTAGGACGCAGAAGAGGTCATAATGGAGGGGAGGTGGTTCGTGAAGGAAGTTGAAGTTACCGACACAGCGGGCATGGCCCCGCCCCTTGCTCGCCGGCCGTCTTGCAGACTGCGTAGACCAACTAGATGTCATGACAAGTCGGCCTGCTGTACATGTAATGCCAGTAGCTCTGCTGAGCAGCGGCGTAGAATGCATCAGGCAATGGGGCATACAAAGAGAAAGAAAGGAATACCTAGACCGTTAGTGTTAAGGCGTCTGAGACATGGATACAAGCAACGGTGCGCCTTCATCCTTCTCAGCACGCCACTTTGATGGTACTCGCGGTACTCTACTTCAAAGTCGAGCCTTGCCGGCCGGCTTAGTCCACAATGTGCTGCCGTCGCATTGTCTCGTGTCAGCATGTGTATGCATGTCGCCGGAAAGGGCAACGCCACATCCATACCCGTCGATATCTGGTCACTGTCTGTTCAGCCCTGTATCCGTAGGTACTCGCGGCTGCTTGCAGGTCTTCGGTTCCAGGATGAGACCGTAGCGCCCGGTCACCGCAGGGCGCGCATGTCTTGTATTTCATCGGGCTGACTACCAACCGGCATTGTTTGGGATTCCGATAAGCTGCCTGGACTTGTGGAATTGAGATGATCGTGCATGCCTACGTTTTCGCGTTCTCCGCTGCAACAGCACGACGTTGCGGGAGTCCTATTCATGGAGATATAGGTAATTCGGCTATCAGATGGGACACAGAGTGAGACTGGACCTGGCTTAGGTACAACGATGCCTCGGTGGGCTGAGAGTGTAATGAGTCGGTTCGGATTACCTCTTGTCTCAGCTAGGTATTGCCCGCGGCAATTTCCCTTTACTCGCAGGGCTTTAGCTAGATGTCGCGTGGCTTGTCGTGGCGGCCTAGACTGACATGTTGTGTACTTAGTGATGTATGTACAGAGGCGCCGACGAAGCAAGTTGATTGGGACTGCCTGGCAGCTTTGGTGGGCGATTGGATAATCGGCGAACCTCTCACAAGACGGACAGATACTGTACCTAGACCAGGGGCCCAAGACATCGAAATCGCAGGGCTACCGTGTTCGTCCAAGTGGATGGTGTTTATCAGTTCGACAATGGCAACCAAACCGGCAGGGAAAGGCTCGATAGTCCTCGTCGAACTGCCAACACCCTTTAGCAGTGTTCTGTTATTGCCTCTCTTCCGCACCCTCCATAGCAAAAACCATGGAGCAGAAACCATGACCATCCTGGCGGGCACGACGGGTTAGAGATTAAGCTTTAGCACCGCCCCACGGGACTGTCCCTTCCTGTTGTCGATGACTCTGCTCGCTGGAATGACAGCCAGTCAAATGAGGATGACGACGCCGGCACGGCGTATCGGGAACGCTGTCCAAACGCCACGCAGCCAGGTGATTGATTACCTGGGGACCTGAAAACTTCTCCGGAAGGATGGTGATGTAGATACAGGACCCTCTTCCGCGCCCGCACCCACCTTCCGAGATGTCGTCCGGGTTGCTCTTCAACCTGATGCGGGCGTGCCGGTTTTCAGCAACCCCAAGCCATCATGCGAACGGACCAGGCCGGAGGTGAATGGGACGTCCGCACACGTCTGGACCTGCGACCGATCGATGGGCAGCTAGACATCGCAGGGAAACACTGCCCTCTTTCCATTGCCTGAGCTATGCCGCGACATTTGACATCCAAGTGTAGGTGAGTTGAAGACCAGGTTCAAAGTAGGATATTGGTAGCAGTGCCCAAAGAATTGGGCCCTTGGCATGGTCGCTAAACGACTAGAGAACTCGCTCTGAAATCAGCAGTCATGAACCAACAGTCCTGAAGCCCAACCCTCACTTTGCAGTCCGCGCCACAGTCGTCACCAGCCCTTGAACGTCATCGCCGTTGAAGAAAATTTGATCTTGGGCATGCGGCCCTGTCTTCGATCGATGCATTGTGGCCATGACATCTAGCTACCTGTGCCACCCAGCTCCCAGCTCCCAGCTCCCAGCGATGTGGTGACAAACCACTCGAGTACTTTGTCAGGTGCTAGCTGGAAAGGTGAATCGTGGTCTTGGCTTGGTAACTTGACTTGAGATGGCTGTAGCCTTTGATGGCATGTAGTGATTATGGCGCCTAGTGAGCGTAATGCGAACAATACGGCCGAGAATGATGGTTGTGTGGATAACCAGCGTGCCTGTTCTGTTTCTCCCCCGCAATAGAGTTGTGCTTCTCCGATACCTCCAGAGGCAGTCATTTTTTGATTGGCTTCTGCCACAACTTGAGCTTAGGAGAAGCGCAGTTCGGGAGGCAGATTTGAAATTGTTCCCGAGGGATAGCGTCCTGCAGCCTGCTTACTGTCCATGGCAGTGGAGTCGATCGTTGCACTAAGATGCCCACGCTATTCCAGGCGTCCGTATCCATAGAACTGTTACTCGAGACCGCACCGGAGCACATTGTGTTTCTCAAGTCCACATTGCTTGCGCTGCACCACTCACATAGGGAATGGACCGTTGCTAAGAACAGCACTGGTGCCGCCTTCTCTTCGCTCAGCATCCTTAGCATCGTCCGTCTGAAGTTCTGCCTCTCCATCATTGGATCGCTTCAAGGTGAAGAAGGTGTAGACACCGCACGCGCTCTTGAGCAATCTGAGCTTGGCCGCTAGAATGGCAGATCTTATTCGGCCCACAGCAAAGATCGGCGGGGGGTCTGATGCCCTACGGACATTGGGATTGTTGATTCCCATTGCTTGTCTTGGATCCTTAGCTGGGGCTTGCAAGACCTGGAAGTTTGAACCGTTAAACCTCGACTCTCTTTTGCATTTTAGGATTGACTGTTGAGATTTCGATATCGTGTCAGCACACCGTGAGAGCAGAAAACGGAAATTCTCCATGGATAGAGTCGAAGTGGGTAAGAAGACCCGTTGGCGTGCAAGGAGGCACAGAGAGGTATGGAGTAGAGATGAGCTTCGTTCTCACCGAGGTGAGTTTTTTTATTTCTTTCGGTGTGCTTATGTTCTACAGGAGCTTTGGGCACCAAAGCCATCTACTCTGTATCCGTACGGATAGTGGTTCTGACTCGGCTGATCCCATGCCTAGTGACTCGTCTCGAACACGAATCGAAAGCCATAATAGGTAGGTATTGAGGTAGGTATAGCGGGCATCGAGCCTTGCGGAGAGGCTAGCGGCTGCACTCACACCCCGTGGCTGAGAAGCTGTGGCGCAAATTCCAATGGCCTATTGAAGTGTCATGGAGGCCCCAGTTTGAGGAAGACATGCTTAGCCTATGGCGTGTGACTAAAATGGGCGATCTCAGCGTACGTATTCGTTCGCAATCAAGTGTACAAGTAGCTCATGCCGTCTGAACGTCGTGGTCCCCTTCGTTGTCCCCTTCGTTGAGTCGTAGGGAAGTCATGCGCCTAAACGCCAATTGCGAGGCTTCGGCAGTTGCAGCCTTTAAGGGGTAAGGCATAGCCAAGCTCCATTTTGTTGCCAGTTGAGTGAATGGGTGTGCCAGGCTCCCCCCGCGGGTGTCCGGGTACTGAATCAAGACAGGTGCCATGGGACTCATGGGAGGATACACTAGATCACAGGAGACGGACTGGAGCTTTTGGGTGGTCGAATCGTACGCTATGTGTGCAGTGCAGTAGACGAAAGCTTGGGCTTTCGGGGATGGCTGCATGGGTTGGCGAGCCTGGCAATGTTTCATGCCATTCTGGTCGTGGATGGCCCATTGGATGACGGGACTCGGGGGTCGCTCCAATACGGAAGCCATCGCCTTGTCACCCATCGGAGCGACTCCATCAAGCTCCATTACACTGCGCTGCACAGCCTTCTTCCATTCTCCAGTTCTCCCCCAATCTCCAGTTATCAGGACGTCCGAACCCGCAGGCCCCTAGGATTTGGGTCTGAATGTGCCGAGGCATGGAATTCCAGCTGTCCAAGGTCCGGCCCCTTTGCCTTGCATCTCTAACGGTGTCACACCATGATAATGGCCAATGAGGCCCCTTGAAAAGGCACAGGGCGGACAGGGAGGCCTTGAAAGGCTTCGAGTTGAGATACCAGAAGTAGCAAAGAGCCTCATTGTTGATTCTTCATACTCGGTAGGATTCTGAGTTTTGACAATGGGGTCAGCGTTGCTGCCTTCCAAGTCTGATAGGATTAGGAGGTGTGTTTCCGCCCGTGATCTCGGTGCTCTCGGTGGAAATGTGGAGATGCTCAATATGAGTCGCGGGCTCTGGTGACGTGCAGTCTGTGAGGGGCGATGAAGCACTGGCGTCTGGCGGCGGCGGTTTGAGGTTCAGTGGCGACGCTCTGGGGTTCTCGAGATGGCTGGTCTGGGGTCGTTGTCCTCTTTAGGCCTTTCAATCGGCATCCCGGTTCGTTCAGTACCTGCCATTGTCCATATGTCCCATTTGCATTGAATTTGCAATCGTATCCGTACGCACTTCATCACTTCGGACACGCAGTGATGGTTCACGAGATTCGTCCAAAATGCCTCCCAGAAAGCTTCCCGAGTATAGCCTGCGGTAATGTTGATTCAGAACATGTAGGCGCTGCGTGTCCTTAGCAAGAGCTTTTCTGCCATCGCGCACAGTGGTGCAATCCGGCTCGGTCAGTTCAAGAGGCCAAGCCTCCAACTCGATATCGTTGCTCGAATAGCTACAAACTTGTATAAGCCTCGCTGAAGGTTAACATAGTTTTTGCAATGTTTTCCAAATCGTCGAAATTATGATGGTTACGTCCGTGGTAGCCCCGTAATGCGGCGCCAATCTGGCTGCGCTATCTTCATGTATCCCGGCGGCGTATGTCTATTCTGCCCAGCGAACGCCATTCGCAAGTCGACCTGGATTTGAACTAGACCCTCTCATTAGAGCAGAACGCACAGAAGTAGCCGGACCATCGGCGTCCTCGCGGCCGTGAGTGCTAGATCGACGTGAGGTAGGCTTCGGAAACGTCAGTCCGAGTTTCGAAGCTTTCTTGACGTACAAAGTATGAGTAGAGCTGTCTCGTTCCTGGTCGAAAATGCAACCATACCTCCAGAATCCGAGTACCTATTCTCTAGTCACTTTTGAATGGCAATGAGCCTGCAGGAAGTTCTATTGCTGCCGCATTTTGCTTCGACATTGGTGAAATCCGTGTTCACGGCCTTGTCCGGGTCCTGACTAAGTATTCCGTACAGATACTGTACAAGTTGAACCCACGCAAGCGTGTTGGAGTGGCTCGTGCGAGCAGGATCTACGCCCTATCTCCGCTTGGGGCACGAGGGAGTACGAATACCCCTGTCGACAGGCCGACAGACAGACGCCAAGTTGGAGGCACGAAGCTAAGCAAGCCGCGGCAGCGAGGCCCAAACGGTGTAGGGCTGAGGAGGTGGCTTTGGGGTTGGATTTCCGCCATCATACCGTCCTAGTCTATCCAAAGGCAGACGGGCTCTTGCCAACATTCCGCACTCAACCAGTAGGTATTCGTTCTTCTTGGATTGGCAAGCGCGCCGGAGCTGTCTTTTTGTGGCTGATGAATGTTCCAACAATGTCCATCCGTATGTGGTTTGCATGTGACGAGGGTTCGAGTCGTTGCATGACTCGTCAGATGAACCATCACCCACGTGCGCTAGGGACATGTCCTGTCTCCAGAATCCAACCTCGTTGACCGTTTGTTGTTGTTGTTGTTATTGTTGGATCGTTGGTTGACATGATCAGGGTATGGAGCATTGGAGCTGCAGCGTGGAGATTTGAACTGCAGGGCAGCAGGGAAACCCTCATCGGAGCCGATTGGCCCCGTTCTACCCCCACCTTGCCGATGCTCCAAAATCAAACCGCCTACGGTGCGGGGTATTCGTACTCGATTCGTTCCGAAACGCTCCAGCACGACTCTGCCTGGGCATCGACAGACTATCGACGGACGCGGCGCAGTCGTTGATAAGTGGTGCACTGAAGAAAGCCACTATCCACTGAAGGGAAGGGCTTTGAGCGTGCGAGCATGAGCTTTTGTCATGCTTACCGTACATGGCCAACTGCCACAAGTCTCGCGCCAGTCAGGGCTAGTGAAAGCGCAAGATTCCGAAAACTTAAATGTCACTCTCCCCTTTCGTGGAATTGCGAGGTGGTCTTCGGAGAAGACTCCGCAGCAAGTAGGGTCAGACGCCTCCCTTCAGTGGCGGACAACGGGTGGCTGGCTTTGCGTAGCGTAAATGTGACCGTAAGCAAAGTCTGGTTGATTGCTAGTCTGCACGATTGTAAGCGAGCTGAATGGAAGCGACGCTGGCTTCTATTAACGCGTCTCCCGGTTTGGAATCATTCTTCATGATTGGCGAATAGCATGTTCCAGTGCATGTCACAGGCCACACTTTGCCAGATCACAGCGTCTGGGGAGCCTCTTCGCCGCCGTGAGTAACTTATCCGCGGACAAAAGCGAACTCGGCCTCGTTGGCGAGATTCGGTATCACCACGATTGCATCTGTAGGCATAGCGGTAGTGTCCGATGAAGACACAGGACCTGGCAGAATCACCATATTTGGTCGTCACACGCCGAACTGCGTGGGTTGTAAGGTGATCAGTACTGCGCACGCAGAATTGGGTACTCGAGTTCAGACGGGGATGGCCTAGATCGCTCGCGGCCGCCGGTGTCTTGGGCCTGCCGATGGGCCAGAAAGGGAACTGACAACGCACGCTGTAAACCTCGCTGCAAAGCCCGGACCACGACCCTCCCCGCTCTGTCAAGGGTGGTGGTGTGTGTATCCGTACGTACGAACGTTTAAGAAGGAAATGCGCAGGGAGCCAACGTCCAGGCCTGGACTTCCTCGATGGCCGTCTGCTTGGAAAGCATGCCTCTTCCCTTTAACAACAAGCAGACGTTATCCTTGGCGTGGTCGTTTCTTCTTGTCCATCTATCGCAACCTTAGTACTACCGTATCTCGTTAATATAACACTCGGTTGTACCATTCAATACCCAGGGAGCTTGGTGGCGAACTGGGCTGCCCGGCATCTTGGGTAAGGCGCACCAGCCTCCAGGTACGGAGATAGACGTCAGCCTGCCAGCCTGATAGGGCCAGGAGATACTGCTGGTCTGCCTGAGAGGGTTTACGGTACTCTCCTGCAAAACGTGGGCATGCAGGGCTGCCCTAAAAGTCTCTGTGGGAAATGCTACTAGCGCCCCGGACCCTCGGCGGTCTTGCCTTTCACGGAGGGTAGGGCCATTTGTCTGACAATACTTTGGTGCCCGTACCGGCACGGTTCGGAAAATGCATCATTGTCAGCCCTAAATGACGGAACGGAGAATGGAACTCGCAAACACTTGGTATTCAAAGCCATGGCCAGAACCCAAGGCGACAGAAGGTGCGAAGGCTTTCAGCCATGCGCCGGCGGGGGGCTGTAGGCGCTTAGTCAAAATATGGATTGTGGTCCGAAAAGACTGACGCTGTTGGTGCTTCAGCGTTGCCGACAAGGGGCAGCTGGCGGCTCGTCAAACTTGGGGCCTTACGCCCTACTTTCCAGTAGCGGGAGAGAAATCCAAATAGCGTCCAATACTTCGGATCTCGACAGGGGCCACCCTTCCAAACGGAGCAAACCGAGGCCTGTACGAAGTCCGGGCAAGCTATCCGTACGTCTTAGCTCGTTCTAACGGACTCTTGGGTGTCCTAGTGTGAAGAGTAATGATGTGATACTCATCACCTGATCGCAGAGAGAGCGTGAAAGAATGACCCGAACCGATAGGTGAATACCGAGAACTGAATAGCCCTCCGCAAGGCAAGTCAGCGGAAGCTGGCTTGGACCAAAAGGACGTCCCGTGTTGAAGACCAATGGCGAGACAGCTATTCCTTGGTGACAGAGTTATGCTCTGTCGTCGTTGTCGTGGTCGTCGCAAGAGGAGAAGGCTGACGCAATTTTGAGCGTCAAGATTGGCCAAGGATCCGCTCGTAAACACAGTCATCCTGAACCAAGCGGTGCGTTTGTATCGCTGTGGGTGTGCCGTGCTCAGTCGGGCGACAAGCGGGCCTTGACTGACTGATTGGCATGAACATGCAAACGGTGAGCTGCAGCGCAACGGCGGAATGAGAGGAGGGTTTGACGGCGAAATCCCCGACGCTTTTCATTCCCATTATTGGCTGCTAGGACTAAGTGCCGACGTGCACAGCCCAGTCAAGAGATGGCCGGCCTGGCAGGCTGACCGCGCATCTGAACCCCGAGACTGAAAGTGCTAAAAGCGACCACGGATTTGAGATCTTTCGCGTAGGCGGGCTTGCTTGGCAGACTGAGCGGCTGCGGGAAGATCGATGTGGTTAGATCGAGATGCAAAAAGCAGCAGCAGTAGCAGCGCCGCAACCTGGAGATCGTCGAATTAGCCAAACCAGGCCGGAGGCTTTAGACCGTGGAAATTGCGTTTTGCCATATTGAAGCTTCTGTAGTAGCGCATGAGGCACTGCCATTGTGAGCTTGTCAGTACGCAAGCCGAGTTGCCCTTCGGTGGTTGTCCACTCGTTGTTTGGGGAGCTATTTCGTTGTCAAAGATTATTGCAGTGCCTATCGATATCTGATTGTGAATACGCTGTGGAGAGGTTGTACCAAACAAGTGCACATAAATAAGCTTGCTAGGCGAGACGGCGCCAATATTCGGCATTGGCACCGTAGTTCTCTGCCTGCTTGGCTAAAGTGGGAGGGACTTTGGAAATAGCGGCATCAAGGGCCCTCAATTTTGCACCTGTTCCGTAGGCATTTGATCAAAAATCTGCGGAGATTGAGTGAGTGGGTTCCGATTTTCGGTAAGCACCTATAGCAATTCTGAACAAGAGACAGGGCATGATACCGACCCAAAACGATATTTGCAATCAATGATGGTCACCAAAAGAGGCGACGATGGCGGTTGGAACTGCTTCTTGCCAATGTCGGACAAAAACAAAAACCACATGGAGCCGATTGCCTTGTGTTGTCGGACGTACAGAGTGCAGGGACTTTGAGTATGTTCGTTCGCAGCGTAGACACATAATGTAGGTACGTATGGTGGTGAGTGTACCTGTATGAGGTTATGAAGATAAGATGGGTGCGGCGTGGAGTACCCTGGTGTCTGATAGCAGTGATTGGCGGTGGGGTAACTGCAGGGAGGGGTACGAATGGTTCGAGATCCATGCCTGTGTGGAGGCGGTTCGAGTCGAGGAGGTCATTGATAGATGCGGTGAGGTAGAAGTTAATGGCGTGGGCAGCAGTGCCGCAGACAACAGGTGATGGCTGGGAACAATGCCAATGTCTGCGTTAATGAGATCGAGCATCGTTGAGGGTGTTTGCTTTGCTGTGCCTGGAGTGAAGAGTGGCAAGGCAGCTCCAAGATAGCATCGTGATGGTGGAACGAGCCAAAGTAGCGGCGGTTGAACGCCGGACTGGGGAGTCAGTCTGTCGGCCTGTCTGTGGCGGGGAGGCAAGGTCGTACAAGCGTTGTCCCAGGATGAGGCGGGATTGGGCTGGATGGGAGGGGGTCTGGAGTTGACAGCGGTGGTGCAGCAAGGCGTAGGGTTGGAACTTGGAACCTTGGAATTTGCCTCGATAGGGTGCAGTCATTACGGTGCGCCGCGGTGCGGTGCGGATAGTGTAGACTGCGGTCAAACGGTGTAAGGCAGAGAGGTGAGGTTGTGGAGAGGTGCCACTCGGGGTCTTGAACCATCGTTTGGTCGAATGAGACGAGAAGATGGGAGGACAGGAACTGCAGCGCAATGACACTGACATGCCGCACGACGACGACGACGACAATTTCGACATGGTCGGAACGGTGCACAGGAAGGAGATGTAGTGTAGGGAGGTGGATTGTAACGTGAATGCAACAGCAACCCAATGGAAGGCAAAAGCGAGAAGAGGTGATGAATGATGCAACTATTCTATTAGGTAAGGCGAGGTAAGGTAAGGTACCCTCACCCAAAATGCCCATGTACCAGGGTACCTATCCTTCGTGCCTGCCTTCCCTTTCCTTAGCTAATGGTGCTCTCTTTTCTATTCTAGTCAGCCAAGGAACCGCGGAAGGTGAGGTTCCCTCTGCACACCTTCCCTGTACGTCGTTGTTACTATCCTGTCTCAGAGGCAGGTAGGCGTAGTACCATATGTTGGAGCTGGGAACCTACCTTACCTTACTACCTTGGCCCCTTAGTAACCTTACAGGAAGCTGCTGACTGAGATGGATGGGAAAGAGTGGTGAGTGCGTTCTTGTCTTTCTAAATTTGTCGGATGCCATCTGTAGGTGTGTGTGCTGCAGACCAAGGTACCTTTTTGCCTGGGTATTTCTATGCCGCCTGAGGTGGTCTCTATGTACGACGGGAGTCTGCACTTTGTAGTTCGTCTCCCATTGGGTTACGTTAGGTTCAACCTGAGGTCCGAGGCAAGGTACGTATCGGAGCGATCCATTCTCCTTGGTCCATCAGGTTCCCCAGTGCCAATCCCACCCTCGCTCCTGCCTTCCCGTGTGTGGGAGGTAGGCGCAGGGCCAGCAGGGCCAGCAGGGCTCAATTCTACACCCTCATTTTTCCTTCCATACCCCTAGCTCTGTTAGATGCTAGGGTGTGTGTATAGTAGCCATCCGCTTAGCGCACGCCCTGAGGTCTGTATGCCTGGGCAGAGAACATGATCCTGAAAGTGCTCACCCCTTTCACCCTTTCACCCCCCCGTCCCAAGTTCCTTCCCCATGCCCTCAGGGCCTTCCAGTCTTCCACTCAATCTTCTTCTTCTTCTTCTTCTTCTTCTTCTTCTTCTTCTTCTTCCTCCTCCTTGCCTTACCGAGCAGCCCTTGTCTCCAGACTCTGACTCTTTCTCCATCCAAATACCTCACACTGACGCTCTATCCGAACGGTTGCAGAGAAGGCCTCTCTGCGGGTAGGAGTACCGAGGAAATGAGACTCAAGATACCTCGCCGAAATAGTATCCAAACGCGTAATGCGCTTCTTGGCTGCAAAGAACAAACGAGCAGACAGAATGGAACGCCAGGATTGTATCTCGAGGGACTTACCTTAGCTTGGGCAGTGGACTTGTTGATGATACTTGGGATATTTGTTTGGAAGGAAGCACGAGAAGGTCGAGAGAGCCGTGGTCCTTGCCCTGCTCTCGGAGACCCTTGCGCCTGCCTTGTCTGCTCTCTCTCCCCTCCCACGGGCCACCATGCGGTGCTACCCCGTCGTCGTGGACCCGCGCTAATCCTGATCGGATACCCCTGATCTTTGCAGCCACGACACTGGACCGCGGGAGGGACGCACCGGGAGCGCGCAGCAAATGGAATGATTCAACGGAACCCGCTCTCTGCCCTGTTCTGCCCTGTGTCGCCTTGGACTTGCATCTTTGGAGCACACTGCACACGCATTCCTCTTTTCAACGGAGAGACGGACAGAATCACGACGTGAGCCTGTGAGGGACCACAAGCAGGGAGCGCAATGCGGTACGTTTCTTACCTTATGGTTGATATCAGTCCCCTCGGTCGTGTTTTCTTGGGTGAGATGGGCAAGACCTGATGAAGTACGGAGTACGGAGTACCTACGGTTCTCAAGGACCCCACCCAGCTTATCTAAGCACTTGTTCAAGAGCCCAAGAGACCGTTGCGAGATCCTTCACCCCGCTGCCTCAAGATGCTTGTGGCACTTGAGATATGCACTTTGTGTGTTTCTTCTACACCTGCAACTTCTATGCCCGCAATGAGGCAAGCAAGGCAAGGCCATCCATTGCCTCTTCTGCATCAGCATCAGCATCAGCATCAGTATGAGCTCAGCATCAGACCCCATCTAAGCCCGACCGACCTTACTTTTCATTGCTTACCCAGGCAGGCAACTCGGGCAACCCAAATGTGCCTTAGTCTTAGGTAGCTTTCTTTAAGTGAAGCCCAAAGGCTGCAAGATGCAAAAGCGAGATGCAAATCCACCAAAGTCCCGTTTCGCATCATTTCCCCTCTTGCTTTTCCTGATTCCTCCAGTTCCTCCTTGGCCTTGGCGCCAACCTGAATGTTCGTGCCTGCTGTATCCGTACGGAGTACTTGCCTCACCGACGTGTCTACCTACGGAAGGGAAGTTACGCCAAAGGTATCCAAGGTACCTGGTATCTTAACTAAGGTATGGATCTGTGCTCATCGCTTCGTGCGGTACCTCTTTCATTGTCGATGCGCATCGTTCCTGCCTTGCGGATAGTTCTCACGCCTACCCACTTCGTGATGCATGTGGCTTCGTCAACGAGAATTTGCGTTGATTTGGGAAGGAGAAAGGGAAGGTGGACATGTAACGAGAGGAGGGCAAGAGGCAGCAGCACTTCTGCCTGTCCTCTTCCCTTGAGATGATGCGTGTGATGTAATTCTTCGTATCAATTCGCATGGAAGGTACCTACCAAATCGTGCCTACCTACCTTACCTACCTTAGGTAGGTACTTTACCTGATGACTTGGTCCGATAGGAACATGCAGGTAGCAAACAAATGCTCCAACAGCTGAACAGCTCACCTCACGCTGCTTGGTCATCGTCCTCGGCTTCGGGATGATTTCCCAACTTCCATCTCATCAGTCGGACCACGAAACCTCAAATGCGCTTCATTCCCGCCTTGGTCTTTCTTCACACGCCATTCCATCTCGCGCACGGAGCGAGCGTCGAAGCAATCTTCATCACACCTTACTTTACCTCAAAGTACCTACTACCTAGGTGCCTTAGGTATTCATCCACCTGAACGCAAGGTACTTTGACTGCCTTGCTTTCTCTCACCTACAACTCGTACCTTTTTTTTCAGGTTCTGTGCTGATTCTTACTCAGGTGCCTCCACGTCTCTGCTGAATCGAGCGAGGTTCCGTCGCGACACCTGCCAGA
The DNA here is from genome assembly GCF_030867605.1 of Colletotrichum paranaense. Classification (NCBI taxonomy): domain Eukaryota; kingdom Fungi; phylum Ascomycota; class Sordariomycetes; order Glomerellales; family Glomerellaceae; genus Colletotrichum; species Colletotrichum paranaense. Next base: position 1,227,322 of record NW_026848970.1, read on the forward strand.
CCGCCCGGACACAATCCCATTCTCGACTTCTTTTGTTCTTCATTCCATTGTTGCGCTCCCCCGGCCCTCGTCCGGACGGACCCAGACCTGCGGATTCCCTTGGCTCATAAGGCATATTACTATTGATTACCTACGAATACCGTATTCGTACGTCAGGAGACTAGCACCGGGCAAAGGACACGACCCGGACGCCGTCTAGACTCCACGGCTCGCCGCACACCGCACACCGCACACCGCACGCCGCACGCCATCACCGCCGTCTTATTACCCACACCTCTCCGAATATCACCAAGGAAGACAAATTACTGCATTCCTCACCCCGCCGTCCTTGACGCACTTCGATTCCTCCAACAACTCGATCCGACTCGGATGCTTCCTTGAGCCTTCTAGATCCATCGCCTCACCTTGCCCATTCAAGGTAGCCCACGCACGCGGCTAGTAACAGCACGGCATACACACCACACGCACACACATATACGCACATATACACCTTGAGCTATCTATGCTTATATCGCCTGGGTGGCCTTGGTCGCATCAACATCAACGCACCTCATTCCGTCACCCCCATGACTCTCCGTCCCCAGCCCTCCTTCTCTCTTCCATTTCCCCTCGAACGCTCGATCCGAGCAACAACCCCCTTCCCTACAACCATTACCGCTACGAATACCTAGTCTACTACACCACCTTGCCTACCTTACCTTAGGTGCTACCCACACCCCGACGCAGCGTGAAGGAAGGGCGACAAGAAGTTGACAGACAGGGCTGCATTGCTGCTTATGTGCTTGCATGGCACTAACTCAAAGGGCTACAAGAAACAGCCACACGCCCAACGTCGTGCTCGTGGTTCCCTGGTGTATGACTAGCCAGTCCCCATCCGCATCCTATTCCTTTTAGGGCTGCTCGCCGAACAAGCGTCCCGCTACTCTACCCGTCAACGAGAGAGATTCACCCCCCCCCCTCTCTTCCTTATCACCACCCCCTTCAACTTAGTACATACACTCCCTCTTCCAAAGTTCACCCATCAAATCATTCCCGTCACCCCTCCCCTCTTGTCTTCCATTCGGCCTTCCTCTTCTCCACCTCCTCTTCTTCTGCCCTGCCCTGTAAGGCCCTGGGCTAAGGATACCTCAGGACCTAGTGTATCCGTTCACAGTAGGCGTGCTAAGCTAGGGTATCAGGTATTCTCTCTCAATCAGGTCTCTTCTCTGCCTGGGCTGTCCTCTGTCTCTCAGTATCCCCTGCTGCTGCCCCTGCTGGGGGTAAAAAGGAACCACCCGGGGGCTTCTTCTCCAATCCACGTTACGCCGAAGTTGGAGGTTTGGATGTGCCTCCATCTGGGTCCCTGGGCCGCTACCGCTACGAATACCGCTACCTACGGATACCGCTACTGCTGCCGCTGGAGCTTCGCTTGACGCTGCCGACAGCTTCCCTGGGCTCCCCCTCCACCCCCTTCTCCTCTCCTCTCCTTGACCAGGTCTTTCTCCTCCACTCGACTCGTTCTCCCGCCTTTTTTTCATAAGTACTAGTCGCCTCTTTCACCTTGCCATACCTGGGGGTGTCGATTTTATTTTATTTTTATTCATACAGCAGCTGGCGTCGTCACACAATCGCCTCTTATTTCAGCTGTCGTCTCCCCCCCACGACCTGACCTGACTTACGGATGTAAACTCTACCCACCCCAGCTCCGGCCACTCTGCTTCCTCCGACAACATTTGCTCCTCGCATTCCTCGACGCCGTCCGGACCTGATCTGTTTCTGCTTGTCCCGCGATTAGACCGCCGGACTCAACAATTGTACATCCAGTCCAACCACATCGACGTCTGCTACTTTTCCCTCTTCTACGTTACGACTCGCGCCGCTTTGCTCGATTCCGTCTAGTCTTGTCTTTCCTTTTTCAGTCTCCTCTCGGCCCCGACCGCTGCGTGACGCAAGAGAGAGAGACCGACAGAGACAGCCATTCTCGGCTTGCATTGGCCCCCGTTCTCAACCAACGGCGAACCCGACTGCCATCGCCACCCACGGCCTCCAAGACGACCGCCTTGGCCTCGGACGCTTCTCGTATCCCACCGCGATCAGAACCCTAGATATTTCCCGGCCCATCACTCATGACGCCCGTGCTTCCGTCACTATAAACCTTAGTGGCGCCGCTTCAGCTGGAATTGTCAATCCTCAGCCAGCAACTGCACAGATACAAGCCGACATCATGGAGGCACCTTCGAGATACAGGGAGCCTGCGGGTCTTCCCAGCATATTTATAGACTCAAACCCAAGAGACTCAAACCGCTTCGACTCTAGCAGTTACTCCTCCTCTGTCGCCATCCCAGGTTCCGGAGACAGAATCAACGCACCGCCGCCCTTACCACCACCACGACTTCCCTTTGACGATCCTCACATGCATCACCAGGAGCCCAGACAACACTACCGCGATCCCTCATCATACAGCCCTAGAGAACATAGTTACCACGACAGCTTGGGAAGTTTGGATGACAGGCCACACTACATGAGGTCCGGTTACAGGCACGATGAGGGTTATGCCAGCATGGGTTCGTCTTCAGCTTCGGCTTCCACAAGGTAGGAAATCCCCAACCTTTCAATCGGGCCTAGTTTGGTTCTAGAAGAAAAAAACTTGAGAGTGTCGAGATTTTGGGTGCCCATCTAACATTTTCACATTGATAGATCTGAATGTTCCTTGCCGAGCATCTCGGCCGGGTTTGGTCTGCACCACAACCAGTTCCAGTTCCAGTCTGGCGCCGACGCTTTCACCGACATGAAGAAGAAGCTCGCTCCCCTAAAGACGTTCGATAACAAGCCGCCTGGCTCACTCCTCAGTGCGTCAAGCACATCATCAACTAGCGACCCTTTCTCGAGGAGGCTTTCTGGCGACATGCGGGTACCGCCACTCTCCGTGCCCACCAGTCTTCCGTTGCACCTCAAGACGTCAAACCTACTAGACTCTCCCGACAGATACACGCAGACTCCTCACTCTGCCCTCTCACCTTCCCCTAGAAGCCAGCCATTCCATCTCGGCCAGGACTATAGGTCACCTCGGTCCGTCTCCGACCTCGACAGGTCACCACCTACTCGCACCAGAAGGAATAACAGCGACGATGCATCATCGCACAGCTACGAAGTGGAGGAGATGGAAATGGAGGAGACCAATTCTATGAAGAGATTGCGGATAGAGGATCCCATGAGAGCACACTACGATGGTGCTGGGGCGAAGCGCCGTGCATCCGCTGATCCCGACGACAGCGTACCACTTGGTTTCACCACCCAGAGTGACTTGCTACGCCGTCGCGATGGAAACCAAAGAGGATCCCCCACGCCTCGACTGAGTGTCATCCCTCAAGGATCAATCTCTTCGCCATCCGGTCGCGCAGGGTCTTACAGCTCTAACCTATCACTACTCACCGGGAGCATTACCAGCATGGGCTCGTCGTCGTTTGGCCGAGTCTCTCCAGGGGGCCTTTCCCCAGGTGGGATTTCGCCCGGCGGAACCGACCCCAGCTGCAGCTCTCCCTACAGTGCATCAATGTCGCTCAACCCCTCGCCTCGCGGTTCCCTTTCCAGGGCACCCCACCAGCGGACCATTAGCGAAAGCCGGCCTCTCGCTTCTCCCCGCAAGCTTACGGAGGTGAGCAAGCCTGGTGGAACCAAAATTTCGGGATTCTTCATGTGCGATTGTTGCCCGAAGAAACCCAAGAAATTTGAGTCGGCTGAGGAGTTGGCGTAAGTACCGACCCTGCAAATATCATAAGCTTTTCGCTAACCGTCAACAGGTCTCATGAAGCCGAGAAGCAGTATGAATGTTCTTTCTGCGGAAATCGATTCAAGAACAAGAATGAGGCCGAACGCCACCAGAATAGTCTTCATGTTCGCAGACACAGCTGGAGTTGCTCAGCCCTGAATGGCTATGATCGTGCGTTCCACGACAGTACCAATCGCCCCGGTGAAGCAGACTCTTGTGGCTACTGTGGTGAGGAGTTCCCTAGAAACGGGAGAGGCCCTGGTGCTTCCGCACCGCGACACGCTACCGACCAGGATTGGGAAGAGCGCATTCGCCACCTCCAAGAAGTACACAAGTTCAGGGAGTGCAACAGCAGCAAGAAATTTTTCCGCGCAGATCACTTTCGGCAGCATCTGAAGCATAGCCACGCAGGCACAAGCGGCAAATGGACGAACATGCTGGAAAATGCTTGCATGCTGGATGAAGATCCTACTCCGAGATGAGCATAAGCCAAGCTATCAAGCTCGACTTACCGATGACTCGTCGGAGACCATGGCATAGGTTGACTGGCCATTCATTGAACGCAAATCTCCGGGGCGCGTAGCGCGACATTACTCGGATGCGTCCAACTAATACACCGAATGCGAGCGAACGATTTGAGACTGGACAAGCAGTCAAGATAAAGACGGCCGTTGACGCACGGGGCCGAGTGGAACATGTCGAGAAAAATCCAACGCCACGGTCTGGTTAGCAATTCCCTTGCCAGTGCCATGCGCCGTACAAAAAAGAAAAAATCAAAAGCATTTTGTTGAAGCATGTGGGCAGCATCCTCGGGTTTGATGGGCTGGCCATTTGGAAGCACCCATACTTTGGGGCCTTTGGAGTATAAGTGGTTGCCATGAGGGGCTTTCAGGCACCAGAAACATATCTGCAAGTTGTCTGTTGCGCGCATTCCATTTGGAGGAAATACCAGGCATGATCGGGCCAGTCAGTGGTGGGGTGATACGATGAAATGATATTGGTATTAGAAGAAATGCAGCACATCCTTCAGCCAGACTGAAGAGTTCAAGCTAGCAATGTATTTTGTAGGGTCAGGGCACACAGGTTGGGCAATAGTGAGAAAAGAATAAAAAGTTACCAAATCTCGAACAAGTTACTGTTTCCATCCATGACATGTCCCTGGCTTGGATTTGCTTTCTCGTAATTATGTGATGTGGTTGAGTACTTGATTTCCGAATCGGCATGATGGGATCAAGAGGAAGGTAGTCTGACAGTCAATGGAGACCTGATCAGATCCACAGCTGGCTACAGCCTACGAGTAGCTACAGTACGGAGTACCCCATGTTGGTGTCTGTTGAGCAAGGAACAAACACATGCTCTGGTACCTTGCTCTGTGTAAACGCCAAGTCGCCATAAGGCTTCATCAGCGGCAATTCGGCATGCCGCAGTGAGGCCGCCGGTTGACAAAAGGTCACATGATCTCAGCCCTATGAGCCACAGAGAGATGTGGCGGTGGCGCATGGCTTTTTTCTGTCTTTACCCAATATGCCAATGTACCCTACCTTAGTAACAATAGATAGTGGGCATGGGAAAGTGCCCTGAGGGGAAGGGGCAAATGACCTGGACCTGAGGCGGGGGAAAGGGGGGCCACACCGCGGGCACGAGGGAACAGGACGCCGGACATTTCTTTCCACCACACGGCCGAGTGGCAGGAGCCAAGAGCACGAGGGAACGAGGGTACGTACAACACAACGACTGAGGCGACGAAAACAAAGGTGGAGGCTTGGCTCTTTTCGGCAACGGCAGTATTCTGGGAAACAAAGCTAGAGCAACTTCAGGCCGAGCCACAAGCACAACTGCGTCATTCTCGTCACCACCACCCAACCACTACCACCAGCGTTTGTCGCATCCTGAGATTGGCACGCGAGAGGGGTCTGTCTTTCTGGTAGCTCTTGGGCTTGGGACACCGACATTGACTCTTTCGTTTCCCCCTTCTCCCTTTTCTCTCTTGGTCACACACCAATATCCGTAGACAGCAGGGAAACTTACACCGTCATACACTACCATACTACGCTCATGTATCTTGTGCCAAGCTGCCCTTTGAACCCTTCATCGATAAAGCCACTCGCATGGTCCGTGGCCACATTTCAACCGAGGACGTGACGAAGCGATTGAAAGAGATCGAGTCAAGCTTGACGACCACGACCACGACGGCATTGCAGGACGCGGCGCAGGTGCTACCCCCCAAGGAAAAAGAAGCGCCGACCAATACGTTAGAGATCTACACAGGCGAGCCTGAAGGCAGCGAGGAAACTGAAGCTTTACACCGACTTTTGAAAAAGAGCTGCGTCGAAATGGCGATGAACCGTATCGATGGCAAGGGGGAGCTCTATGTCGGCGGGTGAGACACGTTATCTCCGTCGTCATCTTCACTGTGAGGCTCACTAACGTTATTTACCAGCATATGGGCTTTGCGCCGCCCTTCAGCGCTGAAGGAGCGCAACATCACCCACATTCTGTCTGTGCTGCGATTCGACCCGGCCGGTCTCAAGAGCGAGACCGACACCTGGGAGAACTACGGAAAGAGCTACAAGCACATGGTCATCGACATCGACGATGTCGAGGATGAGGACCTGCTCGTTCACCTGCCCAAGGCCGTCCGTTTCATCGAGGATGCGCTGTACCCCGGCAGCAGCAAGAAGAGCGTCACGGATGGGCCTGAAGAGGAGGCCCAGAAGGACAAGAGCTTTGAGGAGAAGGCCAAGCGCTTGAAGGCGGCTGTGGCCAAGGATTTGGAGACCGAGTCTGAGTCTGAGACGGAGGCTGCCTCGGCTAAAGCGGCGGCGGCAGAGGCGAAGCCCACAGATCCGGATGCCATTCTCCCCGCCCCCCTATTCGAGCAGCTGGATCTCAGTTCTGACGGGGAGAAGCCGGACCCCAATGCCCCAGGCGGCGTCTATGTCCACTGTGCCATGGGCAAGTCCCGTTCCGTCTCTGCCATCGTTGCCTACCTCCTCTGGAAACACCCCTCCCGCTTCGGCAGGTCCGCGGCCTCGACGGCCGCCGCGCAGAACGGAGCATCAGGAGGGGCGCCCAAGTCCGCCGAGGAAGCCGCAGCAGCGCAAGAGAGGGCTGCAGCCGCCGTCGCCGCCGCCGTGAAGTGGGTTCGCAATACGCGAGAGATTGCGGAGCCGAACCCGGGCTTCATAAAGCAACTCGAGATGTGGTGGATCATGGGTTGCCCTGAAGACGTGGCGTCGCACCCCATTTACAAGCGGTGGGAGTTCCAGAGGGAGATTGACGAGAGCCTTGCCGCGGGTCAGGCACCGACAAAGCTGCGGTTCGAGGACGAGGAAACGAGCAAGGAGGAGGCGGAGAGCGTCAAGGGCATGGAGGTGCGGTGCAAAAAGTGTCGCAAGACGCTGGCCACGCCGCGCTTCGTACTCGATCACGAGCCCGATGCCCCTAGGGACCAGCGGCAGCAACAGCAGCCGTGCGGACACGTCTTTGTGGAGCCGCTGGGGTGGATGAGGGAGGAGCTGGAGAAGGGGACGTTGGAGGGACGGCTGTCGTGCCCGAATCAGAAGTGCGGCGCCGCCGTGGGGAGGTACAGCTGGCGGGGATTCCGGTGCAGTTGCGGCGGGTGGGTTACACCCGGGTTCAGTCTGCAAAAGGGGCGTGTGGACGAGGTTGCTGCGAGGGTTCCTGGGGCTGGGGGTGCGGCAGCGATGGGGATTCGGATGCCGCCTGGTTCGGGGAGGTTGTAGATGCATAAGCGTTGAGTTGGCTCAGAGCCTGCGGTTTAGAGCTAGAGCTAGATGTAGATGGTGAGGATACATGGTGGAAGAATGTGCATTTGGCAAGGCGTTGGAAGAGGGGGCTTTGGCCTGGAGTTGGGTGGGAGAGGGAAGGATCGCATGACATATACGGTTGCATCAGCCTGGAACAGGGGAGACGGGAGGGTATTCCTAGATGGCATGGAGACTCGTTCTAGATGATCCTCGCTGACTGCAGACTCTTGAACTGCACGTACATCTGGCTCCGTCAATGGATTGTTACATGTGAATGGCTGGATACCTTGCCTATTTTCATGGTTGCCTTGGATCAAGGTATTGCCGTACGGATACTTATCCACGCTTAGAGTGCCCAATGAGATTGTTGATGAATGTGACCTCGCTTTGACGCTGGCCATGAAGAAGTTTACTCGTCCCAGTAGTCACTGATGTGTCTCTATTCGTTGAATATGTTTACTTACTGACTGTGTAAGGTTCGCTTCAAACCAAACGCTCTTTCAGCGTACGACTAGCGACGATTCCTACTCCCAGAGTACGCATGTATGCTCGCGTGCTCCCCTTGAAGGTTACTCCGAGCCGTTGCAGCGAGAGAGGGAAACTTGACTTTACCTTATCCCGAGCTTCGTACATCTCGGTACATGAGTGGATCGGACCACAGACGCAGGTTGCTATCGAAGCACTGTGAAGACACCCTGTTTCTTTTCCAAGATCATCTTCCTTTCTTGGGGCGTTGTATTACTTCGGCCCGTTTTTGATGCATGTACAGTTGGAGCCAGACTGGGATGCTTCTTGCTTGCAGAGGGGTTAAGAACGAGATGGAAATTTTCTAGGAGGTAAGATTGCTGCCTGGATGCCCGAGATGGAAGAGCCGAGGCAGGAAAGGTGAGGTGAGGCGTGGTAGGTGATCCATATCCGTACAGTTGAGGCAGGCCAAACCCATCGATTGCTAGTGTTCTGAACGGCAGTTGGTCTCTTCTGTCAGAGTGGGGGCGGAACCAGACGCACTTTGGATTCTAGAAGATGGAGAAAATGCTGCCTGCAGTGAGCTAGATGCGCGAGGTCTAATGTAGACGCAAGGCAGCGTCAACAACTATCCGTAATGTCCCGCGGAAAGAATGTTAGGCAGGCGAATTCTGGATGTTCGAGGGGGCAACGGAGATGATGCTGATTGTCTGCTTGGGGGTGTGGTAATGGTTCCGGAGGTTTGCCAAGTTGGTGTTGCCTACGTCTAGTTCTCGGCAAACGATGTTTTCCGTGGGGTCGATGTGAGGGGCTAGAGGTTGAATGAAGATCCCAGCCCCTATTCTAGATCGCAGAGGGATCGTCGTAAGACTGGGAAGAGTGAAGAGCATTGCCATCACCCACGAAACGGCGGACCCAAGGCTGATGAATTTCTTTCTGTTTCTTCCTGGTCTAGATGGAGCACTGTGAGCCCAACGCCTTCTCGCCTCTGTCGATGTCGGGGAAGTGAAGGGCGCTTCACCCTGCTTTCGCTTACGGAAGGAGTTGGGAGTTGGGAGGCTGTACTGGGTCTCAGGGGTGGGCCCTTCTAGTCGGAGTCTGGAGACTTTGCGAAGACATGGAGTCTACGATGATGGTTATAATCACTTATGCGGTGCCGTTGCATTATAAGGCTATGTTGGAAATTATTTCGACGTTCGGAGAAGAAGTGGCCAGGGTTAGCTTAAGAGAAGTTCTCCTAGGCGTGGTACGCATGGAAAGCGGAAGGGTCGATGAGCGGGACGAAGATCAGGACGACATCACGATGACACCCCTGAATGGCACTCTTCCAGAGGCAGTCATCCAGAGCGCGATAGAAATGCAATAAGGCCCTGTAGCTCGGATCTGTCTCGCGCGGCCTTGTACACGCCTTCTGGTCTCTTGACAATCTCGTTCCAATTCTCGTTTACTAAAATCCAGCTTTCTACTGAATCACTTGTGATGCTGATCATTCATCAATAAGTGAGCGGATAACCCAGAAGACGATAGCAGGCGAAGTACAGAACTGAATGTCGCGAATCGTTATAAATTTGACCGTAAAGCGACCCGCCAACATACATTTGACATGTTTTTTCATGCTCAAGCGAGCATTCTCATATCCTCCTCGATGTTCAACCTTGACTGCGTGAAAGAGTCACTGGGTTAGGCAGCAAGCCGCAGTATCCTCCCTTAGCGACCGCCTGCGGGTTTTTGGATTTGGACTGTTGAGTGTAAGTGTACGCCAAGCTCTACTCACAAAACGAGCGGAACAAGGTCTTGAGACTCTGACCAGCTTGAAAGCCAGACCAGGCTACATATCCGCAAATAACCAGCTCCCTCCTGTCCTTAAGGCTTCCCCTTCCGGATCGTCGCCCGTCCGCTGAGATTGAGGGCAAAACTGCACCTCAATCCATAGTAGGCCCCCTAGAGCTCACTAATCTCGACATCGATTGAGATCCCTCCTTGCTACATCCAACGGGCATATACTTGCTAGTGTTGGTCAATGAGGCGCAGCAGCGGCCAGCATACTGATGCTCCTACGCCGGATACCCAGCGGAACCTCCGCCGTACAGAGGACACATAAGCTCGCTACCTACTGTCCACACCATGCTCGACCGACGACGGGCCTGCAGTGGTGCAATCCTACGCTTGTAAGGTAGAGGGAGTGGGAAAGAAAACGCATATCGTAAGACGAGTCTAGCCTGTCACGATGCCGTTGGGAGCGAAGGAGCAAGGGGAGAGAAGGAGGGGTATGATTTCTCTGAATGCTAGTGCTCTCTGGCGTACGGGGTTCTTCTTACCTGCCGCTATAAGCGTCTGTGTATGCAAGGTATCTCCTCTCCATGTCCCTGTTGTGTTCCTTCGACTAAGGGGGGGTATACTATGTAGTTCGTGGGCCTCTCGTAGGAGTCAAGGCAGATTTTGGGCTGATGGCGAAAGAAATAGCTCTAAGGCTGCAGTGAGGGTGTACGATCATCTTTCCCCTTCTCTCAGCTTGGTGTCCTTCTCTCAATCTCACAACGGGTATCCGTGCTCACGAGCGTCCGTGTGCGTGGGGGCTTCATTGTGGATGGAGTCTTGGGCATGGATGAAGTTCCTCCATGTCGGTATGGTTGCTTTCATCTTGACCCTCAGCCGGGTATACTACATAGAGGAGCTGACAGTATTGCCCATTATAGATGCATCTGTCAGAGTGCTGCCGAAAGAAGATCTATTCCCTTACGGAAAGTAAGCGGTTTCGTTCGCGATGTTGGCGCACCAGTTCCTTCTTTCCCCAAAACGTTGACCCCTATTCTGCCATCCTTTTTTCGCAGCTCGAAGGATCACCATCCCGGCACGGACTCGGGCTCCGAAGACCAGAAACGCCGCCTAGGAAATTTCTTGGGAAGAAAGACCGCCCCGCGCGCGCACGCCCCGCCTTCTATTTCCAAGCTAGAGCGAGTCGGGACGGGAGGGGGTTGTTTGCTATCTTCCTCTATCACTCTCCCTGTTTCCCTTTGCTTGCTGGGACTGTGGTCTGTCCCGGCTAACGGCACTTCCGAGGCTGTGCAAGGAAAAGAATATTGGAGCCTGTAGGGCTGGAGGGACCCTCTTTCTGTTTGCTGAAGAGAATCGAGGTGGTCGTGGTGTGAGCATAAAGGCCTGATGCCAGCGGGTGTGAGACTTTGAAAGGATTTGTCTAGTGAGAAAACCTGATGCCTAAGTGTTTTAAGATCCCTTCAGACGAAAATGCCAAGTTCGTGACCATAGTGGCACTTTATGTGTACATCTAGGCAGTGATTGGATAAATTACGCCTACGGCTCTTAACAAAACGACCCATCTTGTAACCTTGTCCAACGAGCGTTTTCTTCCGAGAGGTGCGATATCTTCGGCTGCCGGCATTGCTTTGGCGCTTTTCAGCATTAGACGACACTCATTTGCTTCTTGCGGGGTCTTTATTTCGGCCAAGACTGGGTCGTAAGTATTTGTTAATAAACAACAACCTTTGTAATTGTCTCCGCTTTGATACGCAGCCCCAGGCAGCAGCATTTCTCAAACAGTGACAAAAAGGAACTTGTAAGAGAAACGTACACGGTTGTGTCATAATTGGCAATACGAGGTTTGTAGAGGTGGCGCTTTTTGACTTTATGCGGAACTTCGATGTTGTGGTTTTCTAATATTTACAGTCAGAAGCATATTGCCGTAGCCGTTTGAATACCTTACTTGGAAGAGCACGTGAAATTTAGAGTGTGAAGTAATAGGGCATCGTGCTTGGTTTGGTCAAATACTACGGATAGTGATTTGTGAATGATTCATCATATGGCATCAGTTGTATAGCAAGCATACGTTGAAGACTCTATCAATACTTTCGAAGAAGGCGGCTGGACTTGACATGTAGCATAATGGTATAAATAGCTGTGGATCGCATGTCTAGAAGATAAGAACAACATTGTAGGTCTTAGGTGTTCTACAACTATTACCAAATCAAGCCGGAAAGGTTCCAGGCACGGTTAATGTAAACATGTTTCGAGGCACAACTTCGTATGACCCGAAATTCGTGAAGTCTGCCATGAAAATCGAAATTTGACTTGTCTTAGACCTGGCTCCAATTTGCAACAAGAGGCTTTGATTGAGACGCACTGTTGAGACTATTGACAGAGCCTTACTGCAAGTCTGCTTCTGTACTCTGACAACCTCTGGGAAACGCACGAAATAGGTAAATGCCCGACTTGCTTTTGATCTCGTACCGAAGATCTCTTGATAGAATCGCGAAGGACCGCATTTCTTGACTTCTGATGATTGAACAATTACACAAGTCGTTGTGAGGTTGATACAGAGTAGTACAACACCAATACGTCTTACTACGCCGCCAACCACGTCGCATTGGCAGCAACTCCAATGCTAGATATCTTGGCATGCCGCATCATTCTCCTGTACTCCTCAATCTTGGAAAGCCCAACCATGACAACTTCCTCGACAGCCTCCTGTCCAATATTCTTCTTCCAGACAGAAATCACACCATTGACTTGATGATCGTCAATCGTGACAGACAAAATCATCTCCGTCTCATTCCTCAGCTCCCACGACGCCCGTCCATACGCCTTCATACCCGTCGCCTTCCAATGCACATTGCCCAGCTCGCCTAACTCGTACTTTCCATCGCTCTCTTTGATATCAATCTTGAGCGCACGTTGCAAGAATTGGATCTCGGTCTGGGCAGGCAGGGTGTGGAAATCGATCACGGCCACTTCTTGGCCTCCATTCGAGGGTGATGTGACATAGCACTTGTCTCCCCAGGCTGCGAGGACTGCTTGCCGTTTTACTTCGTATCGCGGTATTGTGTCGCCCTTTACGCCGAGGATGCGGCGATGATCTTTGAGCGCGGTGTAGTGGATTTCCAGGGCAGGTGTCTCTTCGGTGCGGCGTTTGTCCGGGGTGGCGTCTACGCGGACGATGAACTTTTCAAGCCAGCCGGGAGCCATTGTGATGATTTCGACGGGGGGTAATTTGTATAGTAAGAATGTTATCTGGATATGTCAAGGCTTTTGTGTATCGGTTATTTCTTTCGTCCCTCGACTTATGCTGTCAGGCGTCGAGTCACAAGGCTCATAGATATAGCTGTTGCCTGAATGACTCCATCGTACGAAGAATCATAGTGTTAATACCTCTTAAGTGGGACATCTCAGCCCAGCTGGGCAAAGCGAGACTGGGTGTTTTTGAGGTCCCCATCATTGTCATGGGCATACTATTCCGATGGCGGAGTTGGCGGAGGAGTTTCCCGGGTAGAGATCCACTGTCGGAGCTTCAGGAGCCTTGTCGTCTATCTCAAAGTAGACGAAACGGTAGAAAGTGGGGGTTCTCCGGCTCAGACCCGTGATTTCGGGCCCCAATATCGTCTTCGGGGTCCATTATTGGTCCTTTCGGGCTCTATTTGTAGGGAAATTGAACAAAGCCTCAGGGTCCGAGGTCATCTAATGGTAGCCAAGCACCTGGTCGTCGGGAGAACGGCATACTTGAACTTGCGGTGGTTCTCCTCGTACCTTATTACCTCACCTTTAGGCCTGAATTCATGCAATATGAACACCAAGGCACGAGAATTGAATGATTCAAGTCCTATCGAGAACTTGAGGGAAGGTAGCTTGCCTAAGGTACGTCACAGATACATGCAACTCAGGGGAGTTCCTATACATGGTTTGGCTACTACTGTTTATTCCAGAACTATTCGGCTCTTATTGATCAAGCGGAAGCTTGGAAAGGCGTGCGCAGACATAATGAGAAAAGCCACTCGGAAGTTGGGATTAAAAGTTCATGATGATGGATGATGGATCAACAGCGCTGCGATATGCGTCAATTCCTTTTGGGTGAAAACTCTGGGAACTAAGGATGGGTCCTAATTGAAAGCATGGTACATCGTTTGGCTTTTATTATTACAAGAGCATTGTGGTAAGTGAAGCAGACATGGGCGCCGGCAACACCTGAGCGGGCCAGCGCCGCTACGGCATCGTCCATAGCGCCGTCGGAAACCCGGGCCCGGCCAGTGTCACTCCGTCCGGCCGGTTACCAATTCAACGTTACGCCATCCGATCAGCTCTGCAAATGTAAAAGTTGAGACGGAGACTATCTCTCCGGACAGCACGGGCACTGCCAAGATGTTGTCCAAGAACACTTGCAATTTCCGCCTCATTCAAATCGGTTATTTAGGCTCATTACCGGATGCGACGCTGATCTCCACCCCCTCAATTGGTGGAAACTCTGCTCCCCCAGCAGAGACTCATGAATTTTCACTTAAATGTCGAGAGTTCGGATTCGGACGCAGGGTCACGGAGTAGCCCGGGCACAAAGTCTTCAGAGAACTTAACTTTGGAGACATGTTTCCACCTTAAATTTTCACCTCTATGGACATCACTCTGGGTCAATGTGGCGTGATACAGGGCTGCAGAAGCGACATAAGATAAGCATTTCGGATGCCACCTACAAACTGCACATGGCTCAACAGCTCTATCGGCTGAGACATCTTCTCAAGGTAATATTTTGACCGTTTATATTAATCACACCTTTTACCTTTCAGATGACAACATTGCGCGACTTTAAACTTGAATGGCGGGACTCGGGAGTTGCCCCTCTCAGCTTAGCTCGGCGCACCTGTCAACCTCCCGGTTCTCCACTCCCGGGGGAACACCCCGGACTCGGGAATCTCGGTGCAGCATCACTCCGCTCCAAGATGCAAACTTTACTGCCGCGCTTGAGACGATGTGACCGGTCTTCTATTCCGTGCAGCTACAAAACATCTCATATATCCACCGGAGCTGCTCCAATGTGACCTTTGTGATCCTCATTGTCTCTCCAGCTTAGAGCATGCCCTTGAGGTTCCTCAGAAGATCAGCATCCAAGCCCCCGGGTCGAGATCATCACATAAGTCATCAAGCTCTCAAACTTCTGCTCTCCTCCTCTTAACCATCCACCATGCGTATTCTCACCGCACTCCTCGCCCTAGCCACCTCGACTATGGCAGAGACACTCCTCTACAGCAACCCGCTGAACTCAACCGCCGACGTCGCAACCTGGGTGGCAGAAGGCCCCCTCACCATCGCAGCCGTCAACGATACCCTCGAGCTCTCGGGCGGCGGCAACCCAGACGACTACTTCGTCTACTGGGTCCCCGAAGTCTTCCCCGACGGCATCCGCATCACTTGGGAATTCTCCCCGCGCAACGAACCCGGCCTGGCCATGTTCTTCTTCGGCGCCGCCACCGTCGCCGACGACGGCAAGGGGTCCATCTTTGACCCGTCCCTCAAGCCCAGGAACGGGAGCTACCCGCAGTACCACTCCTCCGACATACGTACGCTGCATGCGTCCTACTTCCGCAGGCGCTGGCCCGAAGAGAGGGCGTTCCATCTGGCGAACCTGCGCAAGTCACCTGGATTCCACCTTGTTTCTCAAGGCGCGGACCCCTTGCCCCCCGTCCCTGATGCCGCTGGTGCGTTTTACAAGATTGAGGTCATCAAGGACAAGCGCGAGGTGAAGTTCCGCATCAACGACTTGCCCATCTTTGAGTTTTACGACGACAAGTCCACGGGACCTATTATCCGGGACGGAAGAATTGGGTTCAGACAGATGCAACCTCTTGTTGCGAGATATCGTAACCTTCAGGTATGGAAGCTTTGAAGAAAGGACGATGACGGACATGAATAGATGTATTATGATGCCTTGATGTAATCAATAATAAGCCACTATGACTGCGACCGCACTTCTTCAACCTCCTTTAATCATCGTGCTCCTGAACCCCATTCCGTAGCCTTGATCTCCATCGAATGGGTCGGCCCAGATCAGCCGGCAACTTGGGCACAACCTCGCTCGTCACAGACCCCTCGTCGCCAATCTTATCCAGCTCCTCGATCAAATCAGCAACATCCGGCGGTGGCGCCGTATCGAACACGGCCTGGATATCACCGTGCGGCGAAAATCCCGAAAGCTGCCACCCCAAGAACCTTCGGCGGCCACCGCCACCATTCATCTTCTTCCTCATCCGGCGCGAGAATTGTCGCCTCTCGTATAGACTGATGAGCAGCAGGGTCGGCAAGTTCAGCGCGCGGATCAGCGCCACGTTGACCCTGTGAAACGTCTCGGCTGACACGGCGAACCGTAATGGCAGCAGCGTCGCAAGCGCAAAGATGTTGAAAGGCGGCGGGTACGCGAAAATGGCATCGCTTTTGACACCCTCGAAAGTCAGCACCGCGCGGCGGAAGCGCACCTCGGCCGCCTCGTCGGCAATAATGTTGGAAAAGGTGTTTGTCAGAACGGCGACGAGGATCGTCAGGAACAGCGTGTTGCCGAGGAACGCGAAGCCGACCATGAGCGCCGGGCCGAGAATGATGTGAAACTGCGTCGACTCCTGGATGCCGGTACCGTCGAGACCGAACCAGATCCAGAGCATCCACTTGCAAATGGCAAACCACGAAGGCGTCTCGTTGAGGTTATCGTTGGAGTCGATGAGCCACTGTAGCGCAAGGAGGAAACCCATGAAGCACCAGCACGCGAGGAACGACAGCAGCAAGAAATCCTTCATCATGGCGTGCAGGGAGATGAGGACGATGTTGTCGGGTGCGATGTTGAAGGCGACGCGGGTGAGGAGGATCGGCGCCGCGAGCGGGAGGATGTGTAGGCCATGGCCGTCGGGGAAGTGTCCTGCGCCTACGTCGTAGATGCGCGCGAGGACGTATACAGCGTAGATTGCGGAAAAGGTGACGTCAAGCCAGGACCAGAGGTTTTGCGCGTGGACCTCCCAGCCATGTTCCGCGACGGCGGCAACTTCGTCGAGGACCCAGCCGGCAGCGTAGATGCAGAAGAGGAACTCGAAGACCTCGTTGCTGCTGCGACGGTAGAGCATAGCGAGGAAGTAGAGTACCATCAGGATGAGGAACTGAACGAATTCTATGGAATTACGGGAGCGCGGGACGATGAGGCGGTAGTGGTTCAGGAGGGGTGCTTTCCGCGGGTCGTAGAGGGAGATGGGGCGGTACTCGTAGTGGTCGGGCAAGATGTCGACAAAAGAGAGCGGGGTGTAGACGACGCGGCCCTCGTAGACGGCGTTGATGACGCGCTGGCACCCGGGCGAGGAGATAAAGGTCTTGCTCTCGGAGAGGATGGCCAGCTCGAGGGCGGTGAGTTTGCGTTCGAGACCACCACGTTCCTGGGGTGCCCACTGCCGACGGCCTTCGAACTCTACGGCTTCGGGGGCGCCCTCAAACGGATCGAAGCCGCCGACGAGGAGGCGCGAGAGGAAGAGGAGGCCTTGGGAGCCCGGGTTGGCTTCGTGGAAGCGGCGGAGGACGCGGGCTGCTACGAGTTCGCAGAGCGTTGCACGTGCTACGTTGACGGGTTGGTGGACTGAAGTTGCCTGCTGGCGGAGGAAGTAGAGGCGGTTGGCAAGGAGGCAGTAAACTTGTTTTGGTGTTAGTCATGAGTAGTACTGAAGAGAAGGGGGATCACATACCTATGGTGATGTCGTTGGGATGATACAGACGCTCAACGAGAGGCCGGACGATGAGAATGTTCATCCTCGGGTCACTCAACTGGCTCAGTGTGTATGGATCATCTAGATCTCAGTGTGAGTACACTTGTTTCCTGACATTGAAAGTTGGTCCTTACCTATACTTGCATTGATGAGCCGGCGGACGCTATCTAAAGGTCAGCATCTTACTACCCCAATTTGACTGAACATCAGATATTCCGGGCTTTGATGGACGTACCGATGCATTGAAACATATATGGGCAGCTCAGAAACTGAAGACGTAATCCCTGGTTTCTCTTCATCATCACCATCACCAAGACAAGCCTCAGTCTCGGAGCCGCCAGCGACACCAGGACCTTCGTCGTCGTCCTCCTCGTCACCACGACACCTCTGACGGCCCGTCCACAACTTGGCCTCTTCCGCCATCTCCTCCGTCGGCGACCGTCTCATCTCCAGCTTCTCACAGGTCGGTGTGGTCCGTCTGCGTCGCAAATACATTCACTTTTGCTATGGGATACATCAAGAGGCAAATGGTGACGGCAGGCAGATCAAAGGGCCATGGACAATCAGAGAAACTAGCACCTGTCCTAATTGTCCACTGACGAATCATCCCCTTAAAAAGGACAATACGGAACAGCTGGGGTAAAGGGGCCCTGTTTTTAGTCATGGAATCTTGGCGATTCATTACAAGACACCAGCCGCGATGCCCAGGATTTGGGAGGAAACCATTATGTAACTGCGAGTCGCTGCGCACGCGCGTAGCCGGTAACCCCTGACAAGGCGCCAAACACCGAAGCCGTGCTAAATGAGCCTCCCGGTGGAAGCAAATAACGAGGGACGAGGAGTCTAGAGAAAGAACGGAAGCTTGAGCTTCAGATAGGATCTTCAGCGAAAGCTCCGTGTGAGGCAGGAATGCATGTAGAAGGCACAGGGTCAAAACGGAGTAGCAATGGATCCATTACGTTTATCCCGAATTGAAGGCAATAACTCTGAAGGCTTTGGACCAGAGCAGACTGGTTGTGGGAGGAAGCATCCAACCCGAAGAGAGAGACAAAAAAGAGTTCACCACCGGTATAGCTACACCTCTTGATGCTCATGGAATTTGCGCCCGGGAACTCTTAGCATTCATATTCCAGGCTTGTTCGTGGACTTAAGCACTCCACCTTCCAGTCACTTCTGTCCCAATCGCAGAGTTTGATAGAATGTAACGAGGTCATCAGACATAGACTGGCAATCTGGAGACCGTTGAACAGCGGATACCCGGGCTTCATCACTGTCTCCGCCAAGCCGGGCATGGCAAGAGTAAGGTAAGGGAGGTCGCGTTCGCAAATCCGGGGTCCACCAAGACCAACCCTCTCGGAGCACCGGCCTTACATTTCTCCCTTTCGCCTGGCGCCTCAGCGGGGCCTGCCCAACCACCCGCAACCACCATCCCGACCGCGGGGTCCTATCGATAACCGTCACCCAGCTTCATCACCACGCAACGTCATCCAGGCAACGACACAAACGCCCACCAAAACCCAAAGATACTCACAACCTCACCAGGCTCACCACACCTCCTCTCCGACACCCCAAGAGACAAAGATCCCCTCCCCCACGAACCTCAGCAACACACACAAATCGCCAGCAACCATGAACCGCCTCTTCGGCGCAGCCCCCAAGGGCCCAAAACCAACCCTAAACAGCGCAATCACAAACATCGACGACCGCATCTCCTCAATCGACGTGAAACTCTCCGCCCTCACCGCAGAACTAAACACCTACCAACAAAAACTCTCCAAAATGCGCGACGGCCCCGGCAAAAACGCGATAAAGCAAAAGGCGCTAAAGGTCCTCCAGCGCCGCAAAATGTACGAGTCCCAGCGCGACCAGCTCCAGTCCCAGGTCTGGAACATGGAGCAGGCGCAGACGATGCAGGATAACCTGAAAAATACCATGGCCACCGTCGACGCGCTCAAGACGACCAATAAAGAACTCAAGAAGCAGTACGGGAAGGTGGATATCGACAAGATTGAAAGGTTGCAGGATGAGATGGCGGATTTGATGGATATTGGAAATGATATCCAGGAGAGTCTGGCGAGGTCGTATGATGTGCCCGAGGACGTGGACGAGGCGGAGCTGGATGCCGAGTTGGAGGCGTTGGGGATGGAGGCTGAGTTGGAGCCCGAGATGGGCGCTATGCCGAGTTTCTTGCAGGAGGAGTTGCCCGAGTTTGTGGATGAGGAGCCGGCCAAGGAGGGTGCCAAGCTCAAGGAGGCTGCTGGCTAATATGCTTGCAGAGTGTCGTGTAGGAAATGAGATAAAGACTACATGGGAGAGCAAAGGCAAGCTTTTGGAGAGTTTCGTATCTCGGCGTAATGGCATACCTCATATCCACTTCATTACAAGTGCCAGGCACTGTGGCTATTCATATTCACAACTCGAATTCACTTCTTATTGTTCCGACACTCCTCTTCTTCCCAAAAATAAAACCAACGAGCCCTCCCTCTGCCGATACGATTCGCTATGCCAGTGAGATGCTGCTACTACTACTACTGCTATTTCAACACGCCACGTCGTCCGCCTCTAGTCCACTGTCCCAAAGAACCGCGCAACCTCCTCCAGCTCCGGGTCATTGTTGCAAAAGTCCCAGCCCACAATGACACTCGTCTGACTACAACAAATGATCCTGCGGGCATCGTATTGCAACTTAAACACCCTTGCAGGGCCGTTGTCGCCGTTGGCAATGTGCGGGTGGTGCGCCGCGTCCGGCACAGGGTTTTGCGCACCTTGTACCGGCACCGGCGTCGCCTGAGTCTGAACAGGCGCTCCCGGCTGCGTCGGCTGTGCTTGATTCTGAGCTTGTCCCTGGATGTGTAAATGTCCTTGCACCTGGGGCGTCGCAGGTCCGGCGGCGGGTGTAGCGGCGGTGGCGGCGGCAGCTTCTTGTTCTTGAGCGTGTCGCTGGCGCACAACTTCCATATGAAATCTGGTAAGAGTCGGCTGCTGGACCTGTGTGCTTGACGACGGAGCGAATCCATTCAAGGGTGGCAGCGATGGCGGATCAATTGTTTGCGTCTCGCGGTTCGCCATAAGACGGCGCGACTGGTTGAGTTGCGTCTCCAAAAGAGCAGCGTTGAGCACATTGCGGAGGTCGGCTCTGATGCGCGGGTTTGGCTCTCTGCTAATAGCAGCCTGAATGTGTGAATTGTAAACCAACATTGTCGGGTAATGGTGCAAAGCCTGGCGCAGCTGTGTCGGTCCCCGAGGCACAACCGCGTCAATCAGGTTCATAAAAGCCTGTGCCGAATCGGGCGTAATGGTGGCAATAATGGGATTGTCGACGGTCGTCCTGGGAGAAGATCCCCGAGTGCCGCGCGTCGTGGATGAGGAGCTTGACTCCAAGTTTGCCAGCATCTCTTGTGCGGTGAGCTGTGAAGCCGCTCTTGCCGCAGCTTGAGCTTGGCTTTGCGCTGCCGCGGCTCCCTCTTCCTGACGCAGATGTTGCGTGTCCTTCCAGACGCCCTCCTTATCACGGCGCCAGATGATGATACTCTGGTCGTAGGAGCCAGACACGATGCGAGCGTATTTGCCGCCACCGCCGCCGGGGGGAAGAATGGCACCATACGCCGTAATGTCCTCCGGTCGTTGACTACCCGCGTTACGGGCCTGGGCACGACCACGGCGGCTGCCATGATCGCTAAAGGGGCTGACGACTCCATCAGCTACCGCCTTAAAGTAGATCTCGTCAATCCTCTTGGCCTCAGCCTTATCCTCTTCAGCGCTATAAGGAAGATCGCCGAAACCAGCCTGGACCGTTCGCACAAGGTTCGTGTGCGCGCGCAGACTGGCGACTTCGAGACCCGTGAACCTGTCAAACACCTTGACCTCGTTGTCACTGCTGCCGCTAACAATCCTCCGACCGTCGTACTGCACGCAGGCAATGCCCTTGCTATGGCCAACGACTGTCCGGATACAGACCTGCTTTGTCCAGTCCCAGACCTTGATGTTTCTGTCACCGCTGGCTGACACCACTTCGTTGCCATGGATCTGAACGGCGTTGACAGCCGCGCCATGTCCGTCCAGAGAACCAATAAGGCTATACGCAGGCTTGAGGGGCAGGTCGTCCATGGGATTGCCGTATCCGTAGTCCCTGACGCGTTTCGGGGCGTTGAAGACGACATCGCCATCACCGTAGCCGGGGTCACCGTATTTAAGAGGACGGCGGTTGAAAATCTTGATGGTCTTGTCCTTTGAGCATGTGACCAGAATCCTCTTGTCAAATTTGATGTTGAGAACCGACTCAGAGTGAGCATTCTTGAGCCTTTGAATCATCTGTCCTGTTGAAAACTTCCACAGAATGACGTTGGAGTCACTGCTTCCAGAGACGATCAAATCTTCGTCCTTGTCCGCATCGAACTGCAGGCAGAGCACAGATCCAGTATGGCCTTCCAGGGGGGGCCTCAACAATCGCTGGGTGTGCAGACTCCAGATACGAAGGGTCTTGTCACGACTACCGCTAACGAGGTATTCGCTGTCGAATTGCAGACTGTATATGCACTCTTGGTGGCCTTCTTGCGGGTGATCCGGGTGGGGCAGCTGGAAGTTGGTGAACTTCCCAAGCTCCCAGTTTTGCTCCAGGCGGTAGCGCATCGTATATAGATACTTCCAGTCGAGCCTGTACCGTCGGCTAGGTGCGTCCCAGGACCATAGTGACGACCGCGAGATTCTGCCGAGAGCGTCGGTGGACATTATGGGCGGCAGCGAGTCTTCCTTGACAAGAGCGGCGCGCAACATAGGCGACGCTTTACCCTTGCCCTTGGTGTCGACGCCGAAATTTCTCTCTGTACTTCGACGTGTGGACCCCGAAGCCGACCTGTCCAGATCCATATCTCCATGTTGCGGCGTAGCTGAACTCCGAGAGAAGCCGAATGACGAGGCAGGGCTGCCAAAGATGCTGTTGCCCATGATTGAGTTCATCGAATCTTCCCTGGTGACCGAAGCCCCGGCGTCCGTCATCTCGAGATCGTTGTCTTCGGATATCGCACGCTTCTTATGCGTGTGGCCGTCCTCGCATGATCGAACCCTGTGGAGCGAGCTGGGGGATTGGTTCTGAGGTTTGTTCGCATCTTCTTCCCACTTGTTGACTTCCGAGTAGATGGCCTTCCAGCCCTCCATATTGTACAGCTTCTCCCATAGCTTGCGGTCGAGGGCCAGTTCGTGCCAGGCGTGGCAAGCCTTGGCGACGTGGATGAGAGAGAGGGGATCGAGGTATCCGAGAATCTTCAGGCAAACTTCTGTCGGCAAGTAGTGAACGAAGTTGATGTACATGCGAGGATGTAGACGCTCGACGATTTCGACGATGGTCGATGTGGGTAGCTGGTCGAGAAGAGCAATAGCAAGCTCTGTTCATTTGGCAAAGTGTCGTGTCAGTTGTTACCCCAAGGACTTTGAGCAAGCAGAGCAAACGTCTGCCCTGCTGCAGCTGCATCACAGGGCAAGGTAAACGTACCAGTCTTTTCAGAGGTGGACAGGCCGGGGAGATGCTGGGCGAGCCAGGCGGGCAGGTCTGCAGGTGGACGCGAGGCCGAGACATCCTGAGTGCCGCTGAAGCTAGGGTTCAGAGGGTCTTCGGAGTAGCCCTCGTCGGGCTGTTGTGAGGTAAAGGCAGACATGTCTGGCGAGAGTGTGTAGTTCGAGAGGTTATGGAGATGTCGCGCAGGACTTGGTCTCTACGGCTCTTCTCTAATGGCAAGGTATGCGCAGTCGCGGGCCATGCGTGCGAGGGGCAGACGGGGTTCGTGCTCGGTCGCGGGGTGGACTACGGTCGATTGGCTTCTCTGGAATGCTTTGTGGTGGTGGTCGTCGTCGTCGTCGTCTTCTTGGCCGAGAGTATGCAGCGGGAGAGAGAGGCAAGTGAGACTATGGGCGGACTGATATCCAGGGAAGTCTTTGGGCGACGTGATGCAAGGCGGCTAGGGTTCCTTTGATGGGCGTGGTTACGTATTGGTGGTGATGCAATGGTAGTGTAGAATGTTGTCTTAGTTGTGTCGCATCCAGAAAATAAAGCAAGGAATGGGTGCGGCGAGAGAGCTGCGAGTGTAGATGCAACAGCAGAAGCAAGGCAAGCAAAGAGAAGAGGAGATGGGACAGGGTGTGGGGTGGGAAAATGGTTGGATTGAGATTTTGGGATTGAGATGGAGAGTTGGATTGGGGAAAGGAAGGGTTGGTTGGATGATGTTAAACGGCGGGTTGAAGGTTTGGATGTTTGGATGCTGGGCTGACCGGGGGCGGCAGGGCGGGTGGAAATGTAGCGGGAGCGCTTGGCCGTTGTTGGTTGAAGATGCCTGGATGTCGCCGTGAGGTAAGCAGGCAGGGCAATAATTACGGATGCAGGTAAGCGATCCAGACCTGCCGGACAATTAGGTGACAGTTCAGGTGAGCAAGGTGAACACAAGGCAATGGAAGGCAAGACGAGGCAGCGGAGTGCGGAAGGGCGAGAGGCGGCGGCGGCGGCGGCGGGCGGTAAGAAGACGGGAACCTTAGGGAAGCCAAGTGGGCACTGGGCGGGGATTGCTTTGCAGCCTGGAAAGCCTGTTTTTTGGTCCCTGGGAATCACCTCAACCTGGAAAATTGGTGATTGGGATAGGAGAGGGGAAACGAGGGAACCATGGAACATGGAAACACATGAACACAGCACCACAGCATCACAACAAGTTGACCGCTGAGCAACTACGGTACTATGCATACGGATCCACGGATACCTCATGCAAACCAGTTTTTGACAGACTGAGAGAGGGCGGAGGTGGCGGGATGGGATGGGGATGATGGAGCAATAACAGACGGGTCCGGCGATTATCACTTATCCTTGTTCTCTTGTCTGAAGACATTGCTCCTCACACTTCTATTGCTATTTACTCTCCTCAGTCTCCATGTCTGTTGATCAGAGCAATTGACCAATATCATCATCGCATCGCATCCCCTTATCCCCTCGGCATCCTCTCACGGTGCCCATCTCCAACCTCTCATCCTCATCCCCCCATCGACCCCCTCTGATATCCATACTGAGTGCGGATCCCAGACCAAGTCAGTGACAAGAGGTGTGGACATGCAACAGACAAAGTAGGCAAGGACCGGCAGGCAAAAAATAAGCCGCAAGAACAAGGGGGCCGCCCAAGCAATGCGGAGCGACCACCGGCCGCGGGAGTCTGCCGCCACGTCCGTCCACCGCCCGCATTCCACTCACTCACTCTGCGTTACTCCTATAAAGCTTTCCAGCAATCACTTTACATGGTGCGGGCAAGGCATAGGGTCAGACCATACGCCAAAGCCGTCGCGTTCTCAGACAGCAGATTCTCCCAAACGCCTCCTGGAAGCAGAACGGCTTCCGGGAAGAATGTGAAAGGAAGCAAAAGATAATGATGCATCATCCAGCCCTCTCACTCCCATCTACTTTCAAGTTGCCATACTCCTCAAATTACAACTTTCCCCCTCCCGCTTGTGCCTGCCGCTTCACTGCACGAAATACATACATACAATACCTAGGCTTCGCAAAAGACCCGCAAATGAGCAGCAACGGGTGGCAAAAATGCGGGAGGGGCTTCGAGTGGAGTTGAATTCAGAACGTGCCAGCAGAAAGCAAGATTCAAAAGTGAAAAAAGACCTCACCTCAAGCTTATGGGGAATCCTAAGTTTACTAACTATAGTTGGGCAAGAGTGTGGTATGACACATGTGTGCCTATCCAGATTTAGACACACCCGCTGCCGGCCGACGACTTGTCTTGCATTTTGCATATCCCCACGAACGCAGGGTGAGATCTTGTCCTTTGGAGAGTTCGTGATCTCAGATACTCGCATAGTACATGAGACACATATCTAGATCTTGCAACTACCCAGAGATCCCAGGTTAGAAATGACCTTGATCTCATCCCCCCTCAGCTTACTTGAAACATAATCACCATAATACCCATCCATATCATGAGCCGTAGCGTTCCCTCACATATACCTCATACCCGCAGATACACCTCCCTTCCCAATTTAAGCTCACAACTCAATCGGCCAAGAAAGTTTATTCTTCTTCTCAGTGAATCCCCTTCTATCTTGTTTGACTACCTACACATAAATAACATTCACGATTCCCCTCCCCTCCGACGCCGACTTGTCCATCGGACAGCAAAGCCCATGTTCCCTCTTTTACCACTCCCATCGGGCTGCCGAGACTAGTATGGTTCATCGCAACATGAAATGCTAATTATGTGTCCAGACTCAGCTCTACCTCTTAGGTTCCTGTATGTTACCTTCCAAGTTGTTTCCCATGCATCTTGGCTTTCATCACTGGCCGGTGCCATAGGACGCTTTTTTGATACTGGCCCATTCCACTTACCCAAGGCCGGTTGTACTTACTGTTGACTGCCTCATCATTCACCACTTAAGCAAAAGAAAAGAAAAAATAAGGTGAGGCAAATTATATAGACATTTTCTCGCCACCTACCTTCATGGTTTCCCTTGCGCCTACGAGCTGCTGTCGAGAGAGCCGGAAAAACGGAAAGCCGAATGATAAGTCAACTGACACGTGTACGGTGCAGATCGGCGGCGGCGAACGTCCCGCCCTGATCAATAGTTTCCCCTTTCTCTTCTCTCACTCGTGATTTGAAATGGCCAATTCTCGGCCCTACCATGAAAGGAGGTGGACATGATCGCTCTGCCGATTCATCCGGCTTCAGCCATGAGTCGACACCAGGTGCTTCTGCCCTCCCCGGTGAGCCTCCGAAAAGTGACAACGCCCGGTCCGGGTATCCGTATGACTGCGCCTACCTCTCAGGTACTGAAAGCGCGGCAAGAAGTTCAGGAGGCTCATTAGGACAAACACGAGGGATCCCTCATCGTGATCTCTAAGGGACTCTCCTGACAGATGCAGGTCGAGCACGAACAGAGGCGGCGGGAACGACGTCGCACATGCCAGAAAACTCCAATGAGGAAGCCGGCTTGGCTTCAATGACTTTCCCATCCGCCCGCAGTCATGTCGCACGAAACTTTTCTTGTGCGCGCGCTGTTCGGAGCTGACCTTGCCATTCTCCAGAAAACCTCCGGGTGAGTTTCTTGGGTGTTCGCCTCTTCTGCACGTCAGCCCGGGACTCCCCTCTCTGAATGCTTGCCTCCGAAGGGGGTATGACGTTCTTTCTCTATTAGAGGCTGCTCGTGTGAGTGCAGGCGTGTCATTGCCGGGCGCATCGAGTCGCGCACAAGATCACGAGGCGACGCTCAATAATCAGATTGTTTCCCGAACTGCGATGAGTCAAGGCAAGCTGTGTCCGTAAAAGCACAGGCTCTGGATGAGTGCTCTCAGAATGGAACGCCTGTTTGTGATAATGGACAATCAGAATGAGGCGAAATAATCCCCGAGCTTCGTCAGGCCACTCCGTGAACAATCGGCCTAAAGTGATTTTCCGGGGTACTTCGGCTTTTGCGTGGATCCACCACGAGTCCTACGGTCCCTATTCGTATCCGTGAGGTCTAGTCCTACCAGTTAAGGGATGGGCCGCGAGAGATGCCGTGGTTTGCGTGGGTGCATGCACGAGAGATTTGTCCCGATAGACTATCCCCAGTTTGTCCGTCCTGTGTGAGCCTCAGCCCAATGGTGACATCTTGGCATCCTCTGCAAAATACCATTGGTGAAAACCTCATGCTATCATAGACTCTCACCTGTCTTTGTGATGTCTCGTCCTCAAACAATTTTCTGGAGGAAAACAAACAACGGGCAAAGAAAGACCGGGTGCCGCGGCTGATCCCCATGCTCTTTGACGGCGTCTGCTAAACTGCGAATGGCATAAACTGTGCAGCTCAGGCGCATCGCATCGGTCTTGAACTATCCAGCGGCCGCCGAGTCTCAACCATGCCGCCTTGAGACGGGGCCGGTACTCATCATCAAGCCACCGAAAACGCCTCTCGCTCCGAGCAGCTCGCACCACCGCCCCAGCCCGGACCGCCCAGGCCGAGAGTGAGACGCACCGTTGAAGCCTCCAAGCCTGGGGCTGAGGTGGCCAGCTGCGATACTGGACTTGCATAGGTAATTCTCTTTTGCAGGATATGTACACGGGAAGAAACAAGGACGAGCGCCATGTTTGGCATCGACAGCCCATCCCACAATCCAGCACAGGCACAAGAGGTAATCTGAAGCACATTGCAGCGCATCCTGAAGGGTGAGAACATTTGCTCGGGACATCCTTCGTTCGGAGTGGATTCCGCTCGCCTTTCTGGAGGCTAGCCGTCGTGACCCATGTCGGCCATCCCATGTTAGGCGTTGGTTGAGTGGTCCAGAAAATCCCAAAATAAATTCGTCATGTGAGGCTCCCATTGTTTCCTAGACCTTGTGGGACAGCCTACTAGGTGCATGAAGATGGTGTTTCAACGTCTTTGACGTGTTTTGGTCAGCTCATGGAGGGTGGCTTACCGGGACTTGATCCGCGGCTGTGGATTGGATATCCAGCCAGGACTTAGTTCGCAGGGAATTAGGTTTTGTGGCCATGGAGCTAGACATGACGGTACCTATGCCCTTCAACGGGCGGTCGGTAGCCGTGTGCCCGGACAGACTGACAGCGACAGTTGCAGGGTGAGCGTCGTCCTTGATAGCGGTGTGTGGGCGCAAGAGACCCTGAAGAGACTCGACAGCAGAGTCAGAAGAGACCGGGATGGCAGTGCGAGGCTGCACGGCGCATGTCCTGTCTGCAGCGTGAGAGCAGGGTAGTTCCGTGCATTGGAGCATCGAAACAACAGACGGATGGGAGACGCTCATGCGGTTGTCTGAGAACCCATCCACCGATCTCGTCTGCGTATGTGGGTGAGTGAGTCTGTCGGTCGGGCGGTTTGAATTGCTGACGGGCAGCATAGCACAGTGGTGTCTGGAGAGCGAGGGGGGCAAATGTTTGTATCCCTCCTAGCAGCCGGCAGCGCAAGATGTGGTCAAAGTGTGCGAAGAGAAGACGCCTTGCGATATGTGCAGCAGGATATACGGCGGGCGAAGGGGGGAAGGCCCGAAGAGTGCAGACACGACCGGATGGCTGTGCTTGAAGGCGCCTGGCGCACCGTTAGTTTCAATGTTGGGAGGAGACCAACCGCGATGGACTGATTGCGACTGCAGCGGCAGTTGTCGATTGATGCAGGCCGGTCAGGTCTTGTTCGGGTCTTGGCCGAGATGGCGATGCGCATCGAGGTCAGTTTGTCGAATGCAACCCCCAAGATAGGGAATATGCGGCATCAAGTCTGACTGCGGAGGATGTAAAAGGGTTGGTCAGGATGTCTTTGCTCAGAGGGCAGGAGGGGGTCATGGAGATTTTGGCTTTGAGAGCGCAGGAAGGAACCCTTCTTTCTTGGTGCCTTCCCGAGACTCCCCAAGTGTCTTATCGGAGCACAGGCCGGTGCTTTAGCTAAGCCGAGATGGCTTATCTGTACCTTCTCAGGTCCCAATGTGCTCCGTACCTTCCTCACCTTACCTACCTAAGGTACCTTACGCTGAAGTTGTTTCCAGATTCCCTTAATGTAAGGTACCTACCTCTCCAGCTTGTTTTATATTCTTTTTTGAAAGATATCAAGGTGCTCTGCAGTCCATCTTGACTGATTACCTAACTTGCCGAACAGCTCACCGTATGATATTGCCATCTCCATGTCTCCGGCTGAACTTGACTGAGCAATACGAATCATGTTGGGCGCAAGTGGCCTGAGGGGTTTGGACCATCAAGTGGGCAGTCGGCTCATTGTGCAGAGCAACCATGGATGATTGATTTCTACAGCGGGGGGACAAAGGGCCCGGCAGGCATGTCGTGCGACGAGTACCTTGCAGACGCAATGGGGGCATGGCAATCAACCCGACACCGGCTTGAAGGCGCTCGAGCATATGAATACTGTGTAATTTCAGATACAGCTTGATGGTTGTGATTTGTTGGTTTAAAGATGTCTGCAATCGGCTCAAGACAGCGTTGGATTACGACTTCTGTACGGTATAGACTGCGGAGTACCTTATATCGTTGATACGATGCTTGTTAGTGGATGATGTACTTGCCCGTCCCCAGGAAAGGCCCGTTTCCTCCATGCTCGTCATCCAGGGCATAACAATGACAGCCGTCGGAAAACAAGACGCAGGATGCGGGACACGGGACGGGCAGAATGGAGGATCTGCTCAAGACAGTAAGTAGTTAGTCAACAATCCTCCTCAATCCGTATAGTTTGGATAGTGAGTTTTCAGGAAAATGTGTATCATTGAGTCTGCATGTGCTAGAGTCTGCCCCCGGTCTATCCGTACCCTCCATTACAAGTTTCCCCTATCTTTGTTCCATCAACCTTCTCGAACAATGCAGTGCCGGCCAAGTAGATTTACGGATGTGTCCAGGTCTTGTGTTCCTCTGCCTCGTGCTCAATAAACCCCCTCCTCTTTGTCAGTCCGAGTGCCCTCCTTCTCGTATGCCTCAAGGCTTGTCTCCAAGGATCTACGGTGTGGACGGTCGCTCTGTCCGTGATAGAGATCTCGATATTCCTCTGTGATGCTGCAGAGTTGTTGAGAGCACAGATGCTGATTTCTGATAGAGGTCTTCCTGGCCAGTGACGCACCCAAGATATCCCCATTCCCATCCTAATCAATTGTTCCTTCCTTCCCCGTCGAGGCTTGCCCTGCAATACGTATGTACGTACTCTCGCGCCTGAAGGCTGAAGGCTGATGGGATCGCGATACGTACCGGGCGCGCACCACGAGGGCAGAGTCAATCAATGGGAGACGTGAATCTGTCCACTGCGACGGGAGACCAAGCCCAATCTGGACTAGCGCAATCACCCGCTAATTTGAAACGCCCAAAACCTCCATCAGATCAATGCGGCCAACCTGAGGCCGCCTCTCCACCACAGTACCGCGCAGTTGTACCTCCGCTCCCACTTGTGCCTCTTTCTCTCTCTCTCTCTCTCTTTTCGCCGGGCGTCTCTCTGCCTTTCCTTCACCGCGGTAGGCTCAAAGACTCAAAGGACGTGGTTCCGAATCTGTCATCCTCAGACCTCTCAGCCCAACCAACCCGTTCCCACTCACACAACATCCGCCCACCACCACTATCCCACCATTCGTACCCATCACCCCCTTGCTCCTGCTGCCAATACCTTACTCTAGGGGCCCAGGCAATCAGCAGAGCACGGGCGACGAGACACTGCACCACATTGGACCGCAACAGCAACTGGAGCTAGGAACTGGGGACTGGAAACCCGACCTGGCTGGCCTGACCTGGATCTTTCCCCAGCACCCAAGCAAGTTGAAGCAACCACAGAGACTCAGGCGCTTCCACACTCTGTATCCTCAGATCCTAAGGGTACGGATAGTCCCCCCCCCCCTCTGTCTTTGCCTTTGCGGCTTGCCTGTGCCTGTGCCTCTCGCCTTACCCCCTAAACCTTTGCTTTACGTTCCCCCATGCTGCCGTTCACTACCTAGTACCTAACCCAGCCCCCCTCCAGGTTGAATCAAGACACACCCTCATGCACGCCAACTGCATCAGCCTGCGTCCTGCAACAGCGTCCCCAAATCCAGCGACAACTCCAACCTCGACTTGCAATTCTCTGTCGGCAACCTAGCACTCCTCAACCGACACTCCCAAACGATATCCATTTCGCAATACCTCTTGGCCCACGAAGGCTTGTTCGAGATACACGCTATCGCCCACCACTAGTGACACCTAATAGGAGGATCAAGGACCGGACAGGGGTCAAAAAGGCAACTTGTTTCGCCCCGATAGCCCGCATCGCTCCGCACCGCTCCGCAACTTCGACTCGTCGACTCGAAAAACAGACCCGCCCAACCAGCCCAACCTCCCTCCTCCACCGACTTTCGGCGCCGGCACTTCTGTCTCACACACACATACTGCCTTCTATCTCTCTCTCTCTCTCTCGCATACGCACACGCAAACCCCGTACACGAAGACGTCCCTATTCCTCATCGTTATCCGCCTGTTCCAAGTCCGGCAAAACACATAGAGGGGGGCCCTATTCGATCACCACAAGGGGGGGAAATACTAGAGTCCGAACGCCCATCGCTCAAACCCCTTGTTCTCATTTTCGCCCTCCAAGAACAAACCTACCCTTCTCCCGACGACGCCCATCGCCCACGAGAACCTTCCCCGACGCCCACCGCTACATTGTCGCTGCTCCGCCCAAGCACCGATATCCTGAACCCGAGTCCACTCGACCAGACCGACTCTCGAGAACCCCGGTGCCGAATGACGTGACCCTGTCTTCGACATAGGACCACGAACCGCTTCATCGATCCTCCACCGCCTCGCCCCTCGGTCCTCGCACGATCCCCGATCCTCTTCGTTGCCGTCGTCGTTGTAGTCGACCGTCGTGTCCTTCCATCCTCTCCCCTCCATTCACCGGATGGGTTAGGACGTCATGGCTCATGCTCCTCTCCTAAGAACAAACACGGCTCCTGTATTCCAGCAATCCAACGGAATCGGCGGCCTACCCAATACCATGAGTAATGCGCCCCGCGCCAGCCAGCTTTCCGGCTCGACAGCGTACACATCCTCTGGCTCTTTCGCCTCCTTCAACAGCGCATCCACGGTGACGCCCCCGCAAAATGGAGGTCCCGTTCAGGCTACGGCCAACATCATCAACCAAAAGGCCGATGCCTCGCGGTCCCTTTACCAGATTTGCATGTCGTTGAAGCAGCGATTATCACAGGTACCTGGCTTCGACCCCTATCTGCAAGAGCTCGACCCCAACGACCCTGTCGAATCACTGTGGGCCCTGTTCCGCACCGGTTATCCGCTACTCGACATTTACAACGCCCTGCAACCAGAGAAGCCCCTCGAGATCGAAGGCGCAAACGCCAGTGCCAGCGACAGCAAAAAGGCAAAAATTGCTCTCTTCAAATTCATTCAGGCGTGTCTAAAGGATTTGGGTATACCCTCGGCGGAATGCTTCGTCATCAGCGACGTACTAGGAAATGACACGACTGGTTTTGTCAAGGTATGCGACACGACTGCTGTCTCTCCTCCACGGTGACCTCTGATTCAAGATCACCATCAATCATGTAAATTGAAAATGACCAAATCTGACCTCGTCCTAGACAACTCAAGTCGTCAATTACGTTCTCGACATCGCTGAGCAACGGGGTCTCTTGTTGCAACTCCAGCCTTATCCCGAAGATGATCTTCCTATGGAACCAGGCTCCAAGCTGAGCTACCGGGATCATATCGTGAAGGAACTGGTAGACACGGAGCGAAAATACGTCCAAGATTTGGAGAACCTCTACGACCTGAAAAGTAGCTTGGAGACTAAGGGAATAATCACTGGCGACACCATTCATCAGATTTTCCTCAACATCAACGCTATCCTGGATTTCCAACGCCGTTTCCTGATCCGTGTCGAGACGACAAACTCCATGCCCAAGACTGTACAGCATTGGGGTGCTCCATTTGTCACATACGAAGATGCATTCGACATCTACCGTCCCTTCATCGCCAATCAGCGCAAAGCAGCCCAAGTCGCCAATCAAGTCTTTGACCAGATCAAAGCGAGCGGGCATCCCGTGGCCGCAGACTTCAACACTTTGGATGGCTTCCTCCTCAAGCCCATGCAGCGTCTCGTCAAGTACCCTCTGTTGTTGAAAGACTTGATGAAAAAGAGCGAGGACGAGGATATTAAGGCCGATCTGGCAGGCGGTATCGAGTCTGCAGAACGAGTTTTGTCAAAGGCCAACGAAGAAGTCAACCGAGATCTGTTGGACGAGGCTCTGGACGACTTGCGAAACCGAGTCGACGACTGGAAGAATCATCGCGTGGAGCAGTTCGGCAGGCTGCTGATGCATGGTGTTTACACTGTCGTCACAGGGAAGAGCGAGCAAGAAAAGGACGTAAGTTTTGCTCTACAAATTTGCCATCCCCAACCAGGACCAAACACTGATTTTCGTAGTACGAGATTTATCTCTTCGAATGCATACTACTCTGCTGCAAGGAAATTTCGGCGAACAAGAGCAGGGACAAGAAGGATAAGACTAGGTCTACAGGGCCCAAGATCAGGAACAAGAATGCGAGACTTCAGTTGAAGGGCAGGATCTTCATGACGAACGTTACTGACATCGTCTCCCTCGCAAAGCCCGGTATGGAAAGGAAGTAACCCTAGTCCTAACCCTCGATTGCTAACCAATTCACAGGATCCTACATTGTCCAAATCTGGTGGAAAGGCGATCCTGGCGTGGAGAACTTCATGATCAAGTACACCAATGAGGAGCAGATGAAGAAATGGGCAGTCGCCCTTGAGGCGCAACGTAAGGAGAACACGCCCAGCAAATCTGCTACGAGTCCCGACTCGGCGGCACCCGACTTTGCCTGGACACGAGAAAACGCTGGCAAGCTCGAGAACCCGTATCTTAACCAGCAAGACGATGACGATGACGAGGAACTGTGGCCACCAGCCTCTGCCCCTGCCCAGTTTCCCATGCCGACTCAGTCTACAGGAGGCAGCATGTTGCCTCGCAACGCATCGAGCACAAGCCTGCGGCAACGCGCCGCAACTAATGAGAGCCTTGCCGGTATGGTGAGGGCTCCGCCTCCTAGATTCCCTCTGCCGCAACCACCGGCGCCTCTCAGTCTTTCGACCCAGGTGCCTGCTCCGGGTGCCTCTTCACCTGGTGCCCGCGGCGGCGACTCTTACTTTTCACCCGTAGCCGATTCGCCTGTTTCCTCGCGCACGAGCACCGCCAGCAATATGTTCCCTAATCCAGCATATCAATTCCCCAAGTCGCTGACCCCTCAGCCTGGGTGGGAAGATCCCAATCAGAGATACACGGCCCCCGCAATGCCTCGAGCTCCTTCGAGAGATGGTTCTTCGCAGCACAGGAATCCTCGCGGACCGTCTTTGCCGGCAATGGCTTCCAACAGTCAGACTGCAGCACAGCAGCAGCGCAGCAGATCGTACAGCACTCCTGATATCAACGCCCCCGGGAACATTCGTCGCACTCAAGGGGGCACTCCTGTTCCGGCGGTGCCTGGCATCCCGGCGCATCTACACCCAGCCCACGACCAGAATATCCCGCGGTCGCAGACCGGCTCGCCCAGGGTAAATGACGTTCCCATCAGATCAAACACGCAGAGCCCGGGCGCTCAGCGAGAACGCCAGTACGGCCACCAGCAATCTGGAAGTTACGGTGGCACCATGTCCCAGTTCCCCGCTCAGCCAATCTATCCCCGCCAGGGAACGCCAAACTCTGTCCATGACCGGCAGCTCAGCATTGATGCGGCTGCGTCTATGAATGCCATGTTGTCTCCTCCTCTTGGCACTGGCGGGATCAGCGGATCTCAGTCAAACCCGCTTGCCAGCCCCGACCTACCGATTCCCACGCAGTTGAAGGTCAAGGTGAACTTTGTCGACAGCGGCAACTACGTCACACTGGTTGTTGCATTCAACATCACATACCAGTCTTTAATTGACCG
Organism: Colletotrichum paranaense; assembly: GCF_030867605.1. Taxonomy (NCBI): domain Eukaryota; kingdom Fungi; phylum Ascomycota; class Sordariomycetes; order Glomerellales; family Glomerellaceae; genus Colletotrichum; species Colletotrichum paranaense. The sequence continues at coordinate 1,262,249 of NW_026848970.1, forward strand.
CATCGACGCCAAACTTGCGCGGTTCACCAACAGCAGTATCAGCAAGGGCATGCTTAAGCTCCGATACCAGGACGAGGATGGCGACTTTGTCACTATTGCCAGTGACGATGACATTCAGATCGCCTTTATCGAATGGCGCGAGGGAGCCCGCGCCACTGCGCCGGGAGGGGTAGGCGAGATTGAGCTGTTCTGCGTTGGAGAAACGGCCTAAGCGCCTCATTTCTATGTCGAAGTAGGTCTTTTGAGAGAACATTGGGACTCTCCCAGGCGCATCATACCCATATACCCACCGGAGGGCATTTCTTTGCATACATGGCGTCCGGAGCAGTTTATTTCACCTCATTTTATACCTCTCAGCATCGCATCAACAAGCACGTGGCTGCTAGACTACCATACATCACGGGGTTCGTAGCGGCAGCCATTTGCGGTTAAGAAGCATTCGGACTCGCGCACGAGAATTTAGACGGTTCCATCACGACCACATATTTCCTTGCCCTCAAGGACACGGTCCCCTATGCAGGGGTTGTATCCAAAGGCACTCATTCACCGGATCGCTCCTTTTCTTCTTTTTGGAAATACTTGACATCAAACTACCCTGGGCGACTCTGGATGTTGCTTGCATACGTCTCTATGGGGTTCTTCGATATCGAACTCTTCAGGGCAGATACATCCAGGGCTCCCATCATTTCACTTTCACTTCTTCTCTTGGTTGATTACTCTTTCTGGGATGACTAACCTACTTTCAATCGTTACGACTTTGATGATGGGGGACGAATTGTGATATCTGGCTTTTGCCTAAATGGTTGGGTGCGGTTTGGCTGGGTGGCAACTGAGCTGCCATCAGCCAGGAGGGAATGAGAATGCCTGCCATGTCGCTCGTTACAGTTTTGGGGATCGGGTTCTTGACTGGCGCTAGCTAAAGGTTATTCGAACAATGAACAGGCGTTACTGTTCCTTCATGATGATGTCGAGCCTCCCTTGCTTGGTGACGTTTGATTGCTTGTCTTCCATCGTCATTACTAGGTGTTGAAATCTGTGTAATCTGTGATTTGTGATGTGTGGTTTGATATACTTCATGGACGATGATGATCCCAGCTTACGTGGTCCACACGAATTAGCGACGCTTAGAAAGAGATATCTGCCTGCTTCTGTAGTGATTATTGATGTTTGGCTCGATTATTTTCAATTCCTCCCCTGGTTGTCATGGCTAACCATTATCTTTTCTGCATGTCCTTGTCACGCAAGAAAACTTGGTGGACCTCTAGTTCCTTGGATGGAGGAGTCTATAAATTCTAGTGCCCTGCTGTGATTCATGATGGATTGGTCGATCGTCTTCTCTAGGTCGGGACATGGTGCTTCTGTACATGTTGATAGAATAGACCCCCGGAAGGGATAGTTACACCATGTTGCACTATCGACAACTTTTTTCTCTCGCATTATTTTCTTGGGTTGACGAAAATAAGATGTTTTCTGCGATCGCACTCCTACCATCCGCGTCGCGGCCTGATCAAGTCTGCATATGATCTGTGTTTGTTTACATATCGCCTCGTGACGGGGGCGAAGACCACAATGACCCGGACATCCTGATCTGTAGGTACCTCAAGTTTCTCGAGGGTACGGCGAGGGGACAAGGAGAATGGGGAAACAAGATACAGCCTCTCCGTAGGGAGTTGAGCAGAAGTATAATTTAGCAATAGATTAACGACAGCGCGAGGGAAAGTAGGACTCCTCCTAGTAGCCGGTCCTTTCACGACTAAGTCCAACAAGTACCTTACTAAAGAATACCTCAGAATAGGAAACAGGGGGGTCACTGGACGCTCCTACCCGGACCAGAGCAACGTGCCCCTCAGCCAACTCGGGCATCTTTGAGGGCGAGAGAGTAGGTACTTGTGTGCCTCCTTCTTCATTCCTATCACTCAAGTGATTCGGGTAAGTTGGTCGAGGGGTTCTTGGGGGAAGACCCGAGTGTGGATCTCAGTCCTCTTGGCTACTGATACGACACTTGAGCTTTTTGTTCGACTCTTCGTGGAGGAGCTCTTCTTTTTTTCCCTTTTATATTTGCGGGCTTCCTAAGTTTACCTGTCTCCTTCCCTCCTTCTGGCATATTCATTTGGGAGAACGCTGACCGCCCGCGGTCCGCGGTCACCTGACATTTCACCTTCTCACCTCCCCCTGGGCAACCAAGAAGGTATATGTTACTACTCAATGGTCATCCTGTCACTTGAGTGATTCGGGTGAGGTGGTCGAGGGGTTCATGGGGGAAGACCCGAGTGTGGATCTCAGTCCCCTCGACCATTGATCTGACACTCAAGTTTTTGGTTCGATTCCTCGTGGAGGACTTTTTCTTTTGTATCTTTTGGGCTTCATTAATGGCCTCCCTGACATCACCTAAGGGCGTGGCACGGAGGATACGTCCCTCGGGTTTCCTCTTCTTCTAACTCTCCTTTCGCCAAACCGGCCGATAGAAGGCGCCCATCCACGACTTCTGGTCACCTGACCGTCCTTTGTCTGCCGTAGACAGCAGAGCTTACATACAGAACCTCCAATAACGTGCCTGTTACCACCACAGCAGCGCTTATGGGGGTTGGGTCAAACGGTTTGCGAGGTGGTTGAGTGGTTGATGTAATAAATTAGTCAGGGAATCCCGCAGGCGTATCGAATATATGGAAGGTTGGTGCTTTAATTGGCTAGTTTGGGTGTTTTCTCCTCATGACTTGGGAACTTCCCATGGTAGCACGCGTGTAATGTCAAGGTTTTGTGTCTATGAGATTGAATAATCGCCCTCGCCATTTGGTTAAGCAGTGGCGTATTAGCCTCATGACGGTAGTACCTACTTAATGGACTTCCCTACAGAGTGTTCTGATCAAACTACCTTCGCGTGTCCAAAGGCCTTTGGTATCTGAGTGCTTCATGAATCAAGTCACAGCAAGTGATGGCGCTCTTTGTTGCGTTATGAAGGACACTGGTGTCGAAAGCGAGGCTGTGAAGATAAACTCATGATTCTGATGCGGGTATGCTTTGGACAGAGGTATCAAGGCCCTCGTTACACGCGTTCCTATGTTTTGCGAGAGATTCGAGGGTGAGAGACGGGAATGCAGGCTCTTGGTATTGATGGATATCCGTAATTGTCTTTCCACACCGATTGACTACGTTGGGTACCTTCAAAGATCCCTGGCAAAAATTGCCACGTCTCAGAGATGCAAGTCACGAGGATTATGAAAACGATGTACATCTGCTCCGGCTATACATCAGGTTAGGTCATGATCCACGGCTGGTCGTCGAGTTAGTTCTGCCCGGCGAGTGGAAGTAAGGGTAGCCGAAGACCGTCGATTCATCAGATCAGGTCGCAGATGAAGGGAGTCTGCAGGAATTGAAACGTGAAGGTAGCGAGTATTCTTTTTTATCCGCCTTGTATGGTACATAGTATACAACGTCGATCCTCTTGAACGCCAAATTCCGTGTGTAATAGTATGGTTGTACATCTCATATGCCACAAGCTGTGCTCGATTCACCACTTCCAGACGGCTCATATAACCGTCATCGGCCGAATCCGCCTCTGCTGCTGCCATGGTCGGTTCAGCTGTCGTGAACGTAGCGCCATCGCCCTCGCGGTCTTTCCCGGAGTGTGCCATTCGGGGAAGACCTCCATCTCCAAATGGTTGCCCTGGTCGCCCCCTCCATATTTGCAATAAGTTCGGTGTATAGCTCCGTCTCCGCCGCGCGACCTGCTTTATTTGCCCTTGGAGTGGGGAATCATCTTGTCGTACATACGGCCGAGGTGGTAGTTGACGGTGGACGAAGGCTCCTTGGGCTTCTTGGGCTGATCCATGCAGCCGCGTAGGGCGTTCTCGAGGGCGGCGCAGCCAGAGGTGTTGTACCCTGCTGAGGCCCAGCATGCTGTAGGAGAAGAAGTGTCAGTCCATGTAGCGCAAGGGGTATGATGATGAAGACGCTGCGATGCCGTCCAGGGGTTGTTCATCTGGTGGCTGGGATGAGGCAATTCCATCGAGACAGGAGAATATGCCAGAGAGGAAATTGACGAGCGAACACATGGTAGGTAGAATTACCAAGAACTGAGGTCATGACCTGCATGCAAGGCTGCTCTACCTTGCCGTTGGGGTTACGAACACGGAGGACCTTGACAGGCGGCAGGCGCATCGGTTTTTGCGGCATGATGGGCAATGTGCGTGTATCTTAACCGGTCAATTATGTCGTAGGGTCGTTTTGAAAGCTGTGCAAGCTATGCGCCTGTCGTTGAATCGTCGGATTCGGTTGTCGATTGGTGGATCTTTGCGTCCGTCGTCATACACCTCTACCAGGAAAGCTCCCCGATGCTTCGCAAATGGACGCCATCGCGAAAGCTTTGATGCGAGCCCCCCAGGAACTTTTTTTTCACCAATCACGTGTCTTCAGCCTCGTCGATCCCTTGCAACGTTGCTGATTGGCCAAAAACGCGCTGTGGCGTCTGAATGGTGGGGCAAGACACGGTAGCAGAAAGCCGTGCCACCGTGCCACCGTGCACAGCGCGCCTGGGATGCCCCCAGAGCTGCGACTGCAAGCGGCACTTCAATTGTGTGAGGGTGTGTGAGGGCCTCGGGAGCTCCCGATTGGCTGCCTTGCCTCGAATGTAAACAAAGGGCGACCTCGAAAGCGTCCCTTTCTGCGTTGCCCGTTGCCAGCCCACCACACCGATTTTCACTTAATGGTCCCCTTCCTGCGCAATATCTGCCCTCCTACTCCCCCTTCCCGGTTCTCGATTTAGAAACCTGGAGGTACCTTGAACCTTTTTTCTTCTTTCCCCAATCCATCCTCCAATTTCCGCGCCCAGGAACCACAACCCAATCGCGACACAAGCCGATACCTCACCCAATTCAGGGTATCGTACTCTAACAATCCACGACACAGTCAACACTGCACTACAATCGTCATTCGGATTCTTCTGAGCCGTTTCCTGGCTTTTCAATCCGGTGGTTGTTCTGCGTCCCATCTCCCTCCCCCCTGCGCAGTCGCGCTTTGTTTATCTTCTTTTTTCCGCCCCCAAATCGCATCGCGCCTCCGCGGCCACTTTTCCCACGATCACGTCCGAGAGCCTTCTCCGCGCCGCGTCGCATTGAAGCCATAGCTCCCGCGCTAGATCCCTCCAACACACTTTATCCTCGTCATCCGGTCATCTGGTCAATGTCTCGCAGTCGCCGCCACTATACGGATACGCGATGAATTTTCCAAAGTTGACCTTTAACCCGCCCTCGGGCAACCTCACACCCTCCCCTACCGCGCGCTCCTCCCGCGACCGCACCGCCAGCCCTAAGAGGGCGCCGGCCGGTTTCTCGAATCTTGAGCCCACTCAGGACCGTACCGCTAATGTCGATATGGCCTTCTCTAACTTCGACTTCACCACGCCAACCAAGGGAGGCGGCGCACCCATTTCCGCGGCCACAACACAGCCCGCAAGATTCGCTCCGATGTCTTTCACTTCGCCAGTCAAGAAGTTCAGCACAGCTGAGACCCCGAGACTGAAGGCCGGCGTTACAAGACTTTCATCGACAATGCCGCTAGATGCCCCGACCAAGACCCCATCCCCGAAGAAGGTGTCATTTGCCGACGCCAGTTTCCAATCCTTGACTGCGTCGACTCCCAAGCTCGCTCGCAATCTCTCTCCGAAGTCGAGTCCTTCGAAGCCTGCCGTCTCCGACTACTCAGTCATGTCAATTACCTCTCCGACAGCATCCCTCGTCTCCAACGATCGGTCCCCGCGCAGCGATTCCGATTCGAATCAACAGCAGGCCGAGTCCGCGGCAGAGGAGGAGGGACATGAGGACGACGATGAGGAGGAGTCTCAAACAAGCAGCAGGCCCGGCCAGTCGCCCTCAAGAGGTGTAGAGGAGGCTGGCGGGTTCGAGTCCCCTTCAAAGCTCGACATCACCATGGCCGATATCACCATGGTTTCTGACTTCGCCCCGTCGCCCAAGAAGTCTCAGCAGCCGTACACGTTCGCCACTATCGAACTTTCGGAAGCTGCAAAGGAGTTCTCGTATGCCTACCACCTTCCCATTTGTATACTCCCTCACTGACTTGTTCTTTCTAGTACTCCCTTCGACCCCGAAAGCTACGCCGATTTCGATATCACGTCTGCGCTCGCCCCAGTGCCCAGCTTCGCCCGGCAACGGGCCCGTATTCCCCTCACAAAGCACCGGAAGCCCAGGGGCATTGTGTTCGAGAAGGCCGTCGCAAGACAAGTTGCCGAGTCCCTCGCCATGGAAGAGCTCGAGGCCGCCGCCAGCTTCCGGCACATTGCCATGAAGGGCGGTCTGGCGTATGCCCTCTGTCCTCGAAAGAGGCAGAGGGTGGCCGAGCCCACGGCAGAGGACGACCCGGAGCCGTACTGGCTGGAGGATGTGGACGAAAGCGGCGTGATTAACATGATCGAAGCTCGCCGCGTCCTGCGCAACGACCTGAAGGCGCTTCCTGCCGGCCTCTCTGTTCACGAACAGCGCCGTCAATACCACAAGGAGGTGGAGAAGTACGGCGAACCCATCGTGCCGACCTGTGGGAAGAGGAGCTATGACGGTGAGAAGAAGCGAGCCTATAACAATGGCCTGCTGACCCACACCATCATGGCGCCTCTTCTTGCGTTCCCGATGCCAGAGCTAAGCTTCGACTGGGTGCTTGAGACTGCCATTCGCGAATCCAATAGGGTTCATGGTCGCGAGCAGCCCAAGCATCGCAACGTCAGGCAGCCCATTGCCATCTTTGGAGAGTCTGACTTCTCAGTCATTGAAGAAGAGGAGGAGCCTCAAAGCCCGACTGCTAAGCTCCCTCACTTCCCGTCGACGGCAACACACCACTCGAGCTCAAGCCGAAAGACCAGGCTCGCTAGAGGCGCTGCCAATCTGGAGGCTAAGCTCGCCACGCTCCAATCAGTCATGGAAGAAAGGTCGCCTTCACCTTTGTCATCCCCCGTTCGACCCGGCTTCACCTTTGCAATGCCCTCATTTGTATCGACTCTCGAGGTCACCGAGACGAACCATGATGCAACTGAGGTTGAACACGAGGACGAGTCCGCTGCCGTCGAAGTCGCGAGTCCAATGGTCTTCTTCAAGAACCGCAACGAGACTTCGCCCTTCAAGAAGCGCAAGTCATTGCCTGCTGCACGTCGTCTTTCCTTTTCCGCCCCTCTCCGCCGAGCATCTCTTCCTGCTGCCGGCTTCGCCCAGCTTCCTGTGGTGCAGGATCTTCAAGATCCAGCATCCGGGTCGCTGGTGGGTGCTCCCGATTCGTCGGTTGAGCTCCACGCGGTGCAGAATCCCCTCGAGGTTGATTCAGCATCTGCGGCAGCTGCCCAAGCTACTCCAGAGAGAACCCCGCCACCATCTCCTTCGCCAGTCGTTGTCGATGCCAGAGAGAACCCGGACATCTTTGGCTCCTTCCAGGACCACTCTGGATCCCCGATCCAGGCGCTTGCATCTCTCGCTCGCGTGTTTGAGGAGGCCAAGAAGACGGATATGGATGGAAAGGTTGTTGTCAGCAGAGAGGGAGGCCGTCTGATTGTCCGATTTAAGGTTTCGGACGAACATGCTGCCCTCTTCGCCCAAGAGCAAGAACCCATCGAAGAGCTTGTCGACGCTGTTGACTCTGCCACCGAGCCGGCCACTGCTACCGCGTTATCGCCTATTCGCCTGACCACTGAGGCAGAGGAAGCCAAGATCGAAGCGGAGGAAGAGGAGGTGGCGCATGAGCCTTCACAGGCGCCCGCCCCGGTTGAGGAAGACGACGATTCTATGGTCTTACTTAGGGGTTTTTTGACCAGACACAACGCCAGGAAAGCTGCTATGGCTACTCTCCCCGTGCCCGTCGAGCCCGCCGAACCCGCGGTTCTTTCTCCCACTCCAGCGGTTGAACCTGTTGCTGCACACTCTTCGCCCGACCCTCTTGCTTCCGCTCCGATCCTTCTGGCGGCCACTCCAGAGCGCAATCAAAGCATCTGGGCCGATACACCGGCGTTCTCGATCACGTCGTCGGCAGATCGTTCCCGTCCTCCTAGAAGGGCTTCTCCAGCTGTGTCAACCGGACGCCAGCCTCTTGGATCGCTCGACGTTAACAGCCCGAGCCCCAAGAAAGCCAAGCGCAAAGCTGAGGAAGTTGACGAACGAGAGGCATCGCCAGAGAAGCCGCAGCCGCCGAAGCGCCAGCGCAGAGCTAAGGCTGACGTTCCAGACGCGAAGAAGGCCGCAGGCAAGGCTAGCGATAAGTCCGCCGATGAGGATGAAGTTGCGCCTGTCACGAATGTGCGCACCAGACGTCAGCTCGCCGTCGCGCGTGGAGAGGCCCCGGCAGTTACCAAGATCCCGGTTAGAAACAAGGGAATGAGTAACATTAGAGCTGGGGAGAAGGACCTTGCGGCTTTGACTCGCCAGAATACCCGCAACAATAAGGGAGATGCGATTTCTGCTGAGGAGATGCTCGAGGCGATTAAGACTGCGCCGCCCAAGATAGAGACTCGGGCGGCCGCTGCTGCTGCTAAGAGGAACAATAAGAGTGTTCAGTGGGCAGCTCAGTTGGCTAGAAGCCAGTCCGAAGACCCGTCTACGGCTCCAATTGATTCTGACGAGGCAAGCTCTAGCTCTGCTGAGCTCAGCCCCGATGAGGAGAAGCAGGTTGGAAAGGCGAGAAAGGTCAGGGCTTCTACAAGTAAGATCGCTACGACCAAGGCTTCAACCGCCAAAGCTTCGACCTCCAAGGCTGCGACTACGAAGACTGCGACGACCAAGACCGCGCCTGCCAAAGCGACCGCAGCCAAGGCAACCAAGGCAAGCCAGTCCAAGTTGGCTATTGCCCCCAAGACGGAGGGCGCAAAGGTGTCGAAGACTGCGAAGAAGCCCACTGCCGCGGCGAAGAAGGAGCTGGGCCTGAGTGCCAACGGTACTCCTGCCAAGCGTAGTGCTCGTACCACGAAGAAGTGAGCACTTGCCGAATGAGCATAATTGGCTTCGCCGTTTGAAGGAAAGAATCATGGATGGAGGAATTGCATGGAAGGGGAGGAACGAACGGCATTCGCATCGCATGGGGGACTTCAAAAAGTAAAGCATAGCTATGGGCGTTTGGGACTGTTTGATATTTTTTGTTGGTCTTTTCTTGACCTTTGTTTGCATCATGGCCGCCCGGCGAGGCGAGTGTTTCGATTCTTATTCTACTCCTGTTCTATACCCTATTGCTTCGTTGCGGACAGAGGCGGATGGGACTTTTATTATTATGAATGATGATGATGAACTTGAAATAAATCTAGAACCACTCGTGCTGTGTATTTATGTGACGCGCATTGGGGTGTTTACTGACACACCGCATGCGGTCGCAAACGTCGCCTTGACTCCGAATGTGGTGTCTGCTCTGCGATACCGTAGACCGGGAACTCGGATCAGGGCCCAAACGGGTCAAGACCCTTATTCACTGTGCAGGGGGAAAAGAGGGGTAGCAACGCCGAACATGCATGGCAATGCCGGTCCCAAGTTCCATTGGACTGGATTCTACGCATTTTGCTGGAAACGCTGGGTTATCTCGGCGGATGTCCTGCAATTCGATGTGAGCGGTGGGAAAACGGGATGCGGGCTAGCGAATCCCACGGGAGGACGTTTGACTCTTCTGCATCCGAGCGGTTTGTCGGGCCTGTAAGACTGGCTGCGGCCCATTTAGGCCTGCCATGCTTGTCCTTTGATCCAAGTACGGATAAGGTTCCCTGCTGTAAGATGAACCCCTCAGCAAGCCACACATTGGCAGACACGGAAGGGAAGGGGGACCTGGAAACGGGCAGATACAAAAACTAGAGCTCCCCTACCTTACCTTTCAGACGGAGGAAGCCCAGTCTGATTGATCTTGCGCGTAGTCACGATTTATCTGCCTTGCGTAGAACAGTGATTTCGCGAAACACGGGAGACTACGAGCAGCGGCGCGATTCACTAGTGTTATTCTCAACGTTTTCACATACCTACACTCATTTCATACCCGTGAGACGAAAAAGGCGCACATCATGGCTGAAGCACCGGGCACACCGCCTCCCACAGCCGCACCCGCAGCCGGTGTCGCATTCGCAGACCCGGCATCGACGACGAGTCCATCGCGAGTCGTTCCGGCGGTGGCTATTGAACCAGCTCAGCAGGATGACCCCGTTGAAGCCGATGAGGGATTTGCAGTGCGTCGCAGCCCAGATTCCTTTCTTGTAGATTGACCAGTGGTTTACTAATACTTCCGGTGTAGAGCGATAACGACTCTTCGATTGATGATAGGATGTAATGGCTTTCTGAGATTCCCACCACCCCATCTCATTCATTGCGCCTTTTCGTTCCTGACCCAGATGAACGAGATAGTTCGAGTTACACCGCGTCCCTATCATCCAGCGTCATCGACTACCCGGAAGAATATGGCCGTCGCTATCATGCATTCAGACCGGGCTGTGAGTCTTCCTTTCCTGCAGCATTATGATGAGAATGGAGGGAGACAGCCCATGTTCAGTCCACTGACGCTTCAATGTAGCGTATTCGTTCCCGAACGACGAGGTCGAAATGGAGCGCCTCGACATGGCTCATGCCATGATGGTGAGGGCGATTGGAAGCAAGCTCTGGCTGGCCCCACTGGCCAAGGAGAAGGTCCATCGTATCCTGGATATCGGCACGGGTACTGGAATCTGTACGTCCCATCGCGCAACTTAGTGATCGTCGAAGCCATGCGTTGCTAATCGCTTGCGGGCCGTAGGGGCCGTTGAGATTGGTGACATTTTTGAGAACGCCGAGGTGAGTTCGTGATAAGTGAGATTGGTGATGATTCGCTTTGCTAAGAGATGGGCAGGTTATTGGGAATGATCTGAGTGCTATCCAACCTGAATGGTGCGTCAAGTCTCGTCATGAATCCCTCTCTGATGATTCCAAAGCTCACTCTTCTTCTCTGGACTCTAGGGTACCCCCGAACGTCAAGTTTGAGATTGACGATGTCGAGAGCGAATGGGTTGGCGTTAAAAAGTACGACTTTATCATGTGCCGCTACATGGCCGCCTCCATCCAGGACTGGCCGAAGCTGATCGCCAACATTTACGAGTACGTAACCCTGTTCCCATTCCCTCTAACTTGTCCCATCTTCATTCTCATGACCCCCTCCACAGCAACCTCAACCCAGGAGGCTGGGCCGAGTTCCAAGACATGAGCACAGAATACTACTCCGACGACGGCAGCTACAAACCCGAACACGCAACCTACGAATGGAATCAGACCTTTGTCGAAACCCTCGACAAGATCGGGCGCGATCCTCGGCCCGGACCGAAGCTCGAGGGCTGGGTGCGCGGGCACGGCGGGTTCGAGCACGTGGCGCACCACAAGTTCAAGACGCCCATCGGGCCGTGGGCGCGGCACCGGCATTTCAAGGACCAGGGGTTGCTGAACCTGGCGCAGATTCTTGAGGGGTTGGAAGGGTTCTCGTTGAAGCTGCTGTGCGGTGTTTTGGGGAGGAGTAAGGAGGAGGTGTTGGTGCAGCTTGCGGAGGTGAGGAGGGAGTTGAAGACGGGGGTTTTTCATGCTTTGTTGGATTTGTGAGTTGACATCCTTTCCTTGTTTTCCCTTTCATTGTTCACTGTGGACGGTGGCTCGAAGATTGATTGTGGCTAACAAGCTTTGTGCGCGTAGGCATGTGGTGTATGGGCAGAAGCCTGCTCTACCGGCTGCTACAGCGGGGACTGAGTAAGTGTGAAAGTGTCGTCTGACATTGGGATGTGTAGCATCTCCATGTATGGCATTTAGGCCTACAAAGTAGACTCCGTTCTTCATGGCTCATAGTATAGCGATGTAGCATTTTGATGTAAAGGCTTGAATCCTACGCAGATGACTTTGTGTTTGACCTGATTGGCTCAAGCGTGTATTGATTATGCTGGAGCTGGTCTAAGTCTGACCTCTCGCCCGCTCATCTCATTTCATCTTTCAAGGATTTGACTCTCACTCGGGTTCCTCTTATTTGAGTTCCTCACAGGTGATCATCAGCTGGGTGAATGAATGAGCGAGTGAGCGCACAGTCTTCAGCCCTATGAGATGAACGGGTGGTCCCGAGTGCCAAGTTCGGACGACGCAATGGAAGCGAGTAAACGTGGAGACGGTCAAATCATCAAGATGGAACCTGGAAGCGACCAGAAAAAGCCCAGAAAAATACCCGCCATCAGCGTTCCGATCTGCCGAAACAAACGGGCAGAAAGCCAATCTGACGTGCAGTCGCACCTGCAGCCCAAGGAATCCCATTACGAATCGCCCGTCACACGGCGCGCACCTTCTTTCCCTTAGGCGCAACCCGATCCCGTCGGGAGGCCCCCTTATTTTCTTACCTCAGCCATTCTCTTTTTTTCTTTTTCTTTTTTTGCCCCCTACGGCCCAACTCACCTTGCCTTCCTGACCTTGGTCACTTGACCCCGCGACGACACGTCAAATCCCCCGCCAACCACGTGCAATTCTCTCTCATCCCTCCAACTCCCAACTGTCACTACCGAAAGAAAGAGAAGAAACACAACAGCCTGGAGTGAATAAAAATGTCGCTCTTTGGCAACTTTGACGTCGCCAAGCTGGCATCACAGCTGGGCAACTTCAAGATCCCCGACGACCCAGAGATCATCAACCAAGGTGAGTGAGCGAATGAGATACTTTGCGACAATCCTCCAACCTCAATCTGCTCTCTGCCCCTCGTAATTTCGCAAGATCCCCACCTTCCTTATCTCCAAAAGCATCACAGCAACAATTCCTGACCACACATCACAGGCCACCAGGACTACGGCTACAGCAACTACGGTTCCCACAGCCAAGGCTACGATGGCAGACCACCCGCGGGATACGCCGGTGGTCCGCAGAATGGCGCCGAGGAGTACAAGCGCGAGCACCCCGCCGCCTTCGGCTCCAGTGACCCCACGCGCTCCGCCTACTCCGACCCCGTCTCCGAGGGAAGTGCCATGTCGTCCGTCGCCGCTGGCGTAGCTGCCAGCGCCGCCGCGGGTGCTTACGGTACCGCGCCGCAGTACCCCACTCCGCATCCCGGTAGGTATGGCGATTCCACATCATCTAGCCCGTATCCTCAGCAGCAGCAACAACAGCAAAGCTTTGGACGGCCTCCTTCGCCGGGCTATGGAAGGCCCACTTCTCCTGGTTACGGCAGGCCCCCTTCACCTGGCTACGGAAGACCGCCTTCGCCGCGACTGCCAGAGGGATGGGTCAAGCGGTTTGATGACAGCAGCAGACGATGGTACTACGTCAATCAAGCAACTGGCTCTTCTCAGTGGGAGGCTCCTCCGCCACCGTCGGCCATGTCTCCCCCACCAATGTCGCCCCCAGGCCATGGAGGGTATGGGGAATCATCTCGATATGGCGGACACTCGCCACAGCCGGGATACTCGCCTCAACCTGGCTATGGAGGACATTCACCACAGCCCGAATACGGAGGCCCACCGCCTCAGCCGGGATATGGCGGACCCTCTCCACAACCTGGGTACGGAGGTCATTCTCCACAGCCCGGATACGGAGCTTATGCGGGCGGTGCCGCTGCGGCAGCTGCGGGAGCCGGAGCTGGGTACTATGCAGGACAGCAATACGGACAGAGCCAGCCCCATGGGGGGTACGAGCAGCCTCAACAGTACGGCCAACAGCCACCACAGCAGTACGGCCAGCCCTACGGACAACAGCCTCAACAGCAGTATGGACAGCAGTATGAACAGGGATACGGCAGCGAAGAGAAGAAGAAAAAGAAGAAGAGCGGGAACAGCAACATGTTCCTCGGCGTGGCGGGTGGTCTCGCGGTGGGTGCGCTAGGAGGCGCGCTTATCGCCAATGTTTTAGGTAACGATCAATCACCTCTCCCGGGCCACGGTCTGGACGATTGTTGACCGCGAAAACTGACAATTTCCGCAGATTCCGATTCAGACTCTGATCATCACGAGCACCACTACGAGCGTCGTTCTTCGTCTGGGTCCTCGGACCATTATCGCGGTCGTGATGATAGCGATCGGGGGTCTGATAGGGGGGATTATGAGGAGGGCGGCGACTACTATGATGATTAGGTTGATCAAGTACCGCCGTCTGGGGCTCAACCGTTCCTGGAGGAAGAGGATGAGCAAGAGGTCCAGGAGCAGACTTACAGGGGTCCAGAGGAGTATCGGGACGATGGCGGCGTTGATCATCTCGTGCACACCACCAGGTATGGCGAGGTTGTTCATGATGATATGCAGGGCGCTGAAGATGCCGGCATCGACGTCGACTGTGGTATCATGCACACCACCGGATATGGCGAGGTTATTTATGATGATGAGCCGGGTGCTGACGAGGCTCGCAACATCGATAACTATGCTGGTGACACCTTTGATGACGGCTATGCCGATGACGGGTATGATGATGGAGGCGACGACCATAGCGGCGATGACTGTGGCGGCGATGACTATGGCGATGACTACGTTGATGAGTATGGCCACGACTATTATGACAATTAGGTTAGCCGAGAATGTATCTTGACTAAGAGTTGCCTTCCATCTGGAACAATCCTGAAGCGTTTGCTACGGAGCATACATCTTACATTCTAGGCTTCGACAAATGGCATGAGATGAAGTTCTTCCATCCCCCTATGCGTGTACATCTCGACGCTGAACAGTGCTAAACTCTATATGGCAATGGGTTTGATCGGGTGATATCATCCGGTCTTCTATTTCGTGAAAGCCAAGAGATAGCAGAGAGCGACTGACAGCTTGGCAATCTCTTTTCTAGAATTGAAGCAGACCCGGCGGAGTCGGTCTGTCCTGGGCCCTGGCGCACTCATTTCGTTGCCGTCCTGACTAGGATGTGAATGGCGCACGCTCTCCAAGACGGCCTGCCCTGCCGCGTCTCGCAAGCATCACGGACCATAGAGTAGCCCTTTACTCAGTAGCGTCGCGAGGCGTAGGAAGTGAGAAAGAGTATCGGCAACCAGTCCCCGACGGAAATATAAGTCCACTGAGGGATGAATTTGAGTATTTGTACTCTGGAAGGCTCCATAGGCCGGGACAATGCTCGCAGAATACTACTCTCGGCGCCGTTGAACGCAAACCGCCGGCAGTTGTAACCTATGGGGGCGAGCCCTGAAGCCGTGCGTCCCGCGGGATCAGACGGCACAGGGCAGTATTGCCTATGCTTATTGTGTGTTGGGCACTCGCCCCGTCTGATAATTGTTGCTGGGATGAACTTATCAATTAGAGTTTGAATAACACGTAGAACCGTGAACGTGCCCCCCAAGCCTCGTTGCGCGCGACTCAGTATAGAGTTTCCCGTTGTAGCTTGTTTCGGGTACGCGGCTTGTCCGTTGTTGAAGATCCTCACTACGGAGTACCCCGTAATCATTCTTGATACTTATAGCTGGCCCGTCATCTTTCTGTGCACACCTTGTTGTTGGAGTATGTCTCGACTGCTGTCAGTCTCTACCTTGCACCCTATATTCTGTCGCAAATACGTTCCAGCGATTCTTGTAAATAATTACCCAAACGCAAACATGAAGTTCCAAGCCGTTCTTTTCGTCAGCTTCCTTCCCTCAGTACTGGGATGGTGGGTATGTTGAAACCTCGAAGGAGTCTGATGACGCACTGTAGCTGACGGATGGGTATAGAACTGCAGACTTCCTAAGGGAGGTGACCTCGGTACATGCCTTTGGGATGGCGACCTGAAGACGGAATTGACTTGTGGCCAGGTAAAGCTCTCTCTTCTACTTTTGGACATGATTCTCACCATCTTTGTCTGGTTTGAACGGGTCAAGTTGCTGATTTGTTTGTGTGATAGGACCACCCGTGCAAGACACTTGGCAACGGATGTATTCCTATCGGTTCGGGAATTGCGAACTGCTCGTAGACAAACAGAGGGTGTGCACTTTTGGATACGGAAGTACCTTAGGTCCAAGAGGTGTTGCTGGATGCTGCATGTGGTCTTAGATTATTACGGTGATATTTTGGAAAAGATTCCCTCCTAAGTTCTTACTTGGATTCGGCTGCAATATTGACTTCATTGATACTCAATCAATAACCCAAGTATGTAGCGAAGACAACAACAAAATGCCTATTGCTAGAAACCTCGAACACACTTCTAACTACTACGGTATCGGTACACTTCCAAGATCAACCCAGTCATCCCCGCTCAGCATGACTTCTCTCACCAAATCACCTCAATAGATGGAATCAAGTACAGTTGGTAGACGTTGAAGTATCAAAATTTCGAGTGAGGGTATTCGCAGGAATTCGAGCGATAGGTTCTGGGTGGAATCCGAACGTTGGCAGCCATTAGAGTTTTCTTCCTCTCATGTTGTCGAAAATGATAGCAGAATCTAGAGGAGTCTGCGCTTCAAGACGCTGAAGTAGAGAAGTAACTAGCAAAACAACGCCAGCCTCAAGAAATGTCGAAACGTTGCTTCCTTCTGAGCCAATCAGCCCGATCATACCCTAAGAGTGCATTGGCTATAAGAAGCCAAGGCCGCAAGCGTTAATCATGAGCACAAATAGTAATGGCTCAAATAAACCACATAAGGTCTCCCAGATTCGGCATTTGCTGCAGGGAGCTGACCATACCTATGCAACGCGGCAGCTGTCACCAATGACAGGTTAGAATGCCGCGACATCACGCTTAGAGGAGGGTGTGCTCGGAATGACGATAGGAATAAAAATGCGCTGAACCTTTATTGAAGCTCTTGGTGAGAAGTTTTGGATGGAAACACAGCAGGATCTTTGTAAAATGGCCTTCTTTTTCTCACATCAACGATGTATGACATGGGAACAGACATTTCACACGTTCCTCTTTCACTTCCGCGAGAACTCATATGTCCTTGACCGTTGATGTATATGAATGTATCGCCTTGTACCGTCAATGCACACTTATTTATTACTAGAATTCTCTATATGTGGCCATTGGCCGTAATTCCGTCGCAGGAAGTGGGATTGGGACTGATAGACACCCCTACCACCTTATGCGATATATCATGCCAAGCCAACATCGCCTTTCCATTGTTGCCAAAAACACTTTCCAAGCAGAATTCGTGTTCGTATTGAAAAGTTCTGCAAGTTTTTACCGTAATTCGCCAATCAAGTGGCGGCTAATGAATTTAGCTGCGTGTACAGCCAGCTTTGTCCACCTCCATCTTCAGAGCCTGCCGCACGGCACAGCTTGTGAATGACAGCCTGCATAACTATTGAGAGCTTCGCCCACTCGTGACGTCACAATTGTCAGGCATACTCTCGAAGTGGAAGAACAATTTTCTCTTCTGAATTTGTGTCGTGAGGCGTAAGAAATTGCAGCATGAAAGCTGGCCGGAACCTGCTGCTTAGCTATAAAGGGCCCAGAGAACAGCTGGTTTGCCCGAGTGCAGACTGATTGTATATATACATATGCACTCGAAATTCTCCTAAAAACGCTTTCTTCCCATGGATTATCACATCATAGGGCATCTAAAAACAATTTTCCTACTACGGCGGACATTTTTAGTCGCACGGCAACATGGTTAATTGCGAAAATGATGCCGAGGACCTGACCGACCCTGATATCATGGGGTTTGGGGTAAGCCTTTATCTTTCGAGGGGTTTGTCTCAGTACTAACGCAAAAAAGGTCCTGCTATCCTTCGTTTTCCCAGTCCTAGTATCCCATGTCATCATGACCATGGCCTACGTCACTCGCAGGGCGAACCCTGAGGATTTTACCCAGATGGACTCCATGATACACAAGAGACTAGGGGCATACGAATCGAAAATTTCTCGCCTGCGTGGTGTGAGATATGAGCATCTTCTCTTGACCATCAGCGACCAGCTCTCAGTCACTAGCTTCGCGCTTCTTGTCGCATTATACTCACAAATACTCACGATTTCGTCCTTTTCGTTTTCTGTGGGCGTATCACTTGCCTTCCTCTCCTTCGGTGTTCATACAAACTGCCTAAATGGCCTGACACCATACTTAAGACTACATGAAAGGCAGGCAAAGTTACGCATAACTTTCTTGACATTACTAGTGGTCTGTCTTCTGGTTAGCAGTATCCTTGATAACTTATTCACTTCCCTGGGTCTGAATTGGGAGAAACTTGCCGCATGCGCAACAAGAGGTTCAGGAACTACTTGGCGCTGTCAATTCTCGCCGCAGTTGCATTTATCTGGGTTTTCGGCATGAGCTATTACGATGCCGTTGCCCGGCTTTACTCATTTCTTCCTCTGCAAGACAACACTTTGCGCCTTCTGTGCTTCACCGATGAGTCTAGAAAGGATTTCAGGATTCTTTATCAGCAAAAGACGCAAAAGGAAACCGAAGAACACAAAGCAATGCTCCGGAAACTGTATAGCAAGGACACGAAATTTTTTCATACTCCAAGACTGGCGATCCCGGTTTTGATCGACGACATGGTGGATTCCATATTTTGGAGCCTCTTCCGAGACATGTCATATACGGTGTATCTACTCTACAGCCTAGTCTCTATGATTGCTTTGGCGGGGGAAGAAGAAGTCGAATCGTTATTAGAACCTAAGTTTGGTCAAATCTTGCCTCTAATCCTCCTCATAGTCTTTATCATCAACGTATTTGACGCCGAAGGTAGCTTACATTTCTTTTTCTCAAGTGAATCTAATAACAACAAATTGACTGACATATTTGTAGAAGAAAGAGAAGACACCAGGGTAGTATCAACAAATGAGATACAGGAGAACTCAGAGAATTCCGGGGAGAGTCATGTGGCACTGAACGTCCATAACTCCTCGACAACAGGACAATCTAACCTTGCCGGTGGGCAAGACTCCGGGCTCTCGACACCTGGCAGATCAAGGACCTCTTGGATGGAGTCAGGAGCCACTGTGAGTCTATTTCTTCTCTCCTACATCTTTCGCTTGCTTTTGATGTGGGAGTTTTGTTTGATAACTACAGAACATCTATGTTGACCTGACAATAATCCATGTTGTAGCCCAACGACTTTGACTTGCAGGCTGAATACGAGCAAGATCTCAAAGCAGCACTGAGGATGAGAAATATCAGACTGCAGTTGGCGCAAGTAACAGCAGAAAAGGTGCCATGGTGTGCGTGGGTGGTTCTATGGACCGCGATCGCGATGCAAGCCGGCTTTGTGGCGCTCTTGGTGTTTCGTGGTGCGTGGGTGGCATTATTGATGTCCGCCTATGCCGTTATTACGTTTTTCAGTTCCGTTTTGCGGGGACTCTGGGAGATACGCAGAATCAGGGCCAGCACCAAAGCGATGTAGAGTCTAAGAGAGGGCAGGCTGAATGGGCACGAGAGACGGGTGGATGAAGTATCGTGAAGTCATTACATCGCGACCGACATGGAACTTTCATCAGATGCAATGGCTTGAACAGCGACTCACTAAGAGTGAAAAACCTTCATGGATCCTAACGTCTTGATAAATGAGGTCTTGGGCTCGCATCGTGTCAGTGAATTTGTAATTTCCGATGCTTGCGTAACTCAAACTATGGTCGGGCTGTATCTGGGCACTATCATGTATGGTTTCGCGCAAAGTTGGATCCTCATTTAGTACAGAAAACAGCCTTTGAGTCAATAGTTTTAAGGTAGCGATGGTGCTTTTGTGTTATAGAAGCAAGGCAGTGTAATGTATCCCATGAGGCGTGGAATGTTCATATTTTTTCTGTTTTGTTTGTCAATCATGTTCGTCATTCTTTTCAAGCTGTAATTGCATGTAGCAATGAATGCAGAAGTTGGCGATTTCAAATGATATTGAGTTGTGTTCACTGCTCGTCCGCAGAAGCTCAAAGCACCGAGTAATTTGGCTCTAAGTTGACGTCGTGGGCAACTATTGAAGCTTTGCTAGTCTCCTGTTGTCGTAAATGATGACAGAATCGAGAAGTGTCTGCGCCCCCAAAGCACTAGATAACACCAACCTTTAGTACATGACTCCTTGCCTTTCGAATACGATCATGACTTACCAATCCTCCGGATTGCAATACTCTTCTGGGTGATGACTGATACCGTCTTTGCAGGGTACAAATATCATCGTTGTTGGACAATGCTTGCTCGTATTCACACTATCGTGTGTCGCGCCGCTCGTCATACGAAGCCAGCCATCGTGTCCCACGATACCGTTCGCTGCTGTTTCGACAGCCCATACACAGTCCTCATCAAAAATGGTGGCGGGGGAATCCACATCGATGCTCCAGCTCAGCTCCACGCCGTTTTCGCGGCAAATCTCCTGGAAAGAGGCGAGACATTGATCCTGGACCTCAGAGATGGTCTTATTATCTGGATGGCGAATATCTAGTGTGAACATTGCCTGCGAAGCAACTGCATTGGTCGACGATCCCGGAGGAACTTTGATGATTCCTGTGGTCACGAAAGCCCCAGATGTCTGGGCCAGTTCATTCGAGGCCGCAATCATCTTCGCCGCAGCTAATAGCGGATCTTTCCTCGCTGAATAAGGCGTCGTACCCGAGTGAGCACTCCGGCCGGCTACGGCAAAAGTGAGCCATCTGCAGGCTTGTACGCCTCGAACAACTCCGATCTTTCTCCCTCTGGATTCCAACAAAGGACCTTGTTCGATATGTAGCTCAAAGTGCGCCCCTACCGGGTAACCTTGAGTTGCCGAACACGAAGTGTTCCCTAAGTATCCGTGTCTCTCGAGTTCTGACTTCATTGTGATGGAGGGATTTGAAACATCTCTCAGATCCCAAGCCCTTTGTATTGGTATTTCTCCTGCCCAGACTTTGGAGGAGACTGTTGTGCCAGGAAACCTGGCGCCCTCTTCACTATGGGGCTAAGTCAGCGAATCTAAATCCATGAGGGGCTCGACGGGCGGAAGCTGGATTTGCGTACTTTGTCCAATTGATGACTCCAATATCGAATTTAGAGTGATAGCCATTCTCTTTCATCGTTCTAAGTGCTTCGATACCAGCAACGACCCCTAGGATGCCATCGTACCTACCGCCTTGGGGCTGAGTATCCAAATGGCTGCCCATCGCAGTCATGGGCAGTTTTGAGCCCAGTGATCCTCTTTGCCTAGCAAAGATGTTGCCCATCTGATCAACTTTAACATCGCAACCCAATCTCTGCGTCTCTTCTATGAACCATCGTCTCGCGGTGGCATCTTCATCTGAGAGAGTCAGCCGGGCCATGCCAGTTTCATTTGGGCCTCTGGTGAGTTGTCAGCGATTCAAGAGGCTCCTTCGGAAGGATGACTAGGCTTACCTGCCATATCGATGAGCCGCTCCCCATTGACAAGTATGGTGAATTGTTTCTTGAAGACGATCGGCGTTGATCTTAAGACCTGACAAGCCTCGGGAAAAGGTCGACGACCGGCGCACGAAGTAGAATGCCTGAGGCGCTGATGGCCTTCTTGGGAACATCCTGTCGCGATGATTTGATATGCGACTTTACCATATGTTCAATTCTGTAGACAAAGCACGCCGTTTTGTGGTTTGGACGACGATCATTGGGCTACCACTCGGGTAAAAGCCGTTATCTCGGAAGCAGTGCCGACAATCTGAGTGAGGGGTAGGTATCATGCCCCCCGGCAGTGGATTTCGGTGCCAGCTTCACCGATTGACACGATAGGTAGCAGACATTGGGCAATAACAGAATAAATGGGTAGAGTTACCGAGTTCATTCTCTCAATCCATTTTCGAAAAGTTTATTCAGTCTTGCCGACGTAATAGTCTTTGATGGCACAGGAAATATGCGAGTTTCTCTCTTTCATTGACCATTAGTAACTTCAAGTCTAGCCAACCTGTCAAGCAGCATCGTGACAAAGGACACGTCCTTTATGCAGAAATAGTGATTGAAAGATTCTAAAAAACATTGTTCTAAATTTGCGTAGTTGCATTGGCGTAGATGTTGAGCTTGCGTGTGTGCATACAGTTAATCAAGCATCAGCGGCGTATTTGCCTTTAGCCTTGCATATCGATGAGGCTTCTTCATTGGACGGTCTCTTTCGGTTCCTTCTGGCTGGAATGTCACGAAGAAGGCTACTATTTATTACATACTTCAACTTGGCTTTATACCCATCCTTGATGGGCATTTCCAGTCCTCTCAACGCAACATCAACCTGCTTCTGGCTTTGGTTCATGCCCGGAACGGCCATTTTGGGCCTTCAACATACCAACAACGAATCAAAGCCAATTGAACCAGATGTGTCAGCAATGCCAGTTGGCCAGGTTCTCTCTCTTTGCCTGAATTAACGAATCAAAGCCAATTGAACCAGATGTGTCAGCAATGCCAGTTGGCCAGGTTCTCTCTCTTTGCCTGAATTGAGAGGGAAAAAACAAAATTTAATCATCCGCGTGATGCATCCGCCGGTAATCGAAACCGGGTCCCTTGCTATTCCGAATAGGAATGGAAGGCAAGGATGATAACCACTACACTACAGATGCGGATGTGGTGATGATCCACTCGCCATTTTTAGTACCCATGTACTGACAGCGGTACCGATGACTGCCGAAGTGCGTCTCACGAGCGGCTGTATGCTCCAGACGCGATTTTGAATCATTGGAGTTTACGAGACCTTCAAATCTCGCACCGTATCGCGTCAAACTTGGACGCGTTTTGGACGCGTTAGCCCGGTTTTGGCTCTTGAGTGCGCTCTTTGATGAGGTGCCTGCACGAAGGTTTACTGAACTAGAATTATCTTCAGGCCATCTTAACACGAAGCCAATAAAAGCATAAGGTGTTCTTCTCAGTTAGTTAATCCAACTGTGGGTGATGGTGCTTGTCCATTCTGCTTACAGAGTATCCTTGGCGTTTAGGCAGACATACTTCTTTATCGCTTACTATGGTCTGATTTCTCCCCCAAACCCATACCCTATCACAATTTGCAACGATCACCATCAGTCCGAAGGTACCCAAATCGGCGCGTCTGAGCAGATCACCACCTTCAAAATGGGTCTGACGGACACGCCTTCCCCTCACGTCCCCTCGTGGGTCGTGCCAGCCTCCGGAGCCCTTCTCATCACAGGCGCCATCTTCTGGGACATGTGCTATGTACTCATGTCAATCCGCTCCCACAGAACAAAATCATACGGCATACCCCTCTTCGCCCTTGCGCTGAACCTCTCCTGGGAACTCATCTACGCAGCTCGCGTCGCTGAACACCCTCTCGAACGTCTCGGCTTCCTTGTCTGGCTACTTCTTGACGTACCGCTCGTCTACACGACCCTCAAGAACGCGAAACACGAGTGGCGCCACGCGCCGCTTGTCGCGAAGAATATCGGCGCTATCCTTGCGATTATGGTAGCCCTTGGCTGCGCGGCGAACTACGCTGTCGCGGACTGGTGGCTGTCGGCGCCCGGTACCGGGCACGGAGACAAGAGTGGCAAGTGGTGGGCCGGACGGGAGGGATTCGACTGTACGGAGCTCGCCTTCTGGACGGCTGGTCTGGCGCAGTTCGCCCTTGGGACGGGATGTCTTGCCATGTTGCTCGTCAGGGGTCACTCTGGGGGCGCGAGTTATGCGATCTGGTGAGTGTTTTCCGTTTGTCTGGGCCTCCTTCGCTGTCTTTGCCTCATCCGATCGGTGGGCGGGTTGGCTTCTCTCGTCTCATGAGAAAACATCCATACGTGATGAGGGTCACCGACGTGCTGGGTCAGAATATCTCACTGTATGCCGTGTTTGCGTCGTCTCCCCTGCCACTGGTGTGCGATATACGCACACCCGCTTCCTCTTCTCGTTCATCCTCGAAACGTGTCATCTTGACGCGTGTTGATGCCATTCCAAAAGAGCTATCTGCAGGTCATGGGTTCGAATGCTGTGCCGCTGGAGTTGCTCTGACGTGTGGGGTCTCTTTCCCGGTTCTCGTTTTCATCGTTCCTTTCATTCTGTCGTATTTGGACGGTCATGTTTGCTCAGTCAGGATAAGCACCCGCTGCATTCGGTGAGAGGGGGTTTCGGGTCATATGAGCACACATCTTATGCTGATCACTTGTTCGAAAGGCTCTGTAGGGCACTTGGCACCCTCACCGGTTGGATTGGCTCAACCGGTCTGCTCTGGTGGTACTGGCCAGAGGCCCATGGTTTCTTCGTCAATCTCATGGGCATCTTTCTCATGACGACGTGTTTGGCTTGCGACACCGCGTATCCGTTCATTCTCGCAGGAGTGCGGAGAAGTGAGCAAGTCCTCCCGGACGGCAGGCTCGTTTCTGGAATATCGGTCAAGAAGTCAGCCGCGCCAATAACAAAGAAAAGGTTATGATCTCGGGAATAACATGGAGGATCGCGATCCTCGTCGATGAAGAGTTCTTGGCCCGGGTTTCCGGCAGGCCGCATCACTTACTCATATTCTGCCACTCCGTTAGACTAGGACCCCTTGATCAAGACAGCGACAACAATTTGGTAGAACCGTTGAAATTTGAAGATGGCTTAGGGATATTCAAGACCTCTCACAGCCCGATCGAGGTAGCGTCGGCCGCCGAGACTTGAGACGCCCGTTATCTGTCACCGATGCAGATCTACTGGCCGGCTTGTAAATCGCGATGAGCACCAACAACATGGTGTGTGCCACGCAACTCTAGACCCGGGGTCCTGGAAACTGGCTCAACCACCATTGGAGGAAACCAAGATATGACGGCTTAGCTATGAGAAGAAAATGTACAGAAGCTCTAACAGATTGCGGAAACTGTGTGATTTCAGCAGGGGTCTTTGCGTTTTGGTGGCTGCAAAATAATCCATCTCATCGTTGGGCTTTGGATGATTGCTGTGTTGGTTGTTGGTTGGCGGCACTTACATGAGATGAGCGGGATAATGTCTGCATTAAGACGATGACCGCAGCGGAACGAGGTGACATCGGGGAGTCGGTCAAAGGTCCGAACCTTTTCCATACTCAGATGGAAATTTATTGGATTCCCCAATCTCATGTGCCTCTTGATCGTCAACGATTCCCGTCACCCCCTGGGTTGTGTCAGCATCGTGATCTCATCGGAGCATAATTTAGCACATGCATCGAATCAACCAACAGTCTACCTTGCGGGCGTGTGCAGGTATGACTCCACACCAACAAAAAATGACGGTGTGTTCGTACGATAGATGCAGCAACCTGGACTGCAGACTTGTCAAGCTTGCATAAATACTATAGCAAAACAGACAGCGGCTTGCAGCGAACCACCTGCAGAGCGCACCTTCTATCACGTCACACAAGCCAGCTATCACAAAACGCATCGAATCAAGTGATGTTGGAGACCAAATTCTGCATGGATCTCCCGGGCTCCTAGCAATCAGCTCGTCTAGACAGCCAACAGGAGACAGCGCAAGTGAGCTTCACGGCTGTATTCAACGCCAAGTGACCGAGAAGCAAGCGCCCAGCCAGCCAATCTCATAATGCCATTTCCGCCTTTGTGTGGCTGTTATCTGGCTGGATGGGCTGAATTAGCCTGCATATGTTGGGAACGAACGATTCGTATCATGTTCGCTTCGAATAAACCTTCGTTCTCATAGATTTGTATACCTCGCTCGTCTGAAGACGGGGGTATAGCCTGGACCAGTGGGAGTGTTAGGATAGAAAATGACAACCAATATGAGTTTGCACCTCACAGATAGTCATGGGCGGTCGTTCCAGATAAGAGACTGGAGAGGAACCCAACTGCTGTATCTCATGAATGACCTGCAATTCAGATGCCCTAGCAAGTTTGGTCAGAAAGCGGACCCAGCTCGACGATGTCCAATTAACCAAATCTATGGATACATAAAGCAATGTACGTGTGAGAGAGTATCAACACGATGTCGGTCTTGCTCTTGCGCAAAGTCGTGCCCTTTACACCATTTCCCCATTCAAGATGCCGCTGGCGGAGCGGGATGTTGTTCCATTTCGGCCCCGTGCTCTAGGGCTGGATGCGCCGGTCGGTCCGGCTCGCCGTCCGGGCAAAATTGACTCTTCGGCTATGAGGCAGGCTGCATGATTTGGGTTTCAAGGGCCTTTCACGCTGGGGAATCGGGATTGGGATTCCATGACAGCTGCAGGCCCACGCATTGAAGGAATCAACTCTCAGTAATTGACGGTAAGCCACGTTGAATATCAAAGCCAGCGAGAGTGAGGTGGAAGCTGATACACCTGATCCTTGTCCATTGTTCTTGGGCACTGTGCAAGGTCACGATATTTGGGCTTTACGGATACTTTGCATGTACGAATACATTCGTCCTTAGCCAGGGGCGCCTCTATTGCATATCCTTCCGGACGTGTCAAAGATAGGAGGAGTCTGGCAGGGCTGGGAGACCCAGTACGGCCCTTTTCAAAAGCTCCCTTCAATCTGGAAAGTGGAGGACGGGGGCAATGGGCATATCCGTATCCATAGACAAGTGGCAGGATTGACGCCCAAACACCCACCCAAAACGTGCAAACTCTATATGTAGCACCCTGGCCGGAACTCGTCACATGAGCAATGACACCTGCGAGTCGCTCTGCGGAGACCGTTTCTCGAATGCAACGAGGAAACTCGTTGTTTGTCCCCGTTGCATTCGGTGCGGCCTCGACGTTGCGGCCCCCTAGCAGAGTAGGCAGGATCAGCATATTGGACAGGGTGCTCTGAGCGGGTCGAACGGGGGGTTTGAGTCACATCAGCAATACCCAGGACCCTCCTGACAGCTGCAAGACATCAATTCAGGGCAGTCAAAGCCCCTAAAGCGGTTTTTGATGACCGGGGGGAACGGAGGCCATGGCGGTTCAGCGACGAAGAGCAGTGGTCGAGGCCTCGGGGATGAGGGGTTCTATGAAGCAGAACTAGTTACGCTTGGGCGTTGGAGATGGAAAGTGAATGAGGTTGAGCGGGAGTCTCCGACTGTCGAGCGGTCGAGCCCCGGTGGATTGCTGTCAGTTGGAGTCCACTCGTATCGGCTGCCCTGGCGTGCCTGGATCAGATTTGGGTGAGTACCGCGTAGGCTTGCAAAAGTTCCGGCTGTGCTATACTCAATTGGACCCGTAAAGTTTGAGGAGATTTGCTCGCTGGGCAGGGATAAGAAGAGGCTTGCCTGTAGCAGTGTCAAAGCCTTTGATGCTTGGTGATGAATTGAGGCAGAGCAGACCGCCCCTCAATATCTGGCTGGATGGCTGGTTCATTTGGGGCCCAACGTTGGTGCAAGGAAGCCAGGTGCCATTTGTGCATTATGCGGAGATGCATTTTGTGTACTCCGTAGTGCTTCCCCAAGTTGGGGATTTCAAAAGACATTGTAACGCTCTGATACGGATGGTCTATTCACGCATTCAGTCATACGGGTCCTCTCTTCTCATCACCGTGAATAGCGTGTTCGGTCTCACCGCCAGCCGGACCCTCCTCCTGGCCGCCTGAGCGTCAACTTGAGAGGCACGCGGCGGTCGTATTGCTCATTTTCCAAGTTCGACACGTCATCTCCCTCACCGACTACCACCAACTATGCTGCTGGCGGATTGCCGATCTCCATGCCTCAGCTGCTGCTGCGCCATTCCAAGGGTAGAACATCAACCACAGTATTGGGGTACTCATGAAGTGGCAGAAGTATAAATGCACAAACGAGACCTTTATCCGCACGTACACATATATGGATACAGGGTAATATTAATAACCTCCAGTTGCCATTGTGGAGCAACGGGACAACAATGCAATGGCCCCTGGCATTCCCGTTTGTTAATTGAACCGTTTCTTCGCTGCCAGTACATAGTCGCCGGACGAGCCACCGTGCGCTTGTGAGAATCTTAAATCCTCCCGGAGACCGATCCTTGTTAGGGGACCATGATTGACACTTGCCCTGGACTTAAGGGACTAATTGAGTTGAAGTAACCGAAGTACAGATACATAACACTCGGGCGAGCTCCGGTCACGTGTTTCTGTCTGTTGATGGAGGTTGTAGGGGCACGTTTGCACAACAGACTCAACAGGGTGGCCGAACTATGGCAACATCTGCGGCGACGGCTCCGTGCCCGCCGCGCTCGGTACCAAGGCCTGCCCGTCTCAATTTTCCGCGGGATGGCCGGGCTACAGCAGACGATTCCCTTTCGAAGAGCTTTGCGTACTTGCGGCGTATCGCTCGCCGAAGTTAGGTGACGGAAGATGACAAATGAATGTCGTCCATCTGTGGGTTTGGAACTTGCAGAGCCGCCGTCAAACTGTACGGAGAACCTAGGAAGGACATCTTGGGAGGGTGTGCAGAGCTAGGTTCGTTACTCCTGGGATGGGTGCAGCTCGTTGACGGTCGTACAGGTTCATCGGGCATGAATGAGCGTGGCCGACATTCCCCTAGTTGACAATCACCCGGATCAGTACACCTCACCTGGCCTGGCTTGTCCAATTTTTGGATGGTTTGGAGCAGCCCGGAATTAGAGGGATGGCTCGGTGACCAAGCTTTGCCAGTGGAAACCCTCCATGTTCTCATGCTACCCCTCATCAACGATGCTTCGACAAGTCAACTATCTTAGACCGAAGCGCTGCTAATATAGACCCCGGTTCTTCGAAGACTCGGTCGGTCGCAAAGTCCTTCTGAAGAAGGTCGGAATGGCCTTACGTCAACCCCTAAGAAGCCAGAGTCCGGAAACAAGATGAAGCTCAAATTCTTTATTCCGTAACTAGCACCTAGGTATCCCATCCTTTCGCATGTGTCGGCAACTAGGGTACTGTGGCCCCCAATTGAGATGGGGCTCCCGGTACGTTTTGAGTGATAGCTATCCACTGAACGTTTTGTCTGCAACACCGCGCGACGGGGCGTCTCGGGATGTGGATGTCGCTGGCGACATGCGGCTTGTCTGGCTCGTCACTTTGGAAATTTGCAGAAATATCCGTAGGTCGGATAACTAAAACCGCATTGCCCACTAACATTTCGGCAACAGTGGAGACCTGGGGTTCGGAGGCAACAGACCGTTGAGGAAGCTCGGCACGACGACAATATGACGAAGGGTCGATCAGCCAGCTCGGGATCGTTCTTCTCCAGTTAGAATATCTGCGGGGGTTTGTGGATTTGCGGTCTTAGACGCTTGGACAGACCGACAGAGCCTTGCCATCTAATAAGCGGTCTGCAATGATGGACCATAGAAATCCTGTCTCAAGTTGGCGGCCACCTTGAACCGAACTACATTTCAAATACACAGTGACACAAGTGCTTCAAAGGCCCCGCACCGGTCAATCAAACGAGTGCTGGGGAGAACTTGAGAAGGGGAGGGGTCGAGAGTGAGGATGAGGGCGAGGGGGGAACGAAGTCCAGGGATGCCGATGAGCGAGTGTCCAGTCCAGAAAGCTTGCCCGTCGCAACCTTTTCGGGGGTGGCTTGCTGGTTTGCATTTCGGCCTAGATGGCGCAGCCAAAGTCAATCAGGTGACGGGCGACCACAAGAATCGTTTCAATGGGGAGGATTCCGCGCAAAACCACCAAATGCAGAGCCCGGGACGAGACACGCCGAAACCAGTCGAGGTGCAAAGGACCATCTCACACTCTCTCTCCCTTGGCAGATTGTTATCGCGGCCAGGTCAGAGGAAAGATGCTGTCACGACATGTCACTCAAGATACCACCAGCCTGATGATATCGACTTTGCCCGGCTAATCTTATCATAATTATCTTCAGCAATTAGGCGCATCCGGAGACGCTCTGTTCATCTTTTTTTTGGGGGGGGGGGGGCTTTACCCTTCGAGAAGGTGACAAGAAGGCTGGTGACGGCAGATAAGCAGCCTTCAGATCTACTAGGGGATATGATATGTGACAGGCGCGAAGAGCAAGCAGGCCACCACGGGGAAAGAGGTAGAGAGAGGGGGGCAGATGCGACATTCTCGGCCTGTGAGGGTTACCCCTCGAGCTCTTCATCGGTTGCACACATGGCTAAGTTGCCATAGGCTATGACTGAGGGACAAACTCTTTCCAACGGCCCAAGCATCCAGATGAAGGACGACATCCCTGAAATTTTTGAACGAAACCACTCATCATCCCGAGTCACTCACTTTGCTTGCGTGTTTGCGAGTTGCGACATGTAAGCTTTTCATTTGTTGCGCCTGTATCCGTACCGGTCAATTTCTGACGACAAGATGACAGTCTCACCCCGGCATCTCATCTTACTTTAACTGCCGTTGCGACGTGAATGTGGGATGGGATGGGATGCAACGGCCCTGTCCGTCCAATGGCCATAGCTCCATGCAGCAGCGCATTCTCCGGGAAGGGTGTGAAGAGCTTCAGCAGTCTGGAAGTCAGTTTCCTCAGCTCAACCGGCGGAAACCGAGCATCGAGTACGGGAACACAGCAGGTTTAGGTATCTTGAGTTGCACCCTACCCTCCTCTCAACCTCACGATATCCGGTAGTGCTTGACTGCTACGTGAGCTCGTGTGCTTGGAAAGACACGAAAAAGTGTATACTACCTAAGCTTTCGAAGAAGGTGCCACTAGCTTTTGCCCTACAGACGTGCAATGCACTGTTGATCCGGCGCGAATGCAATCAAAATGCGGCCTCAAGAACTGGCCAACAACCATGAATGTACTTCACACAGTCTTACAATAATGGCAAACACCCCATTTTCGGCCCGCCCTTTCTTTCATTCACTCTGGGGGGCCGATGATGCCTCATGACGACCGAGTTGCAGCACTAAAAAAAAAGCCGTTTGCTTGCTGCGACGCGCAGCTTCTTTGACACCCGCATGCTGCTTGACAACGGATTTATCCAGCGTAGCCGGCTTGGCGTCGAATCAATTTGCAAACGATGAAGAGGGTGAGAGACTTCTCTGTACGGAGGGAGGAGACAAGATCCACACCTTCACCGGTCACCCAAGTTGAGCGGGTTGCGATATTGATCGCCCGGCGTGGCAGTTAGAACTTGGGCTAGGCTAGATTGCCATGTCTTTGAGTGCCATGTGCTTCACCTCTGCGGGCTACGCCGGACGGCGCCGTTGGGCCAACCGATGAAGCCTTTCATTGCCAATGTCGCTTGGCTGAAGGCCGTTAGAGTGGCCCGAACCGGCGTGTACTGCCAGAAGTTCACAACCCAACTTGAAAGAGGTTATCTTGGAAAGGCCGAGTATTTCGTACAGTCCCGAGAGACTAGACTGGAAATCGGGACGAAGCGTGTGTTAGTGTTGATGCCCCATCGTCATGAGTGGGCATACCGAATGTTTCAATGCTCAGGCTCACTCTCACTGTCAGTCTCATGCTCATACTCATAGTGAGCGAGCTCACATGCACACTTTCCTGTACAACATACAGACTCTCACCCCTCACCCCCCTAAACACTTCTTCTCACATATCCCACGCAGACACACGCGCGCGCCTCACATGTACCTCGAATCATTGATGTGCCATGCCGACGCCCAAGACATTTTCGAAAGCCCTGCACCAAACGCCCCGCGGCTCATAAGACAGCTTAACGAGAGCGCCAGAGACAACATACAGTGTCGCACAGAGCCCAACAGGTACGCCAATGAGGGGCCCGTCGTGCCTGATGGGCTCTCGCATTTGCGTCGCAGCGCATCATCAAATGTATCCTTACATGACGTGTAGCCAGATATATCATTATCGTATCTGTAATGCTTCTGCTCTGCTGTACAATTGCGCTGGACGGTGCCCGACCCATTTTCTCTCATCAGCTGAGCTACGATTCAATGCACGGCATCCCAACTGCCAGCAGCCGCATTTACTTGAATGAGAGGCAGCCCATTGTCTCATGGTCCTGTGTGCCCAACTTGGTCTCTGGCGTGAAATCGCCAATGCCCACTTACACCCCACGACGCAAAACCTCACCTCACACCGTCCATCAATGTCGTTGACGGGGGCCAGCGCGCGGGAGGCACTTCGAAACACCTCCAGATGACCATCTGGTATACCCCGTTGTGCATACTAACTGCCACTAGCCCCCACCCCCCTCCCTCTCCCTTCTTGATCCCACGTTCTCCCACGTCGGGCAGGTCGAGCTGTTCCAAGTTCCGAAGCACCAAAAGACAGCCACCACGCTACTGCTCGAGAAAGGCGTGGTGGCTTGCGGGACCCTAGATGCCCAAATACGTGCCACGAGCCAACCTGGATTCGGTATCTATAGACGGGGAGGGGAGGGCTTCTTTTCTGTGACGGAATGGACAAATCTGAAGGGTCCTACGAAACGTTCTCTCACCCCACGCCAACAACCCCGTCTGATGCCGTGGGAGTCGCTCCTTCGTCCGGGACCCTGGCACTCCCACTCGTTCTACACCTGATCCCTCACCGAGGACGTCTAGTCTGTAATATCGGTCAGTCCAGAGTGGGCGGCATCGGGCCGCAAAGGGATGGCTGACGGCCGTCAGTGTCAAGTATCGTTTGCGTGGTGTGTGTGCCATTGATTTCATCACAACCCGCTCAGAAGAAAACTGCCCGCCGCTTGTTTCTTAGCAACCCAAATTCGACCCGTTTGCTCACGGTTAAACGCAAGGCCTGGACAGCGCAACAGAACCCAAAATTGCCCGACATCACCACCTCGCTATCCTGATTCCCCTATCACTTGTCTCATTTCCCACCGGTCCCATTGTCCATAAGCTCGGTCTGCCTTTCTCACGCTTTGCTCGGCACATCTCGTAACACGATGACCAACGAGAGGACGGCGGGCCACTGCAGTGCAGCTTCACCGGTCAATCCTCCTCGCGCGTACATGCCTCCCCTCCCCTTGCACACACATGCAGACGGACAGACACACACACTCTCTCTCTCAGTCGCTCACTCACACACACCCTCGCTCCTCTCTCTGGTCCCTCCCACACGTTACAGCACTAAGCACATCAAGCAACAACCCTGTGACGTGTGTGTACTTCGTAGTGGTCGAGCTAACCAGAAAAGCCCCTCTCCACTCTTCCCTGTCAAGCCCTGTCGTGTCTCGCCTTGCAATGAATGGTAAATGGCCCATGAAGGTACCTATTAGTCCAGTCCCACTCTTGAATCATCCCCTCCTAATTAGCACGCTTTATTTCACGAACCATGTAACCCTCGTTGCGTGTACCAAAGCGGTAAAATTTGCCCAGTCAGTGTTGCTCGGTATATGGAGACCCTGTTTTGCTCTAGTTCCTCTCTGGCCCGGGCGTGTCTGGCCGTGTCATCTCATGTTCGAGGATGGATTTCGGAGAGGGACGGCTATGGAGAGTTACTGGGTGGGCTAGATGAAATGGCGTCGGGTGTGGATGTACGTGTGTATACTTGCGAAGGTATGTATGTGTGCAGGGCGGTTGAACGCTGCAGAATGTCGGCTACTGCATGCACTTTGAACCTTTTCCTGCGCTTTCTTCCGTAGTGTGTAATCCCTCGAAAAGTATCACGGAAACCCACATTCTGCGAGGTACGAAGTCGCGCCTTGGGAAGCATTCGGGGCACATGAACACGAGAGACGTGAGCTTTCGCTAAAAGAGGTAAGGGTTTGATGAGGAGTGAACACGCAAGTAGTGTAAAGTAGGTATCTAAGTTTTCTCAAATCTCTTTTTTTCTGGTATCAGCGCTACTGCGCCGTTTGTTCTGTATTGCCAAAGTGCATCCATCTGTTTGGTGAAAAATGTGTGACGAGGTATTGGTGGGTATGTAAGTACAGGAAAATCGTTTGCGCTCTCTTCCCTCTACACCATCCGAAATGGTGATGGGTGGAGGGAACTGTAAGAGGCCATAAGCAAAAGTAACTAGAAAAGATGTGTATGCAAACTCCCGTTACCCAGTCCGCCGTGTGGTAGCAGGACAAACGATGAAAAACATGCTGGTGCCTTATCCCAAACTCCAATTCACTTTCCCTTGCTTTCCAATCAGAAAGACGCCGAAATCAAGAACATAATGAAATCATCGCCGGATGAAAATGCTGCCAAGTGTCTGCGGTTGAAAACCGTTGAGTGCTTTTATCGCAACACGTGTGAGTGAGAGTGAGAGTGAAGTAGGTGTGTGGAGGTAATAAAAGTCGGGAGCCGAGACAAACGCGGGCCACGTCGGCTAATGCACGACCTGACCGACCATGAGCAGACAGAGGAAAGACTGAGCGAGAGATGCCGTGATGGAGGGTAGACGGTCTCGTCTCGTCTTGCTTGACCGGGGAGAGCCGCCGCTAGCCCGGTGCCGTGGTCGGCGTAGGCGCCCGAATAAAGTTGAATAGTCCGCGACGCCGTCTCTTCTTCTGCTTCCCACCCTTGCGGACCCTCCCGTCCAAATAACCCATAATTCCGCACTTTCTCCGCGTGCTGCTGATCCTCGTGTCCACACAAAGTTGCTGTTGCTGGCTGTGTGTGGCGGTTTGTTTCTCTGTGTTGTTTTCCCGCCTGTTCGTGCCTTTCCTCCTGCTGCTCAGAAAAATGAAGGAAATTGTTGAAATGCTCGTTTCCGTGTCAGCGCCGTGACTTCCTGTCCGCAATGCTCGAATTCGCAAACGCCGTGAGTGAGATGCAGGTTTGCACCTTGCTGTGTTTTCTTTTTTCCGAAAAAATCTCCCTCTTCCCTCCCCTCTTTCAATAATGATAGAATATTCCTCCTCTTACAGCGTGAGCCATGCAAATGTGTTGCTTGGCTCCTCATGTGGGATCAGCATGGTCGAGACCCCTCATCCGTCCCCCTCTTACTGCGTGTGTGCAGCCATCATCCCTCCATCGGTCCCGTCGAAGCCATGCAGACGGGAATTCAAATTGGAGACGGCGTCGGTTTCTTGGTAAAAGGGCCCGTCCATATGGACAAAATGTCGCGGAAGGCTGCCTTAGCGCGATGCAGCATCGTCGATGCGCCCAAGCCAAGGTTGGTGATGGCCCCGGAGCCAAATACACCGGTACCGTGTAATTGTCGTCTCTCGAACCTGGCCACCGCTCCCTTTGACTAGGGCCATGCTTGGCGAATTGTTTGTGTGGCTGTGTGACGCGGCGCTTGCTCGAGGTTGCCAAGTATCAAACAATCGTTGAAGATGAAAAAAAATAAAAAAAAATTGGTATAGGCGAAAGCTTTGACGAAATTGTCTTGCACAATCCTTCTCTCATCCCATCTCTTTGGTGTTGTACTTTGTCCCAAAAGGCTGGAGGGACAGAGCCAAAGCGGTCGAGGGAGAATGTGAGATGTGATAGAGAGGACGTGCTGCAGACTGGATCTGCACCCCGGGCGTGGGCCTTTCTGGATCGGAATGTTGTCTAGAAAATGGTGGATGAAGGGAATGATGAAAAAGGGTCTCGTCGATTTGGTTCGACGATGACCTTATAATCCGACTGGCGTGTTATTGCGTCTGATCATGCTCTCCCACACGATCGGTGCTGAAGGCTTGCATTCGCCTACGATGAGACACATGTTAGCTCCAAAGTCTAGAACGGAAGTGCAGGGTAGTAAAGGCAAAAGAGAAAAGAAAGCTGAGAGAATAACCGCATCAACCGCCATATGGGAGAAGGGTTGCTGCTGCTGCTGTGTCTGTGATCGATGCTTTGGCTCGCTCTATGCTCTCTGGCTCTGAGAGGAGAGGGTGAACAGGGACACTGGGCGGGCCAAATTTCCTTGCCATATACCCCCATGCCAGTCCCAATTCCAGGTGCTTGGAGTTAGAGTGGAGTTGGAGACACAATCCCATTTCCGTGGCAGCAGACAGACACAGCAGAAGCACGCACCCCTGCCCGGCGTGGATGAATGGGCGATGATCGACTCTCCAAAAGCAAAGGAAGGATAGAGGACGGCGTTGCCGTGGAGAGAGGACATACCACAAACTTCATCGCCCCTATTTTTGATGCACGTCAGTATATTGTCCAAGAGAAGAGTCAGAGAGGAAGGGCGAGGAAGAATGACTCGGTTTCATCCGTCAAGATCTGCAAGAGGGCGCCATGGTGAAGGGAAAAAGAAACGACAGCGGACGTACCTATACTCGAAATGTGTCACGCACGGGGGGCAGCGTCGTTGTGTGCGAGTGTAGACTGGGCACCACCGCGAGACGATCCAGCGGACGTGGCCGCAGTGAAATTCTCTCTGTGAGGCACCAAAATGTCAATCCAAAGTCCTGGCGTGAATAGCAAATATCCATCATCGTCGGGAAGATGCGTTGTTTGTTGGTCGAAACGTACTTGAGTGTAGTTGCACATTGCTGCTGCTTTCTGAGTGTTGTGTTTTTCGTGGGACGTGGTGACCGGAGGTAGATCCGAAGGGACAAGGAAAAAACCCAGGCGGCGGGTATTAGTCGAAATGGGTTGAGTACGGTGTAAACCAGTAGCGGCGGGGATCCGAGTCGTACAGTCAGGGGTGTGTGGTGGCCAGCAGATACGGGCTTTGGCGAGAAAGGTTCAAGACTTGGTAGACGAAAATAACAAGGAGGGAGAAGTTCTGGTGGGAAAAGATCGATATAGAGCTGGAAATACGGTGAAGCCGTCGTCAAAGTCGAGAAAAGGGTGGGCGCGTTTGTATTTAAAGGTCGGGGCGAAGTATTGTCAAGAGTGTGGATTCGGATGGGGAACAAGGCGAGGAGTGTGAAGAGCGTGTGAGAGAGGTGCTTGGAGGTTCTGTATATAGATGGCCTGGTGCTTGGAGACTATGGGCATCCACGCAAAGAATGTAGCTGGGATTGTCATGCAAGGTCAGGGCCAACAAGTACCGCTACGTCGGAGGTATATGTAAGGTAAACGGGACGAAGGGGGGTGAGTGGGAGGGCCAGACCAAAGAGACAGACAGGCAGACAGACAGATTGAGGGAGAAGGAAGAGGGCGAGACAAGTGAGAGTATCCGGAGGAAGAGACACAAACACGCTCCCACTGATGTACCTGAGTCCTAGTTAGCCAGCCAGAGCCGGCGGGGGGCAGACCAGACTGACGGGCAGCAAGCATCATGGTCCCAGAAATATGATTGCCCCCTTGGCCCTTGCTCTTTGGCTCCAGAAAGGTTAGAAACTCAGGCCGTGGGCCACTGGAACTTGGTGCCATAGAGGTGGCTTGTGAGTGAGTGGGAGAAGAGAATGGACGGACGGATCGGGCAGAAAGATACAATTGATGCGGCAAGCCGAACAGGAAGGGTGCGCGCAGTGTTCAGGCTCTTGCTCGTCGCCATTTGGAGCACAATCCCTCAGGCTCAGGCCCGGTCCGAGGGGGTGTACGTAGGTTTTTGGGCCGTCCTGGGGGGAGTGTGGTGCCTGAGTCTCCCCTCCTCCTCGTAGGAATAGTATATCTGTATGGATACATACATGGACGCACAGTTCGAGTCGCACACGCTGCCGCTGCACAGCACTGGATATGTTGTCTATCTGTTCGTCAGTCATATGTATGGGGTAGGTAAACTGACCCAAAGCCCAAGCAAGGAACCTACACAGCGAGATACATGGGCGACTTCCCACCATTCCAGGTACGCATACCAGACCGGCGCCGCGCAGTCCCTACGTAACGATCCCTGGTTCCTCGACTCTTGTGGCTCCGTTTTCTCATCGGTTGCTCGGCCTGGTCTCGTTTGGTTTGGTGGCCAAAGGTCTTCCCTCCGCGCCAGTGTGCGTACGTGCTGCTTTGCAATCTTTGCCCTCATGCCGCCAGCCAGTGATGCTCTCAGCGTCATGGTTTGTGGAAAAAGTAAAAGGAGACGGAAAACCCACTGGATGGACCCGTGCTATTCTACTGGTGGCTGGCCGGGCACCACGGGTAGCCAAACAAACCATAACGACGCTTGAGTTGGCTTTCCACGCCAGACGTACATGGCTTGCCATAGGGCAGTTTTGCCCCAAATTGGCTCTCGAGACTAATTGGCGCCAGGGGTGATCCTTCTTCACGGACGGCAACACGACCAGAGATAGCGAAACAGGCACCGGCTCGTCCCCAAAAACTACGTTGCCCTCCTCGAGCTTCTATTCGACGAAGGCGCAAGATTTGAGGAGGAGGGCCACGCAAAACGGGGAATGTACTGGGGGTGATGGAGGACCAGCGAGCCAGAAGACAGCTGTTGAGCTGCTTGAAGTGTGCACTTTGGACGGTTGGTGATCCTTGGCCACCATCAAAGTAGCTGACGCTAAACACCAAGCCATACCAGAAGCAGGAGGGTAGAGAAAGAGAGTTTTCTCACAGTGAGTAAACTAACCATCTTGGGAGATTTGGTCGGGATGTTGCACGCTAGTGCGTCTTCACAGCTCTTCTCTCTCGACAAGGTGCCTTGCCTGGCGATGGGCTGGCTGTTGCCTCTCTACGGAGTGCGGATACGCTCTTTCTCTGTCGTCTCCTTGACCAGGTCTCTCTTCACCAATTACGAATCAGAAATGGGTCCCCCCCAGACACATGACTTTCGAGCTCCCGACAGGGATTATGGAAGCAAGAGAACGTGCGCTTCTCACTGCGTGCCATCAGTGACCAAGGCCCGGAAGCCGTGGGACATCCACCGGGGACCCTCCCCCTTGTGCAAGGGGTCTGGGTGTGAGTCGTCACTGGACGTGGTAGAGCTGAGAAACGAGACGATCAAGGGGTGCGGAGGAGGGCAAGAACGCGTTCACTCAGAGACGAAAGCCAGATTGAAATGTAACTGAGGGGGGCAACAATGCAGCTTCCCTGATCTTATTCTCGTCACCTGGGCTGGGAACTTTAGGACCTTCGATGCTACAGAGCCGGACAGGGGCAAAGACGAGACCCAAAGGTTAAGGGTACGGTCCTCTTATGCATGGCCCTAGAGTCCGGTACATTGTACATTTGACAAGACAACTCCCCGCACTCGCGTCGAGGACGTGAAAGAAGGAGGCAGTTCTGACAGAGAAAGAGAAAGCGATGCAGCACAGCAAGGGTAGATGCAGAACGCAATGCTGGCGCAGCCGCGCGGTGCCGACGCAGGGCTTGGCTTCACGCACGAACGGTACTGACAAGAACCGTTCGACAGTCGACGTCGAGCAACGGGCAGTTCAGACATATCCCCTGGCGGAATCCGTACGGATAGGTGCCGGAGGTGGTGTAATGCGCTACTCGAGTCAAGGCAGCGTTTCCCACGTCTAATGAGACTCTGGAGTCTATCCGTAGAGCCCAGTCCTCTCTGGAACGGGCATCATGGCTGCAGTGTGACAGCTGAACGCTTTCCGAGAACGACTTAGTGACTCTGGGGCAGGCATTCAAGCTAGTTGCCTCACTTTCACCACGATGAGATGAGAGAGAGAGAGAAGTTCAATTAAGGATTTCAGTTGCAAAACAGACGTTGTTCTTGGCTTGGCTGAGGTCAAGAAATATTCCGCAAAATGCAACAAGAAGCGCGGGAACTCGAAAGTATCTGCCCAGACCACCCAGTCTCTGGATCTCGCACCGTCGCATGCAATGGGCATATACCGGGGTTCAAACTTATGCATGTCTTTGTGCGTCCGCAGTTCTGGCAGGGCCTGGGGGGCATAAGTACATCCCCATCCATATTATGCCTCGGCAGTCCACACGTCCAAGGCTCGAGGGCGTGCGGCGTGCCAGCCTACCAGGCCATGTCAGGTCACTTTTTCTCATGTATTCATTTATTTCATTTCTTCAACCAGATCGATGGGCGAGAGTTTGGGACACAGCCCATCGGTCTGCACGTGGCCCAGCCCCTGTCTTGCGGAGATCATTCAGAAATCGTTTGTCAAGGCGAAACGACGGAGAGGCGCATCCCAATGCCATTTCGTACCATATTACTCGCCCTGACCAGCCAGCACTCAAAGCAGTCAGCAGTAACCGTACATCAAGTGCGTGAGCCTTGTCTTTTCCCGAGCTCCAGCTACCTCTCAAGGTGCCGACGCTAGTGAGAACCTGGATCTTCCGATGCAGAGGCCATCATTTCCGACGAGATTGATAAGGTCACCGCTTCTTTTATGTGACTGCACTGACGACATCTTCCTAGCAAATATGTGCTGTTTTCTTTGGTTTAATATCGTATCCATCTTTTCGTCTCCGTTTTCCCCATCCAGGGTCTTTTGAGAGCCAGCGGTCAGTAGTTACAACTCGCAACTTGCAGCTGTTCGCGTGGCGTCGTCCACCCACTTCATGCCCATATTAGAGAACTTCTAGCTGATGAAGTGGCTCTACGTGGCTCTCCACTGCGGACATGGACTCCCCGCTAGGCGTTCCCAGACGGGTTGACTATCGTCCCATTCTCGGGGACGTTTCAAATTCGCCTTGTCTTTGTGTGTGTGTGTGTGTGCTCGTCTTCGCTCCGCAGCCTCCGCAAGCTGGCGTTTTCCCGACGGGGCTATCCTTTCACCACGTGGAAAATGTCATTCGATTCAACGGGGGAGCCACTGGTCGACGGTTTCTCCCCTTCCACTACTCATCAACCGGCGCAGCCCTTTCCGTCAGCCCCGGCCGCTTGCCGCCCGGCCCCGTCACCGGTAGTATCGCGGATGGATGGTAGCGCCTCGTGTTTAGCAAGGAGCTCGCCCGTTCAAACCCGTTGAGAACGTGATGGGTGTTCCCTTTCGCCAGACCGATGAAGATAGTTTGACGTCTGACCCACCACCGGTCAACATGTTGAATGAAGGCAAAGGGGGAACGACCAGTCGTTCTCTTTACATCCCACAGCAACCTAATTATCGCTTGGCCCTTCGAGTTCGTCTCGAGAAGTCTCGACTCTTGATAGATTTGCGGGAGAGTGATGCACTTGACTCATCATACTTGTCACCGGTTGATGCCGGCCTTGCTGAAGGCATCCATCCGTACGGGATAACAATTTGGGAGGGAAGCAATATTAATTAGGTGACTATTTTGCCCATGTTCCATCCATCCTGGACCGGATCGACCGTGCGCTGCCTGCCAAATGCTGCAATGGAAATCTCCAACGATCCAAACCACCACCCCCTTCCCCTTCCTTCACCCTTACCCTCACTCATCCCCCTCGCAAAGCTTGAGCCCGCAGCAAGTTAACCTCATTATGCTTTTTGACTTTTTCGGCGATCTCGCCGATGCCGCAAAGAAGACGACAGCACGACGTCAGTTTGCCTGCCCCGAGAGCAAAAGAGCCATGTTAGCCAAGTGTCGGCAAGAGCTCAATGCTGCGGTCCGGGTCGGGGCCCATGGTTTTCCGCCTGCGTTGCTTCCTCGGGAACGACGATACTTTGGTGTTCCGGTCTTGGCTGGAGATGTACTCCAAGATCAATGACAGAGAGCCGCGGCTCGACATACCTGCTGCGCTGCGTTTCTCCGACGCTGTCTTCTCCGAGCGGATCCGAAGTTTCTCTAAGCGCCAAATCCATACCAAGAGTTTTCTATCAGGATCGACAATGGGCAGTGCTTCACGTGAGACGTAGGTCTCAGTGTGGCCCGGGTGCGTTTTTCGCTTTGACCTGAGCATGAACTCTGTGCCTCACTGACATGACGATGCCCGCGAACTCATCTCTGCTGCACGTCAACGCTTTGATGTTATGACATATTCGTACCCCCAACGTCGCTTCTTTGTCTTGTAATCGGTAGGCGCCAGTCTTGACAGAGGAGGTGAGGCGGGAAAAGTCAGCTGTTCTCTCGGCATGTCGGACGAATTGCTTCTAGTCTTCGCCCGATGATGAGATCGAATGTTAGTGACTTCAAGCTACGACCGATATGTATGACCGGTGTGCCGTAAACGCCCAGAACCCGATGTCTTGTGTGATAACTCCAGTAAGCTCATATGCGAGGAAACCGTTCTTTTCCATATGTCCGAGCCAACCGGTGAAATTCAAGAAGCCTTCCAGAGTACAAGACCACTAAGCATTCAACGGCTGAGTGAAGATAGCAGGCCCTTGGGCCTATCCCCGGCCCCTGGGCAGTTTAAACTTTCGAGGGGACCAGTGGTGCGGGC
Organism: Colletotrichum paranaense; assembly: GCF_030867605.1. NCBI lineage: Eukaryota > Fungi > Ascomycota > Sordariomycetes > Glomerellales > Glomerellaceae > Colletotrichum > Colletotrichum paranaense. The sequence continues at coordinate 1,303,853 of NW_026848970.1, forward strand.
GTCTTGCAAATCCGCTTGACCGCAAAGAGGACTCGATGAAGGCCCTACTCCACACCGGTGAAGCTGCGTCCAGGGGTTTGTGGCCCGCTAAAGATTGTCACGAGCGTGGCCTTGTCGGGGACGCAGGTTGTGAGATTGACCGCTGGACGAGTCAGGCGAGGGAAGGCCCTTGTCCTGACCTTCTGAAGAACTTGACATCCCAGGCAGAGGTTTCTAGCTCGCTTCTAGCGCGTGGGAGGAGCGGGTTGAAGAACCAAAGACACGAAAGACCTGGTTACCCTACGTTACTGATGTGTAAGGGTAGCAAAATCCTGTCCCTAATCATAATCAAACCCATCCTGTGATGCAGATATCCTGCCGGCATCACACTACTGCACAATAGACAGGGCGGGATAGTCCAAAATAGCCGACGCTGCTATCAAAGTATCGAACCAAACTTTTTGATGATTTTGAAACATGCTCCCACTGGCACGCAGGGAGGCATTTTCGACCTCATACCGCGCTCTGCGATGGCCTCATCGGTGGCCTCCTCCTTTCCTTTTCGATAGCTCGGTGCTGATCCAGCGGTCAACTCCGGGGTGGGACTCGAAGCAGCCGATCATTCGTTCTGCTCACTTTGGGCGGCCGGAGGGCGTAACCGTACAGATACACCATCATGCTACTCCGTACTATTTTCAAATGGGTTGCGTGTGTGACAGTGTGTCCATTCTCTCTGCCATAGTGCCCTGCCTGAGCGTGGATTTCGCTTGATGAGTAGCGCCGTGGATCACGACCGGCGGTTCCGTCCCTCTGGTGCAGAGTTTTCTCTCTCCTCCTCTCTCAGCTGGCAGCCGGCGATGGCGTCCGTCATCTGGGTCAAGACTCGGAAGTGAGCAGGGAATCAGCGCCATTCGTCATTTCGTCCCTACAGAATACCCATTCAATCCCCCCTCGTAGAAACTCCACGTCAGGGTCAAATCTCGCCTGCCGCCCCGGCAGCTATATCCAGGGCAGCAAAAAGTCCCAGCAGCCTGGCTCGGCTGGCATATGTGGCTGACGCCAGTACCGTTCTATCCCAGTGCTCCGAGCCGCTAGGCCAATCAACGCGTGATCCGCTGGGCTGTCTCGGGGGTTCCCAATGGCATGGTTCCGGAATCTGATTCGTAAAAGAATTGCAGGCTCTATTTCCGATATGGGTTCTTTTTGGCCCTGGGGGTGGAATGGGAGCGGGCTCTCATCAAACACCATAGCCGGGCTCCATTCCTGTCAGGTCGCTGTACTCCGTAACGTGGAATGATCGGGGTGCGACGTTGGCTTCATCTTGTTCTTTTGCTGAGGGGGCAAAGAGGTCGAGCGAGAATGGGGCGGTGACCGCAATGGAGATTTGACGTGGCCGATCGCGACGTGGATGTGCGTCAACACATCAGTCACTCCTTGACCCGCTGGCCTCGAGATGTGCAGTGCTGTTCGATGGAACATATGCCACGGATGGCTGAGGTATGCGGGAGATGCAATCCAAACTCCACGCGCGCTAGAAACAAGTTTTCTTTCCCCTGGTCAGCCTCCTCGCGTCGCTACGCCAGCTAGGCTAGATCGTTAGAATCTATGTTCTTTTCAAGGAGCTGGCCCGGGAGTTTCGACCGTTCCTCGTTCGGGCCTATCCCGACGTCCTCCGTTTAGAAGACCGTGTGTTCGGAAGCAGATAAGCAGCGAGTTTGCGACTGTACAGAGTACGGATGCTCGTACATCGTCCCACCGCGCTGTGTGATAGAAAAGACGGCTTTGTGACTCGACCGAATTGCCGTCAACCGAGTCATTGCACAGCAAGCCCAGCCGGGAAAAAAGAAACCGTGTATGCGGGTTGATTACTTTCCCATCTCTCGCTTTCGCGCCGGCACGCTGGTTCGCCTGAACGGTTCGTCCCACCGCCCGTTGCCGTCCGCATCTGTCTGGTCTGCCACTGTGGGGAGAGCTATCTAGAAAGAGAAGAGTGTGTGTGACTCTATGATCATTAATGACACCGCCCGGCGGGAATATTGCCCCAGATGCGCCATTCTGCCGGCAGGATACATCATTCACACACCCTTGAACAGGCCGCTGAAACGCTGTCCTCGTACCGAATCTGCGAGAGAGGCGGACCTCTCCGATGTGTGCCTTGCCGCTGTCTCCGTTGATTGGTGATTTTGGTTATGCACGAATATACGTCGGGATCATATGGACCGACGCATCAAAGCTGATTGGTTTTGACCGGGTGCATTGCACCGAGATCGTCGTTTCGATCCTGTCGGTACCCAGGCGATGCAGACTGCAGCTTGCTGAAGAATGACAAGGGCTTAAGGGGTGGGTAAGGTAGGAGTACGAATCCTACCGTCCTCTGGCCTAGACTTTGAGGCCTCGACCGGTGATGCAGCAACGAGACCTCGCTAGACTTCTAACATGCCATAATATACCACTATCGGGCTCCGAGTATTGTCGAGGGTGTGCTTAAGGTCGCCCCAAAGACTAAGGGAAACATATTCCTGTTCTAGATCGTTGAGGGATGCAGCCGCCCCGGCACGGCACAACTTCTCGGGTATCTCTACGTCTCCTCGACCAAGTTCTTGTGATTGAAGCATTCGCGCACCACCCCGTTTGTAATCCACGGCAGTCGAACGGCACTCATTGTCTTCTCGCCAGGTTTCTCCACCGCATCCCTCGGCTGAAGGATCGACCCACGCTGCCTTACGTTCGGGTCGCAGCTCCATTCAAGGCAGATACAGCAATGATAGGCGGTATCTACACCACACTAGAGCATGTCTACAACATGCGGGCAACACGCCTCCGCTTGCTAAGACTTTGGTGTAGCTCAAAGTCCCTGAAGATCTCTCAGCTCCACAGCCAGATGGATGGGGGCCCGAAGCTTGAGAATGGAGTAGTGGTGCCCAACGTCTTTGGGCTGAGGAGACGTGAATCAGAAAGCTGGGGACGGCGAGATTGAAAGACCCATCTTTGAGGCGAATTCCCTATGTCTGATTGTAAGAGCAAGACGGGGTTTCTGGAATCATGGGCATAAGATGGAATTCTCCTATTCTGTGGAGGCTATGCTGTTTGACATGTTCCATCTTTGTCTGAAGATCGGGTCCAGGGTTGGGTAGCTCTCACAGCCTAAGCTCTTAAATGTGCATGCGATATAAGTTGGACTTTGTAATAATCTTTGTGCATACGCCGTATCTTGCATTCGACCTCATTCCAGATGAAGCGAAAAGGTTGAGTTCGGTCCCTCATCGACCTGACAGGTGACTGTTGGAGAGGTTGGGCTGCGATGTCTCCGGGCCGATGCCTAGGCCGCCGTTTTCCGATTCGTCGCGACTCGTGTAAAGTCTTGTCCGATTAAGAGATGATTACTCCGTACAGACAGATCGATACATCTGAGAAGTTAGCTGGCTTTACTCGGTCTCGTGTGTATTGTGTCACCTGGATCGTGAGTTTGGGTTTTGCAAAAAGGGGCTCCCGGTGCGCTCGCCGAACCGGCGAGGACGCCGACATGAACCAAACGAGATGACAATCACAAGACCTGTCCCAACTGAACAAGGAACCTAAAGTCCGGGATACCTAATTTGTTAATACGATGGTGTGCGATAGAATCAACCATTGCAACCCTCCCGCCGGAAGCAAATATCGGCAGTATTCTAAGCCTCATTTATCGGCCTCAACTCCGGCGGCCCCGTTCATCCTGGCTTCGATGTTCTCATCCCGGACGATTCAGTGCATGCCGATAAAGAGTTTGGTGTCACGACACACCATATTCAGTAACCGTTGTCTCTAGACTCAGGAGGAGGTCTATTTGAACACTGACCGTTGGAAACCAGCTCCCAAGACTCGTCAGAATGCATGCAGCCCTCGGCCGCGGATTTCAAGGTCATGAGATTCAGGGCGAGGCCTGTCGTGTCCTCAACCAGATAGAGAGCACTTCCCTCTTCGCATCCAGTCCCATGTCGAGCTTTCCTAAGCGTCTCGTTTAGCAACTGTTCGCTTAAATAAGCCCATTGTGAAGCCCCGCAAAGAAAGACGTGCAGAAACTCAATACCAGAGACAGCGCTAGAGATGAAGACGTTGGACAGTCAGACGCGGGTCTTGACGAAATGGATTCTTTTTGGTTTAGACCTCAAGACTGCACAACATCGACCGAGCCCTTCTGTCTAGCTCCCGTTGGCAGATCTTCTGAGCCGGTTGAATCTTATTTCCGCAGCCGCCAGACAAAGGAGGCCGGACACGGGAGGGCATCAGTCGACCGTGATTTTGTCTTTCCCCTCATCCAAACTGAGTCATCTTGACTAGAGCGACGAAACTTCTCGACGCCGAAGTCCATCCCGAGTATGACCACACATTCGGTTTCAATGCTCATGTAAAGCTGGGCGATCCGTTACGGATGCTATCAAGCCATTTCATCCAATCTGGATATTCGTTCATTGGACGAAGTCTTCTTGGGCGTCCCTCGTTGGCTAGGGACTCTTACAGCGATAGTGCATACAAACGCCTTGCACGAGAACTTGCTCTTGACATGATGAGGACAATGTGCCCAATAACCTCGAGACTGGGAGCCACATGCTGCCGGATGATGACCTTGAATAGCAGGGGAAACTGATTCTGTTCGATGAGTAGGTGCAAGCCGAAGCCAAGGTCCGCGGCTAGGCCCAGGGCAAACAGTGCGTATCATAGTGATGGACCTTTGAACGAGACACTGGTGGAAATAAGTCATGGCTTGAGGAGATTAAGCGTGATACTAATCTTTCTTTCTCCCAGATCAGCAATGTGCTAGACAATAAGCATCACCGTAGTCTGCTAGCTTATGTCGAAAAGACTCACATCGGCCTACCTAGCTGGCAAGTGCTTCGCAGTTCTTCCTATAGGGCTTTTTCATGCCCGCAATTGGCAAAACCTGTTCTTCATCTTGTTTACACGGACGCCTCGAGGTTCTAGGCGGGCTGTTATGCCCTCGTAACTAAACTCGGCAATACGTTATTGTTCCGGCTAAAGGACTTTACTTTACTGATAAAACCCCTCCCGGATTTAGATTACTTACATGGAGAGTTCAATCAGATTATCTTGGCCCGTGGATATGAGGCTCTCAAGACTCGATAATTGCCACCATGCTACAGCCCTATCGTTCCTCGTCATTTACCCAGCATCACACATTCTCTGCTGAAACCCGCCCAACACATCTGGCCCATGCCAAACCATCAGTATCTGATTTATCTGTTCCATATCATAACCGATTTTCACTGACTTCGATCCACTGCAGGAGACCAAAGGGCGAATTGACGAGCGTAGAGACCTGGCCTAGGTACGTAGTGCTACCGATCCTTGACATGTAGACAGTAATCTAAGATGTGGTTCGACTATGGCCCGTGGACAGGATATGTAAGGCCCTTGTAGGGCGCGGTGAGTTGGTCTCTGGTTTTGGCTTTATCTACAGAGCTAGGAAGAAACCGTGAGAAACTGTCTCGATCATCACGTAGTTTGTTCTTCCCAAGATCGGGTACTGGTTTTTTGAGCCATAGCCAACGCAGCTTTGGCATGGCCTCATCTACCAGACACGGCCATAACTTGAGCAGCATGTTCCTCACTTAGAGTTCAGACAGCCTTGTAGACATATACATGGCTCCGTTGAGAGGGTTGTGGTAGTAAGGAGATGTTTCTTTGAATCCCTCCGATGCATACAGTCTAACTGCAGCTTGCATCTTGGCTAGGGTGTCGAGCAGAACCTCGTCGTAACCTTGCTCCTCCGCGCGCCGCAGTACCTCACAGACCAAAAGTCTGGCCACTTGCTTGCCTCTCGCCTCTGGGTAAACGAACAATCGTTTGATTTCGCAGTATCGAGCGTCAGGTCGGCGGTTCAGGAGATAACGTGACTCGAGATTCAGAGGTCGCATCGCAATGCACCCAAGGATGTTTCTGCTTGTCGAGTCTACGGCAAGAAGTAGTGCGCCGGATGGAGGTGAGTATTTTCCAGGTAGATCTTTGAGCTCTTCGGCATAATTTTGGAAAGAGATATCTTCGTCCAGCCATTCCGTGTACGCTTCAAAGCATTTCCTGGCGGCAGTCATATCAGCTGCGCCTGTCGCTTGTCGAACAATAACCGGCGTCGGTACATCTTGTATGGCAGGATTCCGCATTATGGCAGGATTCCGCATTATGGCTGGAGGATCTGGCATCTTTTGGTAGTGAAAGGCACACAGTGTTGACTGATGATAGGTGTTGACCTTAGCATCAAGGATTCAAAGGGTTTGGCGACCCTTTTGTCCTGTCATAGCAGGCTTATCTTAACGATTGCTATTGCGCAAAGACGACCAAACGGTAGTGGGCCGGGGCATATGCATTGCCGATGTGAACCGCTAGAATAATCTAGACAGCTCTGGCATTGGCTGACGGCCCATGTTACATGAAAGCGGAATGCTTCTTGGTCTATGCGGAACGTACATGTACGCTGATGACTCTAGTCCGACATCGGTCCTCCAGGCAGGAAATCGGCTAATACTTCCCAAGCGCTGCGGCTCATCTACGCAATGCGCCCTTGTTGTCGATCCAATTCTAAGATTGAATCAACTGGAAATTTCTTGCAAACATAACGGATGTAGTGATTTTTAGAGACAATTGTAACTCAAACACAACGCAATATTACGAGGCGAGCGAAACAATCGTGGAGGCTATCAAGTGTGCTGTGTGGAACAAGACATTCCGGTACCCAGGTTATAGACATCATCGTCATTACGATAAATGATAGGCGGGTTGAGCGCATGTTACGACAAGAATCTTGGCTAGCTACTTTTAGGTATCTTCGATGGCCATGATTTTATTAGCTACTCTAAAGCTGCCTGCGAGCCACTAGTCCCCACGATATTCGCTCCCGTCTCGCCACCCATGATATGTATGTAAGCTACATTGGTTTGCAGCCATGTTTGTACGAACTTTCAGACAGTGGCAAGGGCACTTACTTATGGATTGTACCATATTGTCCATAGATTTCTGCGGAACAGGCGTTAGACTTGGAAGTTTTTCAGCCAGCTGTTTTCCATCTCTCAGAGGTCAGATGATCCGAAGACGGAATAACATCTTTCTTGAGCTTCTTTCAGCGACATCGTGATGGAAAGTTTTCCACTTCCGAATGAACCCCGGAAATTCTATTAAACGAATTTACATTTTCCTAAATGCTTGAGGGCTAATCCTTCTTGTGTTTCTATATAGATAACGCGCCTATCAGGCAGCAAAGTATGGTGAATGGGTAAGTAGACTTGACAACTACTTTATGTGATAATCTAATCAGATTTGAATCACTTGACATATCACTTAGGTCCAAATATTAAAAGATTGCAATTCTAGATGTGGTGCCTTCTTCATGATACCTTTATCACTGTAAGACCTTGCTCGAACCGTTAATGTTCTTAGAAGGGTCCTACCTACGCCTTTCGGCTTCAACACAACCGAAAGGTCGGCTCTGCTGACGTGTGTACTAACAGCACTGTCCCGCAAGACCAAGTTCAAAATTCAACTCAGTAGTTGAAGAGAGCGGTAATATGTAATTTGATTTCCGAGGTGGTCTGAGGCCGCTTCGCTCTACGGCCTGGCCAGTACCACAGCCGGTTCGACATGTGGAACAAACAATTTGGCCTCAAAATAGACCCAGGGAGGACGGCAAAGGCCACAATTCAAGTATTAGGTACATCAATATTATTAATGGGATCTTCATGAGCTCGGCCGAAACGTTCGGACGTCGGTAGAATGAATGTGATGGAGATGTAAAAGACGGAGCCCAGAGCCACCCGGTCGGCTGTGAGACAGTACCGAGATCTACGTTATGTTGTTAATAGCGCCCGCGTCTCGGGCCCGGCCGAGCTGGGAGTAAAACAATCTCCACTTAGTATTGCACCTACTCTAGGATGACTTTGGCCTTAAGCCCTCCAAGACGGCGGAGAGATCACTCAAAACCTTCATAGACTTAATGCTACCTCACATTAGGCTTCTAAAAATACTTCAAAAACATACCAGAAGCAAACAACTCGTGAAAGAAAAAGGCGTCTTCCGTGAGCCTTCTACGTCAGTTGATGCCGTTGAGGGTGCTGGTGAACATCCGTTCTGTACGGAGCGGAGGATCCATTGACCTCCGGAAGGCCGACGGACTTTTCGCTTGCGGTGCCGGCGTCCCGGATGACACACAAACTTGCTGCAACCCGCTCCGCACGGCTTACGCAGTCCGGTTAGTGTCTCTCAAGCTAGCCAGTCAAGCCAGTACCGCCCGCCGCCCATTCAGCCCTACACGAAAGCTTGTCGCGCGGGAAAGAAAGCTTGAGGCCTTTTTTTTTTGCCACCGCGACGCGAGATGAACTCGTTAGTCTGGGGCCCGTTAGATGGGAGGCATGGTCATCGGCCGCGCGCGGCTTACTTTCTAATGCCGAGCGCGGCGCAACGAGACGAAACGAGACGAGGGGTGGTTTAGGCTTGCTTACTACGCAAAAGACTGCATGCTCAGCGTCTCGCAGTGGCGCCGCCACTAAGTGTCTAAGTGTGTAAGACGGGTACTTGAGTAGGACTATGTATGTCGAGGTAACTTGCCGGCCCTGGAATGTTGGACGATGCGGTTGGTCACAATGTTTGTCTGGCTTTCTTTGTTTAACTGTCGAACAGTATATAACTGTCTCGGTCCCAGACATCGTCTCAACTTTTCTAAACCCTCAAGTCAGTACTTAAGCAGCGCATTACCAACTTTGTCTTCTTCATCAAACAATCTCGGTCAAGTCCATCAATCACACCCATACACAATGCACGCAGCCCTCGTCAACACCTGGGGCTCACCCCCGACCTACACAACCGTCCCGGACCTCCCAGAACCATCCCCAACACAAATCCGCCTCCGCGTCCTCGCAACAGGCGTTCACCGCCTCGTTCTCTCCCGCGCCTCGGGCAAACACTACACCGCTTCCACACTTCCTCACCTCCCCGGTGCAGACGGCGTAGGCGAGGACCCGACCACCGGTCAACGCTACTTCTTCGCCGCCCTCGCGACAGGCACCTTTGCGGAATTCGTCAACGTTGACCGAGCCGCTGTATCACCGCTCCCAGAGGGCGCGGACGCTGCTGTCGTCGCTGCTTACATGAATCCCGTCATGAGTAGCTGGATGGCGCTGTCTGCGCGCGCGGCACCGCAGCAGAAAGGCTTCTCTGTCGCGATCTTGGGTGTGACAAGTGCTAGCGGGCGCGTGGCTGTTGATGTTGCTCGTGCCAAGGGTGCCGGTCGGATTGTCGGTATCGCGAGGAATGCTACTGCCATGGAGGAGATCCCGATCGACGAGCGCATCATTCTCAATGGTGAGGAGACGGACTGGTCAAAGCTGGGCGAAGTGGATGTTGTACTGGATTACGTCTATGGAAGCCCTGTGGTGGAACTGCTCAAGGCCTTGCCCAAGTCGGAGAGGGAGGTGCAGTATGTACACATTGGCTCCGTGTCTGGTGATGGGGATATTACTCTCCCTGGAGCCATCTTGCGAGGGAAGAGGGTCGCGCTCCGTGGTGCTGGACCGGGCAGCTGGCTCATGAGGGAGTATGCGAGCGAGCTTGGTGGAATGGTTGGTGTGACCGCTGCTTTGAAGGGCAAGGAAGTCAGGGTGATTGCAATGAAGGATGTTGAGAAGGGATGGAGCGAGGCGGGACTAGGCAAGACGCGTGTTGTTTTCGTGAGCGATGATCTTGTGAAGTCGTCTTGATCCTTGACGAACTATGAGCACCAAGATGGAGTTTAAGATATCTTACTTAGATTGTCAAGTTGAGATCTCTATGTTAGTCAGGATATTCAATACGCGTCACAGATTTGGGCAATTCTCATCGCATCCGGTGCAGCTTAGATTCACTACCTAGACAACTACCTTCTCTGCTAGCAACCTGAAGCCAAGCCCAATCATGCTACATCTTTCGTCAGAAAATAAGCACGCAATGCCATTGAAAGGGACAACTCACAAGTGAACCACGGCGAACCTACAGCCGCCGCAACAGCCTGCGCCACAAGCTTCTGGATCTGCACGCCAGGGTGGTAGTCATTGAACCACAGGCAACTAACGCCATCAGCATTGTAGCACGTGGCGTCGGGAGCGCCGTAGGCGGTCGGGTTGTTAATGGCCTTGTCGAACGCGGGAGTGGTATCGACAACCCAGGATGTGATGCCCGAGTTCTTGGCCTTGAAGGCGGCGAGGTTGCTAGTGATAAGGTCGTTGTACTGCTTGATGGCAGCGGCGAGCTGGGCGTTGGAGTCGGCGCCGTTGGCGAGCATAAGGGGAGTTTTTTGGGTTGCTGTGCAGATGAGGTTGTTAGTTTGATATGTGGTCTCTGCGAGTGGTGCTTCGTATGACCAGCCATGTCGGACTTTCTGATCATCCTTCCAAATGGAGGGGACAGGAAAACGGGAAAAAACTCACGCGGAACACCAAGCAACACAAACTTCCTAACCCCAGCATCATACAAGATTTGCAACTGATCAAAATACCTTCCCAAAACCTGAACCAACAATGTCTCCCGATTCGAAAGCCAAAACGCGTTTCCCACATCGTTGACGCCCATCCACACGCCCACCAAGGTATTATCCGCCGTCCAAGGCGCCCAGCTCGGCTTGGACGCCAGACTGCGCGAGAACTCAGCCACCTGGTCGATGAAGCTGAGCACTGTGGTGGCGTATGGCGCGATGAGGCTCGCGTCCGTGGTGGCGCCGCCGTAGGCTAGGTTGTAGGAGTAGGTCAGGGAAGCGTTGAACTGGGTGACCATGAAGCCGACCCAGTCGAGGCCGCCTGAGGCGGTCCAGCCGGGCAGGTCTGGGTTGCCGAGGGGGTTTTGGGGGTTGGGTTTTGTGGAGTTGATATTGAAGCCAGTCTGGGAGTAGGAGTCTCCGCTGTTTGTCTTGGTGAGCTTCGTTTCTCTTGCTGTGGAGTATGTATGCGGTGTGACTTACAAGGTGATGAAGTACTTTGGCCCCGAAGGAGACGGGACGGAGGTGGCCGTTGATGCCGGGGCGCGGGAGGAAGAGGTGGTGCGGACGGAGGTCGTGGTTGTCACGGCGCGGGTGGTCGAGGCCGGGACGCTGGTGGCTTTGGTAGAGGAAACGGCCGGCGCCGTCCCGGGAACACATTGGTCTACAGCCAGTCAACCCTAGGTGTCCAACATTCTCTCCTCTCCCAACGCGGGATTTACTCACAATACCAAGCATTCTGGGAGGAGCAATACGCTCCCGAAGCGCAGCTAGTCGATCCTGTCCATCCTGTGCCGCCACACTGTCCCCAGACGGGAGCTTGCGCGTTGGCAGTGAGGGCCAAGCCGGCGGCGACGAGGACGGATGCCGTGATGCGAGCCATTGTCGTTGTGGATTGTGATTCCAGAGGGAACAGACCAACCTAGCAAAGCCACAGACCCAAGGGATGGGCAACAAGGCAGGTCGTCTTTATATAGACGCGAAATTTACTTCTTCTCTCTTGGCTGCTACATCACCCCATCCCGCTTTCAATATCTCTAGTGGGAACCTCCATCCGTGAACCCAATCCTAACCGGGAAGTTGATCGAGCGATGCTTCCGAAGCCACGAGCTCTCAAAGACTCGTCTGAGCCCGAGGGGGTTCCCTACAGTCATTGGCGGGAAAAGGATCGACAGTATCTGGGGGACCCCTTCCCTCTGTCCCCGTTCGTGCGGAGATTCATCTCGTGCCTGGGAAGAAACGGCAAGCTCGCAGGACCCAGGTCCGCGGTTCGCTTTGGTAAACAACCCGACCATACGAGCAAACTGCCAAACATTGAAAGAAGGAGGGGGGGGGGGGGGGAAAGCTTGAGAAGCACACCTTGACAAGCGTGACAAGATGAAAGTGGATCATGGTGGGCCGGCAGGCCGGGTGGTAGCGTGGTTGTTGATGCGGGGACGCGGAGGGAGGGCATCCCCGACCCCAAAGAGGCAACGGGCGGGATCCACATTGGATGTCACGGCCGGATGAGCGGGATCTTCTAGGAAGTTGGGGTTTGGACGGTCGTCTTGTCAGGTGTCCAGCCCGAATGGTTATATTGCAATATGTGGGTTTGGAAAGCTTAAGAGCTGGGGGGATGAAATGTTTTGATTCTTGATTCACCTTGGTGGGCTATTCCCGGTCCGTTTCCAAACATTCAATACCCGATCATCTATGGACACTCTGTGAAGAACGCCTCGTTTAGAATAGGGAGAATAGGTAGACTTCATGTATGAGAACTAGAAAAACTCATCACGACTCCAAGATGGGGGAACGCCACGGTCAAGAACATAAGTCTTTCGGGTGACTCTAACTGACAGCTATGGATAATCGTAGGGACAGTGGTATATCTCAAAAACCAAATAACCAAACCAAGCATGAAGCAAAAACAAACGACTTGACGTGGCAAGTCACCGACTGAAAATCCAGTAGATCCCAACCCCAAAGTTTTTTTCCCATCCAATATCGAGAAAGCCTTCCTTCCGGCCCAATACACCAAATCATACAAAAAGATACAAAAAGATATCATGGCTAAAACAGACTTGACGAAGGAACACAAAATCTTTCCCCAACCGCGTCATCAAATCCATCCATCCGCCGACACCCAAGCTGGAATGCAAAAAAGAAAAATGCAAAAAAGCATACGTAAATGCAGCGCAGACATGATGGTACATAACATATGCTCAGAGGAGGTATCGTAAGAAGATTTTACAGCCCTTCTTGGTTCCCCTCTCACTCTCGGGTCTAGCCCGTAGAGTATAGTATCGGCATTTTATGCCTTGTTCTTCTCCTTGATGTAGCCGTCGGCAACCTCAAGACACACTAGGAACGAAAAGTCAGTCAAAGCCCAGAGAAAAGCAAAGGGGAAGAGAAAAAACTCACACTTTGCAACACTCGCGCTGCCCAGGATCTTCATCACAGAAACATCCCGCTCAATCACCTTCCAAAACCATCCCCTCACCTCCACAGCAACAAGCGAGTCCATACCCAGCTCGCCTACGCTGTGCTCCCCCTTGACGCTGCCCTCGCCCTGTCCGAGTACGACCTCGAGGTACCGCGCAAAGCCCTCGGTTAGTACGGCCGCAATTTCTTCAGCACCGCCCTCGACGGCCTTGATCTTCTCCTTGAGACTCTGCTTGCCCTGGCCCTCACCCTCGGCGCCCTCATCATCCTCTTCAAAGGTGAAGTGCGAGAAGCGCGGGTCAATCTGCCAGTGCAGCTTATCCTCGCGGTTGGCGTTGTATCGGCTGAGACCAGTCGTAATGTCGTAGATCTGGCCGTCGAGGGGGCGGCCCGCGACGATGGCCTCGAGGAACATGTGGTGGATGTCGCGCTCCGAGATGGGCGGGTAGCCATCCTTCTCTAGGAACGCGTAGATGTCAGTGCGCTCGCGATGGAGGAGACCGAGGCCGTAGATAACACCAATATTGAGGACTGAGCCAGCCAGGCCGCGGATGCGACGGTTGGCGGCGAGGCCGTTCATGTACATATTGGCTGCCGCGTAGTTGGATTGTCCGCCGTGGCCACCAGGCGCCGCGAACGACGAAGTCATGATGAAGAACTCCATGTCAGCCTCGCAGAAGATTTCATCAAGATTGCTTGAGCCAACAGTCTTAGGACGCATAACCCTGTTCCAGGTCTCGACATCCATCTGCGCGAACACGCGGTCGTCGAGAACCATGGCGCCATTGATGACACCAGCAACAGGCGGCATCTCCTGCGCTAGCCTTTGCTTGAACGCCCGCACGCTCTCGATGCTGGTGACATCGAGCCTCTCGATACGCACCTCGCATCCCTTGGCGCTAAGGTCGTCGATCCACTGAGGCTGCATATTGGGGTTGCGGCTGGCGAGGACGATGTGGCGCGCGCCGTGCTCGAAGAAGAGGTTGCACAGACTCTGACCCATGTCGCGTGTCAAGCCGACGAGGACGTAGGTCTTGTACGGGCGGAGGAGCTGCGTGCCAAAGAGGGGCTTGGCAATGTGCTGCACCTCGCGCTCAGCGCGCCAGTCGAGGATCTGGAAGGGCTTGCTGCTGCCGGTGTGGTCGAGGAGCTGAGGGACGGAGATGGATTCCAGAGCCGGGAAGCCGATGCGGCTGTCCATGCTTCTGACGTTGGTGATTGCCTTTCCGATGGCTGTCTCCCAGAGGTGCTCAATGTCCATGGAGTCACCGAGGGCGACAACGTGCTCGGAAGTGAGAAGAGAGAAGCGAGAGTGGTACTCGCAGTTCTCCGGAAGGCAGTCAAGGATGGTCTCGGATAGCTCACTGCCCTCGGGCAGGAAGTCAATGACGGAAGCACCATGGGCAGGAAAGAGTGCCTTGAGCTCGCGATTGCTGGCGTAAGGGTGAATGTAGCGTTGATCAAAGGACTTGCGCTTTGATCCGTTAGTGGTGCAAGCAATGACACTCGCACCCTTTGCCTCAAAGACCTCCTTCATGCACTCCAAGAGAGCAGCATCAGGCTCCAGGAGAAGCACAGTTTGCTCCATCATGTCTTCGGCGACGGACAAGGCCACGAGATATCTCAGGACGAGACCCAGGAGGAGCTTGGGCTCAATGTTGCTACTGCTGAGCTGGAAGACGCAAGAGTTGGGAACGGTGACGTAGGACGAGTTCGACTTGGTCATGGCAAGGCACAGCTCGCCTGATGTGACCTCCTTGCCAATGCAGACATGAGAGGCGTACTTGAGTCCAAAGTTGATGACTTCGACTGAGCTGTACTTGACTTGGATGACGCTCTGGTCGGGAATTGCCACGGCGTCATCAATGTCGGTCTCCTCGACGATGTTGGCAGTGTAGACGGCAGAGCCATCGCCAGACTGTGTAGAGATAACCTCGACGCATTGCTTCAGAGTGTTGACCTCGTCAGCCACAAGGCGGCGAGGGCAGTTGACACGGTCATTACCTTCCTTCCAGGGAAGAAGACGAGGGATGAGCCTCTTGCCATGCTCCATGAAGATCTCATTCTCGTGAGACCACAGCAACTTGCCATCCTGAGCAGCGCTGCGCAGCGTCTTCATGCTGAGACGGAGGAAGGTCTCGGCGACGAGGTCGCTCGAGTCCCGACGGGAGTCGAGGTCGAGCATCTGCAGCTTCAGGCTGGGGATCTCAGCAAGCATGGAGCGACAGAAGCCGAAAGTGGCCGCGTGCTCAGGGTTGCCAGCGCGCGAGTTCATGGTGACCCAGAGGACAACCTTCTCAGGCGCCATCAGGGCACGGAATAGATCAAGACGCTCGGGCGTCATGGAACTCATCATGGGCTCATCCAAATCCGCAAGGAAGATGACGGAGCTGATCTCGTTGAAGATGGCAGGCTGAAGAGAGTCCAAGTCAGCGATGATGTCAATGCTGCTGCACAACGGGTCCAGCTTCTGATGCACCTCGGCAGACAGGTCGGCCGTGTTCTCCTGTGCGCCAATGATGAGGGTGTGGCCCATAACCTTGGGAATAGAGCTGTTGAGGGGGCTGAGAGCAGCCTGCTTGATGTCCGACTCGGCCTGTCTGACGATGAGGGAGAAGTCAGGAGCGAAGAATTGCTCGGCATTCTTGGAGACGCGCGCAAAGCCGCACTCGTCGAGAAGGTCAGGCCACTCGGGAGGAGTAAGCGGCAGATCAGCCTGCCTCCTCACGCCAAAAGCACGACGAAGTCTGTCACGAAGGGGGCTCATCGACTCATGGATGAGGATGAGGAAACCACCAGGCTTCATGAGGCTCTGGACCTGCTTGAGCTTGGAACGCTGCTCAGCACCCTTGACAATCGAGGTTGTCAGAACGACCATGTCAAACGGCTGGAGAGATGAGTTGTCTTCGTTGTCAAGGATTTTGGTGTGCTCAGTGTCAATCTTCTTCTTGATCGCGTCGGATGAGAATCTTGCCATCAGGTCCGGCTCAGTCTCGTTGCCCAACGTATAGGAAACGAATGAGCCCTTGAAGCCGTCAATGACGTGCTTTGTGAGCGCGGTCTCGGGGTCAGTCAAACCAAGCACTCGCATGCGAGGGTATCGGTGAGCGAGCTGGGAGACGACACGGCTGACATGGGAGCGGAAGCGATGTAGCTGCTTGGCTTCCTGGATGATGGTTGAGAGCATCGCAGGGAGCACATCGGGGATGTTCTCACCGAGCAGCCGGATGAAGCTGAGGGCGTGCTGGAAGGGAGACTGCAGGATGTAGGCGTCTAGTGTCTCGGCAGTGTCCTGTTGCCAAGGGCTGATAGTAGCCTCGGACGGTCTAGCCTTGGGAGGCGACATGGGAGTGGCCGGCGGGGTGAAGAAGTTGGGCGACGACGAGAGTTCCTTGAGCGAGTCGTCGTGGATGTAGAAGCGCGCGACTCTCTCGCAGGCCTCGAGCAGGATGCGCTCGGTAGCAACGTCCTCTTGGCTAAGGTCGGCAGCAATGATCTCGTGCTCAGGATCCAGATCACACACGGTCGTGAGATAGAGCTCCTTATCGTCCTCGGGCTTGGAGTTGGCAAAGGAAGCGACCATGAGACCCTCAACCTGGATCTCCATTTCGCCGTCGGGGTTGTAGATGCTCATGTCACCAACAAACTTTGTCGTCGCGGTCTTAGTGCGAGGAATCTCCTGAGTGATGACAGAGTCGACAACTAGCGATGCATTGTCTGCAGGCTTACCATCGCAAAGCGCGAGGTTGAAGCGAATCTTCTCAATGCTCCTGGGGAGGAAAGAAGTCCAGAGAGACTTGTCACCGGGCGAAGCCACAGCGGCAAAGACGGAGTGGAAGCAGCTGTCCAGGGTGGCAGGGCTGACGCCGAGTCCGGTAGTATCGGTGTTGTGGAACTTCTGGAGCGTAGCCGAGCAGAAGTTGTATCTGCGATCAATGCTTTGCAGAGCGCGGAAGGGGCCAGTGTAATCCAAGCCGATGTCCAACATCATCTGATAGAAGGAGTCGGTGTCGGCAGGAAGAGTTTCAGCCATCGAGGGATCGCGTGTGGGGAGGGCATCTTCTGATGGCTCGCCGAGGTAGATGCGAAGATTACCAGTGAAGTTCTTCTGCATAGGAGTGACACCATCGGCGTAGCATGATGTGATGGTGAAGACACCCTCGATAATCTTGCCAGCCAAGCGGCCCTTGGTGGAAGGAGGCGCGATGCTCAATGACACCAAGATTTCGACACCGTAAGTATTGGCCTCCAGGGAGATACCACTCATGAACTCGAGATCCGTGAGCTCAACAACCGAAGCCTCACGGCCATTGAGAACAGCCTTTGCAGCATCCAGTGCAAGCACGCAGTAGGCAGAGGCAGGAAGCAGAGCCTGGCCCTGGAACTTGTGGTGCTGGATCCAAGGGACAGTCTCAAGCTTAAGGATGTTGCGCCATCTCAGCTCAAACTCCGTGTCATCGCGAGTACGGACACCGAGAAGCTCATGAGGTCCCTTCTCGCGGAACTGATACTGGTGGGCGATGCGAGACTCGCGGAAATGCATTTGGCTGTGGTCCCAGGGATAGGAAGGCAGCTCGATTCTCGAAGACGAGAGACCAGGCTGAGAAGACTGTGCGACGAGGAGTTTCCAGTCGATGGCATCGGAGCCAAAGTAGTTCCAAGTAAAGCCCAGGAACTCGGCAAAGGCGTGTCTGTCGTCTTTCTTGCGGTCAAGTAGGCCGGCATACGACAGAGCGCCACCAGTGGCAGCTTTGACGGTCTGCTGGACGGGACCCTTGAGCGCGGGATGAGGACCGACCTCGACGGCACTGGCAAAGGGACCCTGGGAGCTGAGAGCAAGATCAATGGCCTCGTAGAAGGAGACGGCCTTGACCATGTTATCCTTCCAGTAAGGGCCCTTGAGCTCCTCGATGCTTGGCTCTGTGCCATCAGCATACACACTGGAGATCCAAATGGTCGAATTGCGCTGTCTCGGCTCAATGCCGCAACCAGCCAAGTCTTCCATGTACTGAGCCGCCGGTCTCTCCATGTGAGCAGAGTGGTAAGCAGTGTCGACGACGAGAAGACGAGCGAACTTCTTCTCCTCAGTCAACTCAACCTGAAGCGCCTTGACAGCGTCCACGTCTCCAGAGAGAGTAACACTGGTCGGCGCATTGCTGGCAGCGACCCAGATACGACCCTTGATGTCGTCCCGGACGCAGAGAGCCGACGCCTCAGCGCGGGTCATACCGACAGCCATCATCATGCCCTTCTGGCCATCCTTGCCGCCGGCAAGGTGAGCAGACATACCCCTGTAGTAGGAGATGAGCATGGCATCGCGAGCGCTAAGCACGCCGGCGGCATAGGCAGCACTGATCTCGCCGGATGAGTGGCCGACAACGGTGTGGAAGGAGACATTGATACTGCCAAGCAGGTCGATAAGAGCAATCTGCACCGCAGTGCAGAGGGGCTGAGAGAGTGCGGCAATGTTGATGCGGGAGGCATCATCCTGATGGATGAGCTCCTCAATGAGGGACCACGTGGGCGGGTGGGGGCAAGACTTGAGAACCTTCTCGAGGTTCTCAATGGTGTTCCTATAGATGCTGCTGGAGTGGAAGAGCTTACGGCCCATGCCGGACCACTGCGCTCCCTGACCAGTGAAGATACCGAGAATCTTGACTTCGCCGCCGTCGAGCTTGGCGCGAACACCAAGCTCAGGGTTGGAAGAAGACCCGGCTTTGGAGAGAAGGTTGTCGAGGGCGGCAATGACTCCATCGCGGGAGTCCGCGCTGATGGCGGTGCGGTAGGTCAGGGCCGAACGATGGGCGTACAGGTTGTAAGCGACCTCGTCGGCCGACTTGTCAGTCGACGCCATGAAGTCACGAAGGGCCTGGGCCACAGCAACAAGAGACTTCTGTGACTTGGCAGAGATGACTAGAGGAAGGCCGACAGCGGGGGCTTCGGCGTCATAGGGTGTGGTGGTGAGCGACGAGACTGGTGCCTCCAGTGCTGGAGCGAAGTGCTTCGCGACTTCATCGTGGATGCTAGGCTCGTACTTCTCGAGGATGGCATGGGAGTTGGTGCCGCCGAAGCCGAAAGAGTTGACGCTTCCTCGGAGGGGCTGTCCAGTCGGGGCCTGGGGCCAAGGGACGACATCGACAGGGATTCGGAGGTGTCCGTAGAATGGCTTCACGCTAGGGTTGAGGTTGTTGAGATGCAGGTTGGGTGGAATGCAGTTGTTGATCATGGAGTGGGCCACCTTAAGTAGGCCAGCTAGACCCGCGGCGCCTTCCGTGTGGCCGATGACCGTCTTGATGGATCCGACTACAAGCTTCGTATCGTCACTCTCGGCAGTAGTCTTGGCCTCGTTGCCGAAGAATGCCGTTGAAATGGCCTCGGCCTCCCTGGGATCTCCGGCCTGGGTGCCAGTTCCGTGAGCTTCAAAGTATTGGGGTCTATCACTGGGATTCTGTGAGTCCAGGCCGGATCTACGGTACGTGTCCCGAATCAACTCGGCTTGGGCGAGGGGGCTGGGCATGGTGATACCCTGAGTGCGGCCGTCCGAGTTCACACCAGTCTCTCTCACAATGCTGATGATGGAGTCGCCGTCTCTCAAAGCCTGAGACAGTGGCTTGATGAACAGAGCCGCAAAGCCTTCACCGCGGGCGTATCCGTCTGCACTCACGTCCCACATCTTTGATGTGCCTGTAGGGCTGAGCATGTGCAGACTGGCCTCGCTGATGAATTGCTCGGGGGTGATCATCAAGTTAGCACCGGCGACACAGGCCATCTCGCACTCACCGGACCGGAGACTCAAGACGGCCTGGTGAAGAGCGACCAGACTTGATGAGCATGCTGTATCAATGGTCATCGAGGGACCACGGAAGTTGAAGAAATATGAGATTCGGTTGGAGAGAATAGCCCGTGAGTTGCCTGTTGCGAAGTATTGATTCGATGTAATGTCGTCTCTTTGGCATAATGAGTCGTAGTCTGCTGTCATGAGCCCTGCGTATACGGCAACCTTCTTGCCAGCGTATTTCTCGAGTGTATATCCGGCCGATTCCAAGGCTTCGTAGACGACTTCGAGGATGATGCGTTGTTGAGGGTCGATGGCCTCGGCCTCCTTGGGTGTGATGTTGAAGAATCCTGCGTCCCATACACGGTGATCTTCCTCGAGAAAGTAGCCCTGTGTTGCGTTGGTTGCTCCATGGTATTCGCCGTCTGGGTGGTAGAAGCTTTGGGCGTTAAACCGGTTGCTCGGGACCTCTTGTGATAATTGTCTGGGGTTGGTGAGAAGATCCCAGAGTTTTGTTGTTGATGTTACGTCGCCAGCGAATCGACAACCTGTGCCAACAATGGCTATAGGCTCTGACTGGGGTTTCTTGTAGGTAGACATTGCTGTCAGGGGTATTTCTAGGATAATTAGGTATTATGAGGGGGTTGGAGAGAGAAAAGAGAAGAGTATAAAACTCCGTGTAAGTCGTCGACACGTGGGCTGAATTGTCCGATGCGTGAAGATGGAGGTAAGAGGTATAACAATAGGGAAGAATGGGAAGGGCTGTGGTGATCGAGGGAAAGACATCATACTGGACGGTGCGATATGAAGGGATATATAGACAATCAGTTGATGGCAGCAACAATATCAAACCTCGCGATGGTTCCTCCCTGGCGGACAGTGTCGATTACATGACGCCTGTGCCCCCATGTCAAAAAAGTAAGGGGGCAAACCGCCTTACTCCGCCTAGACCCAAGCACCCAGAAACCCAAGACCCAAGATCCCAGATCCCCCACGGTACGGGGGTGTGCTGAAGAGGAACTGGGGGGGATCTGGGAAGGGGAGGGGCGTAGGGGGCGTGTGGGAGTGTGGGATGGAAGTTGAGTTGAGGTTCGGCGATGGTTTGTCTGTTGGTGGATCAAAAGGGGTGGTTCGGAGTTCCGTGGCCGAAGAATGTCTCGAACGGTCGCCGGGATTATTTGGCGTGCACGTTCGGCGTTGACTATTTTAGTTGCCAGCAAACAAACGGGATTCCGACTATTATTTAGTCAGCCAGTCTCTCGATCTCGGTCTCGCAGACGCCATCGGCCGCCCGGGAGGCTTGATAAGACGGCGCCTCTTCTTCAACGACGGCTCATCCAGCGTGTGTAAAAGTGACTTACGTCTGTTTCGGCGCTGGGAGCAACCGATGTCATCAGAGACTCAAGAAAGAGAGACCTAACGACGAAAACGGTCCTGTACTCAAGAATTTCGGAAGCGCGATCCGTTCCGTAGTGACTTTTAACTTTCACAAAGTCAATGTATCAACGTGCATATCTTCCTCGTGGAGAATATGGGGTACTTGCACATGAAAGACGTTTCTTTGTCCCGCGTGGTTCAGATTGAGGCTGTCTTGGCTCCTCATGTCTAAAAGTGACTCCATCCGATCCTATGAACTCCATGACACAACTCCATCCGTCGTCCAATTCTCCACACTAAGCATATTGAGAAGCAAACCAAGGCCATCAATACAGCAATTTGCACTATCTAACATGATTACACTCCTTGGCTTCGTCTTCATCCGTCGAGAGAAGTCTCCATTGCCTTCCGTAGATCCTTTAGTTCCTTGCCTAGGCTTTCTTCTTGCCTCTTCAGTGCCTGAAATGAGACATCGACTACTCCAGAGAACATTGAGGCTGCATCAGGGGCCTTTCCCGCTGGTGAACCATCCGATCGCAGAGTCGGATCGAGTGATGCAGATGCTCGCCGCATCTGTAAAAGAAACTCTTCCGCTAACTGAATCGTGAGAGACATCTGGAGGGACGGCGCCGAGTCGACGGCAAAGGAGCCCACGGTGACGCCAGGAAGTTTCCATGACTGAAACAGGTGACCCGACTCAAGCTGATTTAGCTCTGAGTGAATGCAGCTGAAGACCTTCTGGTACATGTCTAGAAGCCGAACATACGTCGAGAGGACGAAGAGACAGGTCGCCGGATCCGACAAGGAGTTGAGTCCTTTGGCTAGTACAGAGTTCCCGCCATCGCTTGCGGGAGAGGCGGCCTCCATCGGTGGAGACATTTCCGCAAGAAGGTCAGCAAAGTGTCGAGAGAGTTTGAACATCTCATCAACTGGGAAAGGCGCCAAGGTTGAGCTTCCGTCATCGGGCGTCGAGGCTATGCTGGATCGGCCGGGCTCCTCGGATGAGTCGATGTGCGCGGGTAGGTTTGACGAGAGCTCAAAGAGCCTGGAGTTGACTTCGGTGATGCGCGGCATCCACTCTCCAGTCGATGGTCCTTGGCCAGCAGCGTACGGCCGGAGCATGATCTGCCTTGTTCTTTGCTTGACACGCTTCCTTGCTCGCCGTGGTGGAGTAAAGTCATGCGGCTTACTCGATCTTGAAGAAGATTGCCTTTGCAACGCAGGGCTTCCGAGATAGACCCGGCCGACCTGGTCTGCTTGCGGTGCCATGGGTGAGGTGAATGCCGAGTCTGAAGTTGCCGAGTGGACTGGGCTCCACGGATGGGTAATGGAATCTCCATGTCCTGACATCAGATCGTCCATGGCTCCGGTGAAAGTCTGGGGTAATTGTTGTTGGTTTGTGCTGGGTTGATAGAGGCCGGCAGAGTTGCCGAAGCCAAAGTCGAAATCGACCATGTCAAGCATGGCCTCAGGTGAAACGACAGCATTGTCTCCGAATGCCGTGTTACCACAGACGGGACCACCATGTTGGGTCTTGACGATAACTACACGAGGCAAGAATCATCAGTAAAGGGAGGATTATTCTAGACAAGTCAAAGACACCTAAGACTCACCTTGATCGGACTGTGTGACTTGGGCGGCCCCGCTCTCTGTACGCTGCCGCTTGGGAGTCGGGATGGCTCTTCGTACAACCTCTCCTGTTGAGCCGTATTGGTGGTGGTTGTGGTTGTGGTGGTGGTGCTGCTGCTGCTGCTGACTGTGTTGCTTGCGATACCGCAGAGAAGGGCTCGAAGTGCACTCTTCCTTGAGTCTGATACAGCGCTCACAAGCTTCATCGCCGACGCGCTTACAGCTGAGCTTCTGCCTATGACACCGATCGCAGGCCTTCCGAATCGGACCGTCAGACATTGTCACTGCCATGGTTCGGCGTTTGCAAAACAAGAACAATTTGCGAGGGAATTCCAGAGAGTCGGGGGTGAGGGGAGGTGTGTAGTCAAATAGGCCTGGATCCATTCGACCAAGAAGTGGGCTGCTCCGATCCCTAGTCAATGAGACAGCTACACATGAATGCTTTTCTCTCGACCAGGGACAAGAGTACCGTTGATGAGGTGCAGGGCAAAAAGAGAGAGATCCAGCGAGCAGGCGAGGTACCGAAGAGCATCGACTACGATACGACCCGAGCTGATCCATTCCTCGCCGCAACCATAGCCCGCTCGGTCGAAAAAGCACTGGATGTGCCGGGCTACCTTGATTGGACAGTCATCGGCTAGCCTTGGAGCGAGATAGTAAAACATGGCGAATATGGGCGAGGATGCTGGACCTTGTCCTCTCGGACTGGAAAGAAATAGCATCTGGGCTAACCTCCCCAGAACTACGGACCGGGATATGGGAAAGGTATCCGTACCTCTGGCATGGAAGGTAGCCTGCCTGGTAGGTGTTCGTAGGAGAAAAAAGGACGACGAGGAGGGAGTGGAAAGGGGGTGTACAGAACAACTACAGACAAGACTCAAGTCTCCTCCATCCAGTCAGTCCATCCAGTCTGGTTCGTTCGAATCGAGCAGACAACAGCACCGCTTGCTCGCCTGGACAACCAATAGGCACTTCCCCGGCGGCCCAGCACCACGGTACAGACCTTGCCTGACTTCAGCGATCCGATGTTCATTACTAGACAGTATGAGAGCACGATGCCTGAAAGAAGAAACCTGCTCCACTAGCTCGCAGACAGAAAGACAGAGAGACAGAGAGAGATACACGTCTCCAGTCCCCCAGTCTCTAGTTCTCCTCTCTTCAATCTGCACACTGCACAGAGCTGCACTAACCAGCCCAGGATCACTTGCAAGGGGCCGGAAGATCCACCAGGGTCCCTGTCTGTGGAGACGATGAAACATGCAAAAACGAAGTGTCAGAACTCAGAAAAGGTTTGGACAGATGTGGCATGGAAAAAGGACAAAGAAAGCTCTCTCCAGAGAGAGAAAACATAAAGAGCTTTTTTTTCCCACCATGACGGGCCACCATCCGCCAGGTGTGGCGTCTGTCTGAGTCTCTTACCCACCGTCGAGTCGAGTCGAGCCGATGTTCCTAGGTACCAAGGTAACTCACCACTCCAATCCGCTCCCCCACCACCGCGCGGCATGGCCTTGGACCACTTGGTCTCCCATCGTCTCCTATGGTCTCCTATGGTCGACAGGGACCGCAAGAGCATGCAGAACGTGGCTGAAAGGGCGGGTCCCCGGGTTTGTGTGCCAAGGAATGGCTTAGGGGCAAGTGGTGATCCTGCTTCGACGGCGTCGTCGATGGACGTCACATTTAGCACCCATCTTCTTCAGGAAAACGGTGCAGCGCGGCGCAGGCACCAGATGCTGTGCAACCTGTGATCGCGATTCGAGCTTTTCGACGCCTAGCCTCGGGTTCGACTTGGATCGCTTGCCTCATATGTCAGATGTCACAAGGTGGCAGAGATAACGGCGAAGCCTTCCCCGCCGCCTCTGCCTCGTCCCATCGAGCCTTCTGGCCAAGATCCATCGAGCTATCAAGCGGCTTCGGGAAGCTCTTCAACGACCCAGCCGACCACGTAAGTAGACTCCACGACGGCTTGGATTAGTCTCCTAGCCTCCGTAGTCGCCGTGATTCTCGCAACGTAGCCAATGGAGAGAGCCATCTTGGCTCGAGTAGAGTCCAGATTCAGTTCGATTACCAACTTGGTGAGTCGGCGGGCTCGGGGATGGGATGGACGACACGACCTGACACGACGACACGACACCGGGCAAGCGGGATGAAGCCAAGCCGATGTTGCTTAGCCGATGGATAGAGCAATTTCAGTCAAGACCCAGAAATCAAGCCGCAAAATAAAACTGTCTAACGGTTTCGTAGACATGTTTGCTCGTTATGCGTGGAAATTGTCAGGATTCGAGGGTTGTTTGCTTCCTTTGCTGGGCTGGCTTGCGTGGTTGTTTGTTACCAAATATTTGTTGGTGGCTGCGAACCCGGCAATCTGGATTTTCGACCAGGGTACCCCGTGTTTGCGCCGCAGTGTACCAGACGAGATGGGAGCCCCCAAGTGATCGATGCAATCTGGAATCCCACGATTGTCACAGTGCGTTATTGCCAGGGGCGGGGGGCACTGATGCCGTGCCGTGATGACCTCAGGCACGATGACCAGCTAAAACGAGAGGGGAGGCATCCCGCACCACCCGGGCGAAGCACACCTGCAGCTGGACTTCTGTGCCTCCTTTTGCCTCGCTCGGTGAAGTTCGGAGTCAGCGCCGGGGGTAACCAGGGCCGAAGTTGACGATTGGGAGGCCCAGTGACAACATCTTCATCGGGGAAAAAAAGTAATGCCGTAGTCGACTAACGAAGTTATGGTGGGAAGTTGTTGTGGACTAGGAGACAGCCTTGCGACGAGAGGCCGTTGAGTAGGGCCCGTTGTGGGTTTAAGCAGGTTAGATCGGTAAGGATACGGCCGAGAAGGTGGCAGGAAGGCGCCGTCTCTTTGTCGTGCGGGAAGGCCAAGTAAGCGCTGTAGGCGGGCAGTTGGCGGGCGCGGTTGGATGGCAAGCGGGAGACGATGTCGATGATGAGCAGAGCATGAGAGTTCCTAGGCTGGCGCGCCGTCGACGGTGAGTAACGTGCATTCCCTTAGAGCTGCGTGCCGGATTGGGGAGAATGCAGTTTTAGTGCGCGATATCGAGGAGCTCCAAAGTGTGGGTGGCTTGATTGCTAGCAAGGATCACCGACACTACCCCTCAAGACGGACCCTTGCAAGCTTCTGGTATCCGCTGTGCCATGGTCAAATCCGGACGTCAGAGGGCGACCCGACGTGATGGCGCAAATAGCTTAAGGAAAGCTAGTGATCTGGCACAGCTAAGAGTTGTTGTTTGGGCTGTCAGACCCTTGCCATTCGATAGGAATGGCGGGATCCCGTGCGGAGTATCCTACGGAGTACGGAGTAGAGGAGGATAATACGACGGACGATTGATACAGTCGAGAATCCTCGGGCCAAAGGTGCCCGTGTCTGCCCTGGCTGGAGACAAAACTGGAATCTCTTTTTGTGTCAAGGGAGGCTTTTGAGGGACACAACGAGACACGAAAAAAGGTACGAGAAACCGAGGTGCGTTGCACAAGGTGTGAAAGGCGGAAGAGGCCGTGTCGCCCAGCCTTCGACTCGTGGCAGCCCAGTCTCCATGACCACTCTGGGACTCTGGGGGATCACCAAGAAGTCAGTCAGCGGCGTCACCACACCAGTCTGTGAGACAGGAGAGAGTGGGATGTTGTGACTGGGCACCGCGTAGCCCCGGGTTACGGGTAACGTCGAGGCTGGTTTGGAAGCCGATCAGAGTATGACGCCTTCCACCGTCTTGTCAATGCGATTGTTGTTTGATGTTCCTGCTTCAAAGAATAAGATTCTTTGTTTTAGTTGGTGCGGATTGCGATTGTTCAGGCGACTGCGGCCGAAACGAAATGACAAAAATTGGGTCGGATGAACTGGTGTTCCAGGTGGTCCAGACAGTGCCATGAGCAGTGCCGGCACGATGCAGCCAGCAGCTTAGCATAATAGTCGGCGGTCGCAGTGCCAGGTGCGCGAATGCGGGCCGTTCCACGGAATGAGGCATCAGATCATGCAACTGCCCGTGCTGTTGAACCACGACTCGCGTAGGTATGTTGACAGCTCAGCTCGAGTCCCATCTTCCACCACACTAGGCATTATCGCAGCGCCTCGGCCATCCGTCAGAACCGGTAGCATGGCATGGCATGGCATGACGGGGTTGCGTTGATTTTGCGGTTTGGTGCATTATGACAGATGCCCTCCCTTTCGGACTTGGCTTGTCGTCTCTCGGGTCCTTACATGGCGGGATGCGCGCTCCCGCGGAAAATTTCTTCAGCTTCTCGGCAGAGACGAGACCCCTAGGCCAGTGCACTGCGACATCAGGTGAACGATATTGGCACCGAGGTGCAATATTGACGGGGGAGGGACCCAAAAGAGGTTCTTGGGCGGCTTTGGGGCCGGCTGGACGCGTTGGAATAATGGAGAGAGGCGCGCTGAAGGACCCTCACGCAGCGTGGGGTGCTAGATAGTCTGCCAATCCAGAGCCCAAATTCAAGTTCCGCGAGGCACACTATTCCATCGCCGAGGGGCGACATCCGGGCAGCAGCGGTTCTCGACCACGGAGGCCGCTGGTCCATAAACTCTAGAACAGGCGGAGGGTCGGTTGGAGACTGGTCATTGGAGAGACCCCATGCGGTACACGAATAATGTTGAGCTCCAGGCAGCTCCAGCTTCAGGTAGTTCTACCAAGTATACGAATAGCTCGCAGCTTCCACCCGTGATGGGGGGGAGGACTGAAGAGGTGTGACCAAGATGCGTGGATAGAGTTTGAGTACCGGCATTCCACAGTGGCCATCCTTGTGATTCGTGTCCCCTGAGAGGGCGATGGGTTTCGGCTGGTCGCAGGATCTTGGGTGGCAGGACAGGGCGAGAGTAGGCATCACGACGGAATGCAGCTGACTCTTCCAGAACTCTGGCCCTTAGGCCCGTCAGGATTCCACTCGATGATTTCTTCCCGAGGCCCCTGGAATGACGACGATGGGTGAAAAAAATGATCAATGTGAGTGAGATCATTGGACATGGGGGCCTGGCAATGCCGGGACAGTTCCGGAGATCCATCGATCCATCGAGCGAGATGCCTGGGTCGATGTGAGCAGTGAGCAGTCGAATATGACCGTGGTCGAGGCCATACCATGAGAGAGTTAGCGCAGGCGATTGACTAGGAGAATAAGAGGTGGGAGGCGATAAATCTGATCGTCGGGACGGGCGATGGAGCCGAGTGAATGGAAAAGAGAGGAAGGGGAAGAGAAAGAAGAAAGATGATTGAGAAAGGAAAAGATTAGTGGTGCCAGATGGATGGGAATTGAGCCCCTGTCATGTCGGCGGGCCCCCTGTCCTGACGCAGGGAAGCAAGAATGGGCGAAAGAGATGGAGAAGCGGCGCCCAAGGGTACGACTGCACGCGCTCAGCCACGTACGGAATCTCTAGTGGGAGTTGAACATTCCAAAGGGAAAAACGGCAGTCTCGTCGACAAGTGGGCGGGAGGATGTTGGTGTTGGAATTGGGGCTTGATGTTGGTGAGAAGTGGAAATGATTGAGGTGGCAGCGTTGAGCGGGAGGGAGACAGCACGCAAGATGGGAGGAAGGCACACCCGACCCGGATGGCAGCACAAAGTACGTACCTGTTTCCGGCCGACGGATCCGGGGACGGCGACGGCAGGTGGGGACTTGCCCGGAGGCCGAGGGCGGCAGGTGCAGCTTCCGTCTCCCACCTCAGTACTCCTCCACTGCCCTCGCAACTTCCTGCTCAGGCTCTAAGGTATTCTACCTCGAAGTTAAGGCAAGCAGGTACCTTACTTCTGTACAGCCGCGTACCTCTTGCCTCCCATTCCCAGAATAGCGTGACCTGGCCGTACCTGGGCCACTGGTTTTGCCTGTTTTATTCTTAGCGCTCGGCACCGGAGCCCCGACTCCCCGGGCACGTGGTCTCACCAATCACGGCCGAACTGAACCCCTGAGCCGATCCAGTGAGGTCTTGCCTCGAGATGTAAGTCACTTACCGCGGTAAGGTACGGACAATCCTCACAGGTCTCGACGCCTCTCCATCTATTGGCCGCAAATTCTTTACTCTGACCTCACATCCATCATCTGAATCTCGCCCACCTCGCCCACCTCTCCCGTCTCGTCCATCAGCTCCATCAGCTCCATCTTAGGTCCCTCAAGACTCAGACATTGGAGACATATTCTACCATACTAGCATGACCCTTGATCCGGATCTATCGCCAGCCGCCTCGGCCCCTGCTCCCTTCAGGTCTACCGTCAAGTAGACTGGCTTTTCAGCGTATCTTTCTGGGTATATCTTCTTCTACACCCCTCCCACCCCTGCGCTGACGTTCATCGCATCTCACATTGGATCCCAAATCCCATCAAGGCGGACCCTGATGAACGGGGAATATGCAGCTGGCCTCCTCCTGACTATCCATGTCGATCCGATGCTCCATGGGTAGCTGCTGGATCGTTGGGTCGCTGCATCGCAGATCGACGGACCCAGAGCCATGATTCCGCCTCCCTGCTGGTCCCAATTCCATTAGCTGCCCTCCCGGATCGCACCCGCTCCCGCGCAAGCTCCCGCTCGGGGAGCCATAACGCCTGCAAGCCGTGTCTCGACGCCTGGTCCTGGCATCCATCGTCACGATGCACAACTTGGGCGCCAGAGCCAAGTTACTCGTCACTTTTCTGTGCTGAGAAAAAGCAAAGTGTACCGGGAATACGACTTTTCTCTGTGTCACCCAACCCATTTTTTCTGGTTTCGCCCAGTCTTCCCTTCGTGAACGCCGCGAGCCTCGTCCGCACACCCTTCCGCCTTAACCTATGGACCATGGACGAAGGCTTCATCCCAACGGCGGGCTGCTTACTTGATGCATTATAGCAATGGCACGAACGAGTCGCTTGGCTGCTACACCGTAACGCCCAAAATCAGAATCTCAAACTCTGGTTCACCAGCGGACCGTCCCGATTCGATGCAGTGCCTAGCCGATAGAGGGCGTATTATCAACAACGATCGTTGTTCGATGTCAATATCAACTTCATCTTCTGAATCTCATCAACTTGCTACATCCCAAGATTCGACTTGGCGTCTAGAAGCCTCATTTTTCAGCCTGTGCGCAAGATCGTGTCAAATTCTACACGTCAGAAAATTTTCGCAAAACCCATCGCCTCGAAACAGCGCAGCTGGGAAAAAGAAAAACTTGGACTCGCACGGCCGAGGGAGGACCAAGTCACGAAAAAAGGACACAAGGCAAAAAAGTAACGAACTCTCGACACACAACTTGTTGTTCACAATGACAAAATTGTTCGAAAATTTCAGAGAGGTATCTATCTATCAATACAATTACAATTCAAGCAAGGTGCGCGCGAGGAAAAGAACCTCTTTCAGTTCGATACCAAAACTTGTCGCCCCGCCCAATCATCCCTTCGCAAGATCCCAGCCAAATCTTTTTCTTTCTTTCTTTCTTTCTTTCTTCCTTTTCTCCCTCTCTCTCAGCCCTGTCTAATCTGATACTCAAATCACTGCTGTTGACTGACTACTGCTCGACGTCACCAGTTGCGAACAGCTCCAGCTTCACTCTCTCCCTCTCGACGCCCAAACCTTCCAACACAAGTCTCACCTTGAGCATCCAATCTCTCGGCCCGCAGACGTAGTACTCGGTTCTCTTGTCGGCGAGGCCAAGCTCTTCTTCCGGCAATTGCTTCAGGTCGAGGTGCTGCTCGTAATCGTACTCCTGCCCCTTCTCGTCTCCTGGCTTGACCTCATTGAGGAAGATATGCGCGCTGACGTTCTCTCGCTCCCGCGTCAGGTTCCGGATGTGCTTGGCAAATACCAAGTTGCTGCTGTTGCGTGCGGCGTGCACCCACTTGATCGGCCGGTTCGGCGTCTCGGACTCCGGGCTCAGCACCGTGTTGAGGATCGACATGAGCGGCGTTGCACCGACACCTGCCGAGAGAAGCACCAACGGAACATCCGCCTTTTCGGATTCTTTCGCATCCAGGAAGAAGTCTCCTTGCGGGTGCGACACATCGATCTCGTCGCCAACCTGGTAGCCGTCGTGCAACAGGTTGGAGATGAGGCCGGGAACCAGGCCCTTCTTCAGGTCATCTTCCGGCGCGTCCACCACTGTCGCCTCACGCTTGACACTGATGCGGTAGTACTCTCCTTGTGTCGCCGCGTCGCTGAGACTGTATTGTCTGGGCTGAGTGATGCCGCCGAGTTGCGGTACTGGGACCTGCACGGAGATGTACTGGCCCGGTAGATACTTGGGCAGGGGGAGCTTGCCGTCTGAGGGTGCGAGGTAGAAGCTGGTGACGGAGTCGGACTCGTCGATGCGGCGGATGATCTTGAACTTGCGCCAATTTGTCCAGGTGCCTGCTTCCTGGTACATCTCCTTCTCGCGGCCGATGAAAACCTGCGCAAGCTGCCCGTATGCTAGTGTCCAAGCCTCGGCGATCTCGGGTGTCAGTGCGTCGCCCAAGACTTCCCCAATCGCCTTCATAAGGTGGTGGCCGACAATGTCGTAGTGCTCAGGGCGAATGTACAGCGACGCATGCTTATGAGCGATGCGCTCAACGGCGGATTTGAGCTTGGGCAAATCGTCGATATACGTGGCATAGGCGAGAACAGACTGGGCGAGTGCCCGGGGCTGCTCACCGGAGGCCTGGTTGCGAAGACTGAAGATGTTCTTGAGTTCGGGATGGGTGTCAATCATGTCCTTGTAGAAGAGAGTCGTGATGGTCTCGCCGTGCACCTTGAGCACGGGCGCCGTCGACTTGACGATGTTGATTTGGTCTTGCGTGAGGCCCATTCTGGCGGATGAGATGGAGAATGCTCGGGCAAGGTTGTTTGTGGGACGAGCCAAAGTTGGCAAAAGACGAGTGGTCTTGAAGAGGGAGAACATCTACCAAGGGTGGTAAGTCGGAGGTGATGTTGAGGCTGACGGTGACGATGATGATGATGATGATGATGGTGTGCTGCAGCCAGTACTCAGCAGTCTGAAGTCTGAAATTTCTTATTGTCTGTGTGACGAAAGTCTGAAGTCTGATGTCTGGATAGGTAGTGATACTTCCTCTCTTCTCTCTTCCGTTTCAGAAGCGGGAGACTCGGGCAGTATTTATTTCCTAGGACAAAGGTGCACCATTTCCACGGGACGACGTTTACAATTGACAAATATCAGGCTTCTCAATGGTCGACGATGTGTGCGGACCGCTCATGGCCGCTGGCCTCCACAGAAAAACCGGGCGTCCCGTAACATGGCTCACTGCCGGTGGCCTGACATTCGGGTCGGAGTTCCACATGTC
The DNA here is from genome assembly GCF_030867605.1 of Colletotrichum paranaense. Taxonomy (NCBI): domain Eukaryota; kingdom Fungi; phylum Ascomycota; class Sordariomycetes; order Glomerellales; family Glomerellaceae; genus Colletotrichum; species Colletotrichum paranaense. The sequence goes on from NW_026848970.1 coordinate 1,335,785, forward strand.
GTTGAATCTTGCATCTCCGCGGCGCGCACCCGTTTAATGGGCCACAACGTCGGCAACGGGATCCATTTCCCAGGACGGCCGGGGGTCACCCCTGACCAGAGGACCATGGACCACGCCGACGAGGGCGGAATCGTCAGCGGCCGCTTTCGCGTGGCTCGTCAGAGCTGCCGACTGGATTACAGGGTTGCAAATGCTAATCCGCGGAGAGTAAGTCTGGACCTTGGGGTTGTTTTTGGCATTTACTTTGCAGTTGCGTCACTTTTGGATCGCCATAGCGACACTGAGTCGTTACATCGTGGACACTCATTGATGAAGGAACCCACTGTGGATGAAGCGGCGACAGACTTGTTGCGTAGATTCGGTGAGAACCGCCGACTTCAAAGGCCTCATTCACGTGCCACTCGTCACTGCGTAATGGCACTGACCTCTCTGCCCTGCCGGTAACAGCCGGTGGCAGCATGCAAGCTGCAAGATGGATCGAGAACCGCCCTCGGAGTCTCCAAGGTCTGAGATGTAGCAGACGCCCACTCTCTTCTGTCAAAGTTGTCACGAGCGCGGTGCGGCGGCCAAGCGTCCGAGTTCCAGAGGAGCCAGAAACATCAAACCTCCTTGGTGGCGTGGGTGGTTCCTGGCACTAACTCAATTAGCAACGCTGCCTCCCTCGCCTGTCAAAGCCTAATTCTGCAGGCGAAACCCAGCTGTGGCGTGTGTTGGAGCAGGGTACATGGGATGCTAGACACTGGTTTCTCTTTTTCCTCTCAGTCGATTACAGTGGCGTCCCCAGCTATCGATTTTGTGCCTGGAATTGATTCTTGACAGATGGCGAGGAAAGGGACGGTGGAACATGGAAGGTGAGGTGTACCGAGTGGCCGACGCCTCACACTCACCAGAGTTCAGAGTCAAGAGTCAAGAGTCAAAAGTTCAACAGGCGAGAAACATGGATCTCAGAGACGAGAGACAACAATGTCGCACCGCCACTCCCGTTTTGAGTGGCTTGTAATTAGATCTGTTTGTGATTCGTCCGTACGGGTACAGTTGGGCATTTGCGTCACATTTCATGGGAATCACCGTCCTGCTAGTTTCGCGGAATATCGTTCGAAGCCTTAGTTGACGCCAATTTGTGGGTAGACTATAGCAAATATGACGAGAGAGGAGCACTGGGTTTTCCTGCTGACTCGATTCGGAAGCAAATTGATTTTTCTTGGACAACAAACAAATACGGATACTAGGGCTGGAAAAAGATCACCGCGAGGGTGCCCAGTTCCCAGTTCCAACTCTCCCCGAGCCGACGGGATGAAAGTCTCCATCGGACTCATCCCAGGTGCTGAATTCCTGTGCGATGAATGAGCCTCTATGACTTGATCAAGACTTTGAATCCGATATTCCTGGTCCCTTGAGTTGATGGCATGGCAGTCTCAATGTCGCTCCTCAAGTCCTTGTGCGTGTAATACCATAAATGCAAATTCTTAGCCCATGACCATTAACCAACGAACCCCAACGGCGCCTATCCCCAGCCCGGCCACAACGCTAAGAAGATGATCCCGCTGCGCTCTCCCGCATCCCGCCGCCACATCAGTGCAGCTTTGCGCCGCCAGCTGACGCGCTGGGAGCAATTACCTAATACCTCGAGAGATTTCCCGGGATGACTTTGTAAGAAACAGAAAACGCACAAACGCGGAACCGCAGTGAGAATCCAATGCCCAAAGAAATGTCGTGGTTCCACGATCCCTCCCGATGATCCCACAGGGCTAGCGGAGGGGCCCATGACCTGGGACCTGGGGAAACCTTCTCCGCGGACCGGGTCGCGTAGGGCGTGATGCGTGTTCAGGGAAGAGGGCGGTGGGGATAGATCGTGGGTCGTGGCTGTGAGCATTATGGTACCCTTGATTTGGACGAGTATGACTGCGTGTAAATGTTCTAGAACGATGGATGCCGTGGACGAAGGCCAATCATGCTTTTCTCATTGAAGAGCGCAGAGAGTTTTGAGGTCGAGTATGGTTCGATAAAGTAAGTATTCTCAGCACGAAAACAAGTACCAGCACCCAGTTCACGTCTCCTACCTTTGGCTTTGGCGCAAGAAGCCCCAAACCGACAGTGTAAACTCATGATACGCAGTAACGGCGTGCTTAGTGAAGGCACCGTTACCCCAATCTTGGCATGATTCCACTTTACCGCAGCTGCCTTGGTGCGTTTGGCACGTTTACGTCGTTACGCAGTGTGCGCTGAGTCGTGACCTCGCAGATCTCGCTATTGCGAAATGTCCGAGGTGCGAGCTTTGTGGGACCATTTTTTCGGGTGAGCATGACCAACGCGACGACACACAACGACAACCGTGGGTTGACTGGGTCTAGATTTGGATCTTTGGATGGAGATTCATGGAATTTGGAATTTTGAAGATTTGGTTTTGAATATTGCATCTCCTCGGTGAAGGATTTTATTTTTGAGATGATTGAGGCGGAGGTTTATTTGCGGAAGTAGATTGAGGCCGAAAGTCCACCAGGTCAATGAGATGTCAGCATATCGTGTTCTTGCAAATGCCAACTTAACGTTGAATCTACGTGAATCTTTCGCAGTAGTGTGGCAATTGTCGTGGCACATCGCCTGTCGAGGGTTTTGCTGTGATCGGGATATCAACCTGATAGTTTGCTGCCATCTCATCCTTCATCACCAACAAATCGATCCCAAGAGGCGGCTCAACGGGAAGAAAACGCCGCCGTTTGGATTGAAGGGACCAATTAACATGCTGTCACTCACGCCCTTCCGATATATCACCATCGCGAGAGTCCCATTGAGGCGAAATATAACCACCTTGAGAACCTGCTCTGTTGGCAGATGTCAACCCGGGAAGTCAGGTGTCCATGGTGAACGAGCCGAATCTTAGATCGTTAGAGCTTCTCTGGGTCGAGTGACATTCACGTTTGTATGTTTCTCAAGCCGCGGTCGTCGTCGCCGCTGAGTGGCCATAAGAACAAGACGAAGACGAACAAGAGAAAGATCGCCTGTCCTGGCTAGGCTGGCATCACGAATTTCGTATACGAAATCGGGCATTGAATATACTGAAAAGGAATACACTGCCCTCGTCATGAAGAGCAGATATACTGGCTAATTTAATCCGGTCAAGTGGTGCGTGATGCCTATCATCTGTCTCTTCACTTCAACAGCCTTATAACAGTTTCTAGAAAGTTCACGAAAAGTCATTCCTCGATAGGGAATCGAACAAAAAACCATACGTCAGATCCGGTGGTCGAAGGGACTAAGATCCACACTCGGGTCTTCCCCCATGAACCCCTCGACCAACTTACCCGAAGCGCTTGGTGACAGGAACCAAGAGAAAGGTATTCAAGTATCCTGCCTCGTCGAGGTGAATACACATCACCGGCGTCGTATTCACTCTCCAGCAAAAGGTTCAAAGTTAGAACCGTGTCAGGATCTCGATATAGAAGCGAGCTAGAATCTAGGAAACATCTCGATCCAAATCGAAACACCAAGGAAATCTACCCGCCCCTCCTATTCTATCTACATCACCACCCTCAAGGCCTAGGCTCCCACTCCCAATACCCCTTCCCAGTACCCCGTCGCCCATCCCTGCCCGCCAACGAACTGCGGTTATGACAGCTCGGATGGAAGTGATCCTCCTCCAGCCCAAAAGGCCACATGGCAATGAAGCAAATCTCCCCGACGTCGCACCCAGGCCTACACTTCTTCCACGTGCTCCATCCGAGATCCTCCTTCAGCGCCTGAATCACCTTGCGGCCCTTTGTCACCGCACCCTCGAGCTTCTTGTCGTCGTCCCCGTGACTGTCGTCGACCACGCGCCGGACCTCCGCTTCGGAAACGGTCCCGACCAACGCCGGTAACGCCTGTAGAACGATACCCCGGACATCAAAGAGGTCTCCGCAGAGCCGTTGGACGACAGCCTCGACAGCAACGTACATCATCCCGTCCTCGGGCGTCCACTCGGCCTTCCAAACCGTCGCCGGCGTCAAAAAGTGCTTCACGCACCGCTCCCGCGCCTCCCTCACGTACCCATCCTCCTCCTCCCCCTTCTGCTCCTTCGCAACAACAGCAGAATCGTCCGCATCCCTCGGATAATCCACAAACGTATTCGTAACAGTCAAAACCTGAGCCACAAACCCCTCATCCCCTCCATCCGCCCCCTCATCCGCCAACGTCTCAATCCGATCACCATGCCTGGTAACAATCATATCAACAACGCCCTGCCAATCAACCCTCCCATCCTCCCACTCCGCACCCTTCACAATCTCCCCAACCCGTCCAAGCATAACCCCCCTCTCCGCCTCCGTCAACCGTCCCAGGCGCGGCATATCGACCCTCCCATTCGGATTACTCACATTCAAAGGATACCACAACCCGCTCACCATCCCCCCAAACCCAAGCCTCACCCGCCCGCCGCCGATGCCATCATACCGCTGCCCGACGGCCCTCGCCCACTCAAACATGTCGATACCGCCCCCTGCCTCGGGGACATCGTTCCACGGCCGCCGAAGCACACTCTCGAGCGCCAGCCCGTCGTGGAAGTCGCAGTAAATCGCCTCGAAGCCGATTTCCATCCTAATCACACCGTCCAGCCCCCACGCCTTGACGACATCACATATATCCGCGGCCCGGTCCCACTCCCCGAACCCGGGCGCCTCCTTGAGACCGCGCAGCAGGAAATCCTGTGTGTCGAGCGTGCCCATGCCAGTTTTACCGGCCGCCATGCCGTCGAGGTACAGCAGCTTCAGATTCCGCTTCGCGCGGTAGGTGTGGAAGTATCCCCGGACGGGCTTCCCGTCGCCGCCGCCGGGTCCACCAGGTCCCTTCGGAGGAGGCTTCTTTCTGTCATCATCGTCGTCGACATCCGCCCCAATAGGCCGTTGACTCCCCTCCTGTCCCATCATGAGAATAGGCTCCGAGCCATGCGGTCCTTCAGGTGGTCCACCGCCACCACTACCCGGCGGACCCCCGGGACCCTTACCCTTCCCAGGCGGCCTCGGAGGCGGCGACCCCCTCCCGCCCCGGAAGCTCCTCGCGAACCCCTCCGAGTGCTCCATCTCGAATGCGAGCCACTCGAAGCTGTCGGGGGTACTATTCGACCTCGTGCCGTGATACAGCAGCGTGCCCTTGGGCACCGTGGCGGGAATGAGACCCAGCCCGTTGTGATGCAGCGAGGAACCCCATTGCCGCATGGCAGAGTGTACGGCGTTGAAGATGTGCACCGCATTCTCTCGCGCATGATCCGCGCTCGGCGCGAAGTCGACTGACGACGATGATGTCGTTGAAGGTAGTGATTGATGATTAGGCGGTCGCGGCGCCGAAATGGGCTCGGCCGAGACGAGAGCCGTCGCCGGAGATAAACCCAGGCCAGCAGATAGCGCCAAGACGGCGGCGGCCGAGACGAGGTGAACCATAATGTTCACCTTGGGACAAACTTAAGGTACGGATTTGGAAAAGGAACACACCAGATCTACAAACACTGTTGAGCCATGTCCTGTCGAGATAAAACAAAACGAAAAGAGAAAAAAAGAGAGGCACAGCTCGGGAGGTGGCAGCTTATGGCTGCGGCTTGGCTTATCAATCGGAAGGATCAGCTCCCAAAAAGGCCCTGGTTCGCAGCCCGGTGCGTTGGGTACGCGCGGCTGGCCGCGACAACTGACTGATTCAAGTGATTCGCGGTGAGACTGGAGATGTAGCAATCGGAAATCCGACCGGGGCTTGCGGCTTGCGCGGCGCTCTCGGCCGTCCGCCAGCTAAACCTGTCACCTGGTGTCGTCTGGGATCACCCCAACACAATTGTCCTCATCGAAACATTTCATCCCCCATCTTCACACCATCTCTCTGATCATCTCTCGCCTCTCGCCATCAGTCAAAGATAACATCTGCAGTTTCCCAAACTAAAGTCGTACTAAAGTGGGGATATCAATTCGAGTACTGACGAAGAAAGCCATCTAGCAACCATACATCTCAGTTTATGAAAGACCCCGAGAACCGCCGTTTTTTCTTTCCACGATACCATGATTTCTTAGCGCCCCAAGTCCTAGCCGCAACATGCCACAACCTCATAATACGTTCATTCGCAGGAAATCAGCCCTAGACATTTAGTGGCCATCGTCACCGTTCTGGCCATTAGTCTTTCCAGAGACGACGGGAATCTCCTTCTTCTCAGTAAAGTGACGAGGTAGACGGTTCTCGCTGTCGCTGTAAGGCTTGCCGGCCTCCTCGCGAGCCATGTCATTGACCCAGCGCTCATTGCCGCGCAGACCAGGCTTGACACCGACTTCGGCCCACTTGGCGGCAAGGTAGAACCAGCCCAGAGCATTGCCGACAGTGCCGACCTCATCGCTCACACCAGTGGCGGCGGCGTGGCTCATCTTCTTATGCAGGTCAGCATCGGTGAAGAGGTTCAACAGATGACCTGCAACGGCCTTGTAGTCGCCGGGCTTGACCAAGAAGCCGTTGACGTTATCCTTGACCTGAAGCGGAATACCGCCAGCAAGAGTCGCAATGACTGGACGGCCAGCGTGCAGCGCCTCCGAGACCTTGACCTCAAAACCCTCGCGGGTAGAGAGCTGAAGGACAACGTGAGCGTTGGCAATGACGGTGTTGAGGAGCTGGTCATTGGGCTCGAGACGCATGATGCTGCAGTCCTTGACGAGGTGAGGATAATGCTTCTCGAGCTGATTCATAGTCTGATCGTAGATCATGCTCGCGTCAGGGTCATCGACTGAGCCATTGCCACAGACAACGAGCTGAGGGATGTCCGTCTCGCCCTTCTCCTCCAACAAACGCCGGAATTCGGCATAGGAGTCAATCACGGTGGGGATGCCCTTGGACGGGTCGAATCGAGCCACCTGGATGATGTACTTGCGCGCAGGCCACTCCAGCTCAGTCATTCCCTGGTTACGGCAGGCAGTATTGTAGATGTGGCCATAGTAGCCAGTATCCCACTTGTTAAGAGGCTTGTTTAGACCGTCGAGCCAATCAGTGGTGGCCGGGAGGTAGACCACCTTCTCGCGAGGCACGTTGTGCGGAACGAAGATGGGAATGGGATGGCTGATGAACATGTCGGCATGCTGAATGTTGCTCCACAGGAAGTTCCAGATGTCCTCCTGAGGGGAGCCAGCCTTTCCAGTGAGGTCGCTGCGAATCTGGATGTGGGATCTATAGAGGACAGGACGATCCGGTGTAATCTTCTTGATTAGGGGAATCAAGCCAGGCATTTGCGGGTCATCAATCTGGATGGGGCATACAATGTTAGCAGCCGTCCATGATCGTAGCTGGGATGTGATGCAGTGGTGTCCTGTCAAGCAGTAGAGGGGTGGGGCGAACCCGACGAGCGAGCTCCTGTGGAGATGATTCCACATTGGATGCATCCGTGGAGGGGTAGCTGTGCAAGTGGGGGGAGGGGTAGCAAAACTTGGGGATAGCAGCTTGCTGCATCAAGCGGGGGACACTGGGTTTGGGGAAATCTCACCATGACAACGTCGGCTCCGCCCTCTTCGGGGGGTCGCAGAGGGCCTCCTTCGGAAAGCCAGTAACGGTTGGCATTATCCGTGATCCAGTCGATAATGGACTGCTTCTCCTCAGCCGAGATGCGCTGATCGGGGTGGCTGACGCCCTGGAGGATGTTGTGGATATTCTTGGTCACCCTGAAGACGCCAGGCCTTGGCTTGGGCACTAGCTATGATGTCAGATCCGTACGATTCTCCAACAGCAACGTGGTCTCGGTCCAATGCGGAAAACAACATACCATACCAGGTCAGGTCGACACCAATAGTTCGAGCAAACCTAACGAGAGCATGTCGCATCAACGCGACTCCTCCACCTTGAGGGGTACTGCTGAAGAAGGCAATCTTGGTCTTGTTCTCGCGAAGCAGCTTGGCAAAGAACATGGTGGCATCCCAAGTCGGAGCACCGCAGGTATCCTTGTGGTTCTGGATAGTGTTGAGCTGCACACGGAAGCCCGCGTCGGTCTGGACCACACCTCTCCAGCCAACCTGGAGAAGAGGAACGAGGGAAGGTCCAAAATTCCTGCAATATTTCGTCAGTCACAAAGCACATGAGGCAACAAAAAAGTCGGTCTTACATGATGCACTTGCGGGCCATGGAATCGGCCTGCTCGTCAACGCGCTTGATGTCCCAGAAGCTCTTCTCCTTGTGCTCATCGTCAGGGCGCAAGACAACGGGGACGATGTCGAGCTCGAGCCAAAGACGGGAGCACAGAGTCTGGCTCATGTACTTGAGGGTCATGGGCAGACCAGCGCCAATGAACTTGGAGAAGTTGGCATGCTCATAGTCTTCAAGGGTATTGATGACATAGTCGGCAATGGCATCGTTGCCGGTCTGGGAGCTATCGTCAAGGTTGATATGCTTGACCGTGAAGTCCAAGAGGTAGACAGTGTCATGGATCGCAAGGGCAACCACAGCAGTGTGGGAGTCGGCGAAAACGGCAGAGATACCGCAGTAGAGGGTCTGTAACAGTATTGTCAGTGAAGTTCCTTTTTTCGTTCAAAAGCTGCATAGCAAGCAACTAAAGGAACATAGCGACAAAGTGAACTGAGTTAACAAACAACCAGGACAGAAATTCATCAATTGAGCGGAAGCTTCGGTTCATTGTCTCACACAATGGGTGAAATGGACGCATCAGACCATGGAAGTGAGACATGCGGGGAAAGGCGATGGATATCGTGAATAGGCGGGAGGGGTTAACTCACAGTCAAAGCTGGACCAAAATGATTGCCTTGCTCGTGCATGTTGCTCATCTGTCTCCTGCGGTGAGCGGAAGCTCCCAGTGAGAACTGGCGACCCGGCTGCTTAGGGTTCACCATGATGGGCGGTGTTTGGCGAGATTGAGCTTTGGGGTCTAGTATCGAGTAGGTAAGGGAAGTGTCGCTGATGGAATCGATGCCTCTCGCAGGGCAGAGTCTGGGGTGTGCTGAGCACAATCGTCTACCTTACTGAGCGGTAGACTTGAGAGATGGATTGTTGACGGAGAGAAGAAGTGAAGCAGGGGGAGAAATTTTCGATGCGAGGGGAGGGAAGAGTTTTGTGATGAGGCAGGCTGGAGTAAGGTAGGTATGCGAGCGAAGGAGGTAACGTGGGCAGACACGGTCAAAAATGAGGCATGGCAAGCGTGGCAGGCGTGGGAGGCGTGTCAGGCAGGCTGGGGGAAGGAGGGGGGCAGACGGGACGCGGGATGCTGGTAGGTGGACGAACATCAATGGGAAGGATCAATTGGGAAGCAGCTGCCGGACTGGGACACAACTGAAGCGAACAGCAACATGGAAAGGCACGACGAGACGACCTCAGGAGGGCGGAAAGGCAGGAGGAGGTCAGGTTGCTAAAGAGGTTGACCGGGTTGGGGAAGCCACCGTGGGACGATTCCTGCCGTATCTGCGCCTTCGGACAGGACAAGACATTGTCAGAGAGGGAGCGATTGGACATCACCTCACCTGCCCTCACCTTGAATTTTGCATTGGACTTGGACGTGTCTTGGACCGTACCGACCGTACCGACCGTACCTGCTGCAGGCACAGTTTTAACATGCGGTATCGAGTGCCATGTAACGAGCGAGTAGAACAAGAGGCACAGTCATGCAAATGGCAGAGTACATCCAGGTATCAAGGAAAGGAAGCAGAAGGAGGTGCCCTGCATGAGTAGGTACCTACCTAAGCACAAAGGGTGACATGGAAGGTAAGGTAGGACCAGGAAGGAGCATGCAGTGGCTCTTCCCCGACCGGTACGTTCGGACGGGTAGCGGCCAAGTGGGGCCGTCCGCGAACGGTCACCGTGAGGTCACGCAACGTCAGGCCAGATTCGGTACGTATTTAAAGTAAGGTGCCTTAGGAAGGTACTCGACTTCCAGTTTCTTCCTCAAGCAGGTATGGGGAGACACCGAAGGACACCATCTCAAAATCTCAGCTCGCAGGTGACGCATGGCAGCTCAAGACAGGGGCGACACCCCGCGTGGGAGAAAGCACGTTGACATGGGTAAGATGCCCTGGCTGTGGGGGGAAACACCCACCCTGTCGTCTACCTCAAGATACCTTCCTGTTGTAAAGGGAATTTAGCATGACGGGGCTTACTAGCTAGACTTTACGTCCCTGCCTTCTTGTCAACCTCTATTCAAAGTGGCTTACTTGGTGCCTCGTCCGTTTACCGTATTTTCCTCTTGAAGTGCCGTTTGGTACTGCACGTTGGAAGCCACAGTTACACCACTTCTCTCACCTCCGAGTACTGCAGCACTTAGCGTTACCCACCTCAAGGTACCTAACATTAGGCACATGAGCATGTTACTAGAAGTCCGAGACGTCGCCTTGTTCAAAGTTCAACCCATAGCGTTGCTCCTGTATATGATTATCGAGCCCTCACAATTAATTCTACCGCTTGCTTCGACACTGCATCTGTACCTTTCAATATCTCCCCAAGCCGGTGAGAGTCGAGGTGCCTGAGCGACTTGGTGGTACCTCCAACCCGTCTTGGCTGATGCAAGTACGTACTGTCCGATACGCCACTGTGCCACTACCCCACTTGCTGTTTGTTACCTTCCATGACTTTCAGGTTCACGGAGCTGCTTCCTCAAGTGCAATGTCAACACCGCCAACCTTCACCACCTGATCTGATCTCGACGAACACTTGAGTACCTACCTTACTCCAAACATCAAAGGCACATGTTTCTCTTTAATATGCAGAAACAACAGCAGCGAGAACAACAAACGCCGCGTGAAGCAACAAACCCATGGCACACCAATAGTACACCACCATGGCGACACGAGCCACCACGGCGGGACATACCTCCCACAAGTAGCACCACCACACCGCATCTCATCTCATACACCCTCAAAATCATCGCTGCCATCCAAGCGCTGCCTCGCCCACGGACATAAGTAGTCGGTGAGCATATAGCCATCTTTAAACCACTGAAGTTCGACTCTATCAGCCGTGGGGGGCGCCGTCACCGAGTTACGAGGAATCTGGGAACTCATTCCTACTGGGCTATACCACCCACCCGCCAACACTGAGCTGGAAGAACGGACAGTTGGTTGAACGTTAGAAATGACTACGCGCCTCGTACAGAATTTTCATCTTACATGAGGCCGACATGCGGCTACCGGCAGCCATTTCGACCAAGCGCACCCTCTCCCCTATGCCAATCCGAGATTGACGAGAAGCAGATGAACATCACCGATACCTGCCACCGTCCGACACCGGAATTGCCCCTCTTGAAAGAACAGCGTCATGGAGAACGGCAGAGAGTCCCTTGGCTGTGGTCGATATGACATGCCCTTCTGGCTAGCTACCCTACTAAGTTCTGCGACTTTGGCCATCAAGTCGATGAATTATAGTACTATTTTCAAGCGCCATCTCTTCCATTGACCATGTCAAACGTTGCAATAATAGACACCTTATTCCAGCACACCGAGGTGGAGAATGATGCGAGGGCCAGCTTAACTCGACCCCGACCTGTACCCCAATCGTTAGCTTGCCCATGCCAAACAGACCACGGCCCACGACGCTATTCTCGGCGCCCCGTCAAGTTTGGAAGCGGCTAGTTTTGGCTCACAGGTATAACGGGTACAAGGGCCACGGTGGTTGCGGGGGTCATGCAGGTCGTTGAGAGGTCTCGCAGGAGTTCCTCCTTGAATTCGTGTCGACGACATCAGAGAACCGCATCAAAAGCCTTACAAATCATTGATCAAGTTGATCCATCATCGCCGAGAGATTCTCTCATGGCGTTCGGGAATTTGAGGACTCCCTGGCCTTTGGAAAGCATGGCACGACACCTTGAAGATGGTTCTTCAAGTACCCCAGACATGGGACACCTGGGTTCCACCGCCTGCGTGCTATCCCTGCCCCGGGCAACTTTCGCAACGTTTCTCCATCCCGTTCGCTGTCGTATGCGCTTATTAGGGAAGTTGAGAGGATCTCTCGACTTTTCCGATCTTTCTGACTGCCCTTGTGTGACGTTTATTCTGCTCAAAATCACGGCGAGAGAGATATTTTCAGACAGGTCTTATGCTGCTAGATCCACAGCAGCGTCATCACCGCGATGTACCGGACCAAGTTTCGCATGGTTTATGGTGCAGACTTCAGGGCTCACTGTTCTCAGGATCATACGATTGATGCGCACCTAGGTGACGAATCATCTGGGCTAAAGCAACACGAGGTTCCGATTTTCCTCAGATCATGTCGTCCATCAATTTCGCTCCGTGCCCTGCTCTTTGCGTCGATGTTCTCGAACATCCATGCCAGGGCACTCAAGTGGTGCGGGATTGACAGCGCGACGGCTCGGCCCCCATCTATGCATCACAAGCCAAGATTCGGGCGTCTTTGTCAAGAGCTTGAGTTGGGCCTTTGCGATGGGATACGTCAGCGCCAGCTACAACTAGGGTACCGCCCTTTCCAAGTCATGGTAACGATCTTTGGACATCCTTACAGTGTTTTCGCCTTTCAACTTTTGTTAACTTTCCCACGAAAAGCTGGTACGTATAAAGGAGGTGGTTTGCAGGCGTTTCCATGCTGCAACATGAGCAAGAAAGGCCCACTACCGATCAGTGATGAAAATACCGGTATGCCTCTATTTTGGCTTCATTGGCCGAAACATCTGGGTCAAGGAATGGTTCTTGGTAGCGCTAATCATACAACGAGAACTTTTCGATCGAGCGGGTTCTCGATGTTTGAAATGGAGACAATCAATGCGCTGTCTGGACCAAACCCGATAGACTTGAGAGAGCGCAGATTCCCAATGGCCTTGCCGACTGTCTATGAAAGCATCCGGTTAGGTGTACGTCAGGGATTTTGGGTATCCGAATTAGCTATGGCTAGTCACAATTCGATATTCAAACTGTAAGTCAGTGGAAACACACTTAGATCAGTGTCTTAATTTTCAAGACGGCTTCTAGATTCTACGAGAATAGTGAATAGTGAATAGTTCATTCTATGCTTCGACACGACCAATGGTTCATCATCTGTACCATTGGAATGCGCGTAGCATTGTGTTCGCACATGGGAACGGCCAAGCCGGCGCGTAAATTTGAAGATACCTTATCAAGAAGGCATGTGTGATATCCTACTTGTGTCGTGTATGTCGTGTTTTTTTCAAAAGTACCTTGAAGATTGTTCATCCCATTCACCCATTCATGTCACACCAAACAAAGTCAACAACACACCCAGCGGTCGACAATACATCAGAGCGCCATGCCATCCTCTTTTGAAGCACTCTCTCCTAGCACACAGACTTCAATGCTTCCCAAAGTCATCACCCTCTCCACCACCATCACCAATCGCCAAAGACGCCGCCCCCTCCATCGCAAACCCAAACACACGCGCATACCACCCTTGAGACCAATAACTCATCTCGATATTATGCGGCGCCCCAGGAATCACACTCCCTTCCACCCTCCGACTCTTCCTAAACGCCGCAACATACTCTCTCACATCCTCCTCCCTCGACAACCACAGTCCGTCCCGTCCCGCAAGCCCAATCAACACCGGCACCGTGATCCGCCCCGCAAACTTGTCCTCCCAGTTCGCCAGCCACTTCCCGCGCAAATCCGCCATCTCGCGGTACGGCATCGGGCGGTCCAGGCGCGCCGTGTGCGTCAGCATCGCCGGGTCTGCCGTACCCGGCGGGAACATGAGCGCGTCCTTTGCTGCGTGCGGGAAGTGCACGTGTGACGGAGGGGGATCATCTGCCGGCGTGAAGTCCCCTGTGCGGCAGTTTTTGACTGCGTTGCCGAAGCCTGAGATGGTGAGGGCGGCGAGTGGGTAGGCGGGGGATGTCTCTTCGGACCAGAGCGCCGCTGCGACGCACGCGCCTGGCGCACCGAGGGAGTGGCAGTGCAGCGCGATGGAGGTGCATCCGTTCGGCACGGCGAATTTATCCCAGAGGACCGGGAGGATGTCGCGGTGGAGCGAGGTGCCCCATTCCTCGTAAAAGGAGGAGGACGAGGGAATGTCCTCGCCGACGGGGGAGGTATCGTTGTACCCCTGGCGGTCGAGGGCGATGAAGGGCACGCCAGTCGCTGCGCTGGTGTGGCGGGCGGTGTAGGTGTCGTCGGCGTCGAAGTAGGCACCCGAGTAGGTGCCGCCGTGGAGGCCGACGATGAGGGGAGGGTGAGCCGGGCGGAGCGGGTTGGAGGCCGTGGGGGACGGGATGCTGTGGAGCCCGGAGATGGTCTTGCCGTCCGAGAGGGTGAGTTTGAAGGCTTCCATTGTGCTGCTGTGCGGCTCCGTACAGGTACGGATACGAGAAGGAGACAACTCATGCAGGGAAACTTAAATGGATTGATGCAGGGAGCATTTAGATTTATGTTCTACCTTACTCTACACTCAACGACCTTACGTCGCATCGCCTCTGGGCTAGCTTCATCATTCACGGTGAAAATTGGTGGGGGTTAGTGCCCCTGGGCTTTCCTCGGCTGTTAATGGCGGCGACATGGTTGTCTGGTTTCGGCATTTATGATTCGATTGTAAAGAAAAAGTAGTGGGCGATGGCGCCAGTAGTCTGCCCCCTCGAGACCTCAAAGACCCCGTCCACGGTCTCCAAGGGCGTCCAAGTTTGCAACCGCAGACTCCCGTCTATTCCGGATCGAGGCCTATTAACAAGACCATATGCTTACTTATAAGCTATCCATACCGTACGTAGTAAAGGTATCCGTGGGTCTCCTCGGTCTAGTTGCCCCCGCCTCGGGGATTACCCATGCGTCCATTCCACAGTTTCTCAAAAGCTCCTCCCGAGCTCCCTTCCATCGACGCATCTCACGCCATTTCAACTCACCGTCTTCCTTTCGCGCTTTGTGGTTGAAGAACTCCAGAGTTCTACCGCAAGACAATGGCAGACAGCCCAGCCGCATCAGCGGCACCCAAAGACGCCTCAGATCCCTCCCCTGCGATATCAACACCAGCGCAACCGCCAGCAACATCCTCAACACCAGATACTGCACCCGCCGCACCCGCCGCACCCACCGCGCCCCCCACTGCATCGCAACCTCACGATGCTCACAGCTCCACCACAACATCAGCACCAGCACCAGCAGCCCCTGGTACCCCAATCCCAGCCGACGATCACCTCATCCCAGCCCCAGAACTAACCCCCGACCCGACCTCGCCAGGCCCAGACGACGGCTACGCAAGCGGGACCGAGTCCGGCTCCTCGCGGGCGTCGACGTCGCTGGCCTCCCACGTGCGCGACTATAGCTTCGAGAACCGGCGGCGGTACCACCGCTACAAGGAGGGCCAGTACCACTTCCCCAATGACGATGACGAGCAGGAGCGCGAGGACATGAAGCATACCATGGTCGTCCACCTCTGCGGCGGGCAGCTGCACAGCGCGCCGCTGAAAAATCCGCAGCGGATTATCGATGTTGGGACGGGGACGGGGATATGGGCTATTGATAGTGCGTACCGCTCACTCTCATCACATCTCTTCCTTGGGTGGAGGTGATCTCGTGTAGCAGAATGATGACGGACTAATGCATATGAATAGTGGGCGACGAGTACCCCGAGGCCGAAATCATCGGCGTGGACCTGAGCCCGATCCAGCCTGAGTTCGTGCCGCCCAACGTCCGGTTCATGGTCGACGACGCCGAGGTGGAATGGGTCTACCCGGACAACCACTTTGACTTTGTCCACCTCCGCAACATGGCCCCCTCCATCAAAAAGTGGCCGGAGCTGTTCGCCGAAGCATACCGGTAAGCCCTAGCCGTCTCCAGCGGATGGCCCGTGACGATGCCCCGGTCTGCCGGACATACCAAACACGGAATAAGCAGATACTCTCTCACATGGACTAACACCCACCAGCGTCACAAAACCAGGCGGATGGATCGAACTCCAAGAAATGCGCTGGGTCTACGGGTGCGACGACAACACCATGCCCTCGACCTTTGCCCCCGTAAAAATGGTCGCCAACATCAAAGAAGCACTCGCCAAGCTCGATGTCAAGATGAACGCGGCCGAACTATACCCCGCGCACGTCGCAGCCGCGGGCTTCGTCAACCTGGCGCACGAGGTGAAGAAGGTGCCCGTGGGGCCCTGGGCGAAGGACGACGACCTGAAGAAGATTGGGGAGTACTGCCGCGCGGCGATCTATGATGGGTTGCATGCTATTACGATTGGGCCGTTTACGAGGGGTCTGGGGTGGACGCCTGAGGAGGTGGAGATTTTTCTGATTGAGGTGAGGAGGGATTTGTTGGATCGGAGTGTGCATTCGTATGTGCATTTTCATACTCTTGCTGCGCAGAAGCCGCTTGATGGGTGATGATAGCGTGGGTATGGGTCGTGGGATGAGTGAAATGTTCTCGTAGGTTCTGGGTGTGGTATTGAGGCTGTGTATGATATCCCGAGTTATGGCGGGAAAGGGTTCAGAACGAAGAAGGAAGACATCAGAGAGATTGGGGATAGCATAAGCCTTGTTTTGAATCTTAGTTACCTTTTGTGAGATTGTCATTAAGTACGCAGGAACGATGACGGGCGTAACACTAGGCAAATGATCCTCAACCAGAAGCCTCTACAATTTGCGTATGAAGCTGCGAGGCCCCGGTTCTCTTAGACCTCAGCTACACTACTTGGCGAGCACTTTTGTCGCCTGTTCTACTAGTACGACATCAGCCTTGCTTGCTCCGATGATCGGCAAGCTCATGGGGTATGAATCTAGATGAGTCTCTGGAGTGGAAATGCAACACCTAAGGCTGACCACACTACCGGACTACGTAGAGTCATCAACGACATGACCCATCTCACCAACACCAACGTGTGCCGTTGATGAAGATTTGTCCAGCGCAACCATCAGACGAACGATACGCAGGGATGGCCGTACGGACCTGCGTCTCTTCATCGCTGGTCCCATGTCAGAGAAAGCCACATCATTCGATGGAAAACGGCTGATCATCGATACCCACCGATTTTCCCACTCTATTGACGCCACTATGACTAGTTTCCAAGTTCTCGGTGAGGAACACTTTACCTGACCTCACACACCCCCACCTTCACCGAGCTTTTGATTTTTGAACCCCGCACACACCGGGGACCCTTACGCCGAAGCTGAAGAAAACGCCCAAAAAAAAAAGTCTGAACGTAAACCACACACACCAGCACACCATTTGCCTGCCCGATGATTGAGAACCAGTCAATCTAATCTGCTGAAGAACGAGCTAACTCAAGAAGGGTCCAGAGTTCCAAGATCTGTGCCTTGAGCTTAGGCCCGGACATCGAATTACTCGCATTGCCGGCGCCAAAAACGTGAAGAGGCTATTTTAGCTCACACCCTGTCACTATCACGTTCACTCTCACAAACTCATTCGTTCACATCTTCACTCTCAACCACATAATCACACTCACTCACACACTCATACTCATTAAAAAACTTATTCACCCACTCACACCTCCACTCACCCCCTCCACGTGCACATCGAGCCAGCCCAGCCAGCCGCGATGGATGAGCTAGTCGGCTGGGCAAAGTCTCACGGAGCCGCCCTCCACCCGTCAGTCGAGGTCTACAACGACTCCAACACCGGAAACTCCTTCCGCGTCTCCCCCGACGGCGCCGGCGTCAACCCGGGCGACACCGTCGTCACCTGTCCCCTGGCCCTGACCCTCTCCTACCTCAACGCCACCACCACACCCAACCCAGGCTTCCATCACGGCTCCTCCTCCCAAGCATTCCCATCCTCGTTCCTCGAGTCCGTCCCACCGCACGTCATCAGCCGCTTCTTCCTCATCAAGCAATACCTACAAGGCCCATCCTCCTTATGGCACCCCTACATCAAAACCCTCCCCCAGCCAACGAACCTCGCCGCCTGGGCCCTACCGCCCCTCTGGCCCACAGACGACATCGAGCTCCTCGAAGACACAAACGCCCACGTCGCCATCGCCGAGATCAAATCCCGCCTCAAGGCCGAACACAAACACGCCCTCGCCGCCTTCGGCGACGACCCGGCCAGGCACGACTACACCCGCCTCCTCTACAACTGGGCCTACTGCATCTTCACCAGTCGGAGCTTCCGCCCGTCCCTCGTCATCCCCGCCCACAGGCAGCACACCCTCTCGCTGCCGGAGGGCTGCGCCATCGATGACTTTTCTCTGCTGATGCCCCTGTTTGACGTGGGGAACCATAGCCCGACTGCCAGGATCGCGTGGGAGACGTCCGATGATGCTGTGAGGGATGAGGAGGCCACGGTCGGCCTGCGCACGCTGGATACGTACGCCCCTGGTGCGCAAGTTTTCAATAACTACGGCACCACCAAGACCAACGCCGAACTCATGCTGGCGTACGGCTTCACCATCCCCGAATCGGAGGTCTTGCACAATGACTACGTCCACGTCCAGAAGCGCGGTGGTGGCGCCAAGGCTGCGGCGGAGAAAGGTGGTGATGGCGCCGGGGCAGCAGCATCCGGGATCAACAAGCCCAAGGATTATTTGATTTCTCTGAGGCCCGTGTCTGATCCGAGCTCTGTGGCCGCGCGATCTGGACAACTGCTTAGCGATGTCGATGGGGACGCGATTTTGCCTCCGTTTCGGCATGTGCAGGATGTAATGGTGTGGGAGCTCGTTCTCGCGCAAACGACGGCTGAGCAGCGGAGCGAGATGATTCCGGTGCCGGAGGGTAGTAATGACGACGATGGGAGCAAGGCAGATCTGGAGAGGCTGAGGATGATCTTGACTGGACGGGTCCCCGCGGCCACGCAGCCCTTGCTGTTCCAGACGATCGGCATCATACAGCACAAAGTGCTGCAGGAGCTCGAACGGCTGGACCAGTCCGAGTTCGAGATGGAGGAGGCCGAGGCGACGAGGAATCAGATTATGGCGTATCGCTATAGAAGGCAGTGCAGGAAGGTTTTGGAAAGTGTACTCGAGTCTATGGAGATGCCCGACGAGGCTGCCTCATAATACGAATCGCAGGTACTCCTGGCATAGTGCATAGACCTGGGATCACATGCCTACGATATCTTGAGAAGCTCACCGTAGACAGCCCGCTCCAAATCGTCATACAACCTCGTCACAACCGGATCGGCATGAGGTTGTGACTGAACAAGAAGCACTCCAGCAACGCCCGTCTCCCGATCCAGCCACCAGTGACTGTTACACATGCCGCTCCACTGCAGACTCCCCTTCTTGCGCTTCCCGGGCACGTCACGCATGTTGATACACCCGACCAGCCCGTGATTCAGCTCCATATCCAGCTCAAACTCCACCGCCAGCGATCCGCCCCATTCAGCCGTGAGCTTCTCGAATTGTCTCGCCTGTCGCTCGTCAAGCTGCGGCCGGAACATCTCGTCCGCCGTCTCCTTCTTCACGAGCGTGTTATTCAGCAGCGCGGAGAGAAAGATGCTGTAGTCTTGCGCTGTAGTCCATAGACCTGCGCCGCCGCTGTCAATTGCGTTGGGACTGACGTTGCGCGGACTAGACCCCGGACTAAGAGACGATCCGTCGCTGCCGCGGATCTGGAATGCAGCGGTCCGTTCGGCGACGTGGGGCATCTTGTCCGGCCAGAAACCCGTGTCTTTCATACCGAGCGGGCCAAAAATGTGCTCGGCGAGGTAGGCGCTCAAGGATGTGCCTGTGACGCGCTCCAAGGCCTGGCCTGCCCAGTCGGTAGCCGTGCCGTAGTACCACCCTTCTCCTGGGACGAAGAAGAGGGGTGTTTTGAAGCCTTCGAGCGTACCTGAGAGGTTTGTCACGGTGCGGCCGATGGATTTGGACCATTTCTGGAGGTCTGGCATCAAGTCGTAGCCCAGGCCCACGGTGTGGGTCAGAAGCATTCTGGGCGGTTTACGTCAGTATGTCACCTAGAGCAGTCAAGTGGCATTTTCCAATGATCCTGGTACCTGAGTGTGATAGGCGTGGTGTTGTCCTCTAGGATAGGCTTCTCGTCTTCGTCGAAGCCGCGGAGGATCTGCATGTCTCCTAGCTCAGGTACAATCTTGCGCGTGTCGTCGTCGAGCCGGAGCTTGCCCTGCTCGACTAGCTGCATGACGGCGGTGGAAGTGATGGCCTTGGTGAGTGATGCTACGTAGGTGAACGTGTTGAGTTCCCAAGGGCGCGCCTCGGTGGGAAAATCAAGGCGACCTGCTGCGTTGCTATATAGGGTTTCTGTGGCTGTCATCAGATGGGGAGGTCTGAGGAACACAACCGGAAGAAGTCTGACCATCTTTGTTAATGACGATGAATGAGGCGCCCAGCAGCTTGTCGTTTGTGTCTTGGCCAGAGGCGATGTACTTGGCGAGGACGGCGTCTAGAGCAGCGGCCATGATGTCTGTAGTGTTGGGTTGAGAAGGAAGCAGTTGATATTCCGCTGAGCGATCCGAACCAGGCACCTACAGTGATGGGCCAGCTGGTATTTATCGTAGTGCTCGAGATAGAAAGAAGACAAAAGCACAGGATGTGAGGGTCAACAAGAGAGGTCGCAAATGACACCCGAAGGACACGGTAGCAGGCCACGTTGTTGGGAAAGAAGACAATTGACCGGGAGAAGTTGCGCTGGGCTCGGGCTGCCGTGTCCGGGGGCAAGTGAGACGGGCGGATTCGGTTGCCCCGCACCTGTGAGCCCCGGCGTTCCGCCCGCCACACCTTAAGTGCGTCTGGAAGGACAGTTTGCGTGAGCTGGCCTTGAATAGTAAGCAGTAACATCAACGTTCCACTTGGCCTGCAGATTACTCATAATGACAAGGGCAGTATCGTTTTGCATGTGCATCATTAACCTATTCGGGTCGTTCACGTCGAGTCAACTACTTCGATCACACATCTCGAGGTGTTCCGCTTTGTACATGACTGAATACAACATCTGAATGCTTCCACGTCTAGTGCTTAGCGTGCTAGGATATCTTAACCTATTCAAAATTGCAATGTTTGAAAGGCAATTTCAATACGTTTCCATTGAAATGGGAAAAAAAAAGAAATGAGTTGAGTGAGACGTCGATGACATGAGCAAACACGCGATGAGAGCCTTGTCGCAGGCTCAGAGTGAAAGATGCGAGGGTAGTTGAAAGTAAGCATAACTTGCTAAGTTCAGATGAACAAAGCCTGGGATAATGTGCCGTTCTCAAAATCTCCGCCACAGACAGCCGCTGCCTCAAGACTGGGACTGCTACAATACATACAGTGTTCATTTCTTGAACCCTTGCCGTATTGCGCGCCGGGGCTAGGCGCGGTGTTCCCCAGCTCCGGCTCCCATTACGGCCCCACTCGGCCCTGCCCTCTCCGGAACTAGTCATATCGCGCACGAGTCAAACTTGCAATGAGGGCGGTTTCTAATCGTATGGGCTCCCAGTAACGACATCCTATCGGTAGGATATGCGAGCTGCCTCCCAGAGCTTGAGAGGTGCGGTCATCCATTGCTATGAGACCATTCCTACAGCATTTCTGAGGCTTTCATGTCATCATTCACCACGCATAAGTAGTTTCTCATGTCTCATTCCATTGAGTACCTTGGCGTAGATTACAACATCTCCATCAATATCTGCCGCTACCACATGTAACGGAAAGTAACAGCTCGATCACCCTGTCCAGACAGCTCCTCTGCAGTAAACTTGCTGTCCTCCCCAGCCGCCATCTTCCGGTCGCGCTTCTTGTTAATGCCAATGTAGCTGGAGATGAGGATCAGTGCTGCGATGATACCGACCGATATGAACCCGAGCTCGAGGGCGTGGCCTAGGATATATCGTGGGCCATCCTTTTGGCGGTAAAAGTTGGATGCCATGGCCTCCTCAAAGTTAGCACTTTTGCTCTCATCAATCCATATATCATATTGAGACGAGAGTGTCTTACGCCACCGAGATTGCCCACGCCGATTTGGAGCGCCATTCCTGCGCTGCGCTTGTAACTTCCGGCGAGGTTGTTCGAGAGCCAGCTAATGACTCCTGGGAAGGCGGGGTAGATGGAACAAGCAGCTATGAAGACGCCTCCGTAGACCACTTTGGGATTCGAGCTTGATATGCACCTGTGTAGTGGGTCGGTCAGTCATGAAGTTCTCTGAGAAGAACACGGTAGGCTACTAACATTGAGAATCCAACAATCATCATGCACAAGAATCCGACGATGAAAGGGCTTCTCTTGCCAACCCTGTCTGATATGTATGCCACAATGACGGCGAGAATCGCAGCCGTGATGTAAATCGGTACAGTCATCAGCTGCGCCGTGCTGGACGTGTAATTTAGGTTTCGGATGATGGTCGGGAGGAATAGGCTGATTCCATAGAGCGGGCATACAATCTGTTTGCCAATGTCAGCATTCATACGTCGGTGATAGTAGTCAAAGGAAGCCTTACACCCCAGTACACAAAGATGTTGATCCAAATCTGCCAATCGGTAAACGCGTCCACGACGTATTTCCACTTAAACTCCTCCGCTTCGGCAACTTGCACGCGGTTTTCTTGCTTGCCCTGCACCTGGCCCTGGTATTTCAGTCGGAAGACAATAAACGCTCGCTCCTCCTCAGTCAAGAACTTGGCCGTCTCAGGGAAGTCGTGGAGTGCAAAGAACGCCATGATGGCAACGAGGACGGTCACGATACCCTCAAGGATGAAGATCCAGCGCCATCCCTCCAGCCCACCGATGCCATCCATCTTGGAAATCGCGAACGCGAGGAGACCGCTAAAGGCACCAGCGATGGAAGCCGCCGAGAAGAACATGGCTTGGCGAAGCTGAATTTCGTGGCGGCAGTACCACATCGTCAAGTAGTACTAATCATATATCAGCTAACACTGTCACTCGCGCCGACCGAAATGATAATTGATAGTAACATGTAACATAGAGAATACTTACTGAGACACCGGGAAACAGTCCGGCCTCCGTCACTCCGAGAAAGATGCGAGCTATCAATAGGCCGTGGTAGTTCTTCACGATGCCCATCAAGGTCATGACGAGGCCCCACGCGACCATGATGGTCGGCAGCCACACGCTCGGGCGGAGCTTCTTCAGCAGCAGGTTGCTCGGGACCTCGAACGCGGCGTAGGTGAAGAAGAAGACGGTGAGGCACCAGTTGTATTGATCAGCCGTCATTCCCAAATCTTCTTGGAGTCCTTCGATCTTGGCGTTTCCGATGTTTCCACCTGGCCGGGCTGTCAGTCATAAATCTCAAAAGGAAAGGAAGGATGGAAACTTGCGATCCAGGAATGAGAGTAGGTAGAGTAAAGCCAGCATCGGGATGAGTCGAATGTCCATCTGGAAGTTCAACAGTCAGTCTCCATGCATTGACGATGGTAATGGGAATGGAAACCCTCACCTTTCGCAGGATCTTCTTTTCATCCAGATGCGCAAAGGAAGCTAGCGTTGTGCCTTGCGCCGTAGCTATTGCATCGATCCGCTCAATCTCCCCCTTCTTCGTAACAGGCTCATGCTCTCCATTTTCGAGCTCTGAGATTTCAAGTTTCTCGTTGCGCGAAGCGTACGAGGAGTCCATCGTGGCAATGCTGGATCGCCTTCTGTGTTGGCCTTGAGCTAGGTGTCGGAGGGTGCCAACATTCACTAAAGCTTCAGGCTTCGCAAGTCGATGAAGGTTAAAAGTTGGTCGAGTGCAATCACGATCACAATCACATGGAACGAGTGCGATCAACCTCCATTTTCGCGCCCCATGGGCTGAATATAAACCTTCGGGTATCTCTCCGTGGTTCGGACGCAGCCCACACAACCCAAACAGGTTGCCAAAGGTTCCCGTCGTCAGCGGCTGGGGTACGTGTGAGTGTAAGCCCCATCGGCGAAGAAGCTCGGCAGATTGAAACATCCAATGGAGAGGAGGGGGTGCGGCTACTCTCCGTTCCGGAAAACGTCCGCAAGGTCAAATATCCATGCCCGAGGGCGGGAGTCTACCTACCCCGCGTTGCTTATTTCGACTTAGGTGAGCGGAACGTTGGCCGCACTGACAACGGACCCACGTGGTGATGTGAGGGAAGTTCTGGGATTGGGTAGCATTTGCCTTGATTGCAGTAGATCAATGGGTTGAGGGATCGGCGGAGCGGAGAAAAGACGGATTGTTTGCTTGGTTCGTCTTGGTTTGTCTTGGTTGGGATCGTGATGTCACTTGGAGAATGCGGGGGAGGAGGACGATGCTCGGCCCGCGGCCTGAAGCTCTCCTCACTTAGCTGCGTGCGGCGACGGCACTGCATTCCGTCGACTTGCATTGGGGTAGCTCAACGGGCTCAAGATCTGGGCTCCGAGAGAGGATGGGAGAAGAGCTGGTGAGACTAAGGTAGGTAGGTCGAAGTCGGGCTATCAAACTAGCGAGTTGCAACTAGTAGCCGAGGTGAACAAATTCTCAACTTGATGTACAGAGTTCAGAAGTCTAAAGGAGTATCATCAAAGCGCCAATAATCCCTATCCCATGCCTTGCGCCAGCATAACCTAATAATCAGATTGGAAACAAAGCAATCCCGAAGTCTTTAAACGCCTGTATCCAATCAAACGTATCAACGCCCGCTTGCTCTAGTTCATCCCGTCTCTCCCACAAACGCTGAACCACCTTCCACTGCGTCCGGCTGTTGGCAACCCGGTAACACTTTATCCTCTCCCACCAGTGCTCCCACGGTCCGCGATCGCTGGCGTCGCACGAGGCTACGAAGGCGGGCCACGTTATGGGCGCCATGAAGTTGGTCTTTGTGGACTTCGACCGCGTTTTGATGTCCTCGACGGCGTGCATGTGTTCGGCGATTTCGGCGAGGAGCTGCTGATGATTTTCGCTGTGACACTTTTGAATGCGTCGGTGGTAGTAAATGACTGCAGCCAAGTGCCACGCATCCGCGTGGTGTTGAAAGATTTCCAGGGTTTCGGCGTCCTGGTTCATTGCTTGGCGGACGTCTTCGAGGTCTAGAGACCAGTTGCATAATCGATCGCCAAGACTCTCGCAGGCCTCGAGCAGTCCCTCTGGGATGGGCTCTTCGGTGCCTTCGTACCAGAGGAGATACTCCGCCAGTCGGCAGGTCTCCTCGATATCCACAGCGATGGCGGGTGTGATCCCGTACATGTATCCGAAGCAGCTGTCGGGCTCTGCCTGCGAGGCGATTGGTTCGTCTATATCCTCTGCACCCTCTGATGGCCAAGGCCCTGGCGTAAAGGAGAATGAGACCGTGCGAGTGAGGAGGTAGAGAAAGTCGCTAATTTCATTCAGTTGCCGCGTGGCTCTGCTGATGACTTTCCATCGCCTTCGCGTTTTCCGCAGCTGTTTTGTGCCTTGAAGGTGGACCACAAAGTCGGCATCACTGCCTGTCGTGAACTGTGTGATAAAGCTCAGCATACTTCACACATCACATTTGGGGAATGGGATAAGGAACTCACGTTGCTAATGGTCACCATTGATAACATGGCCACCATGAGAAGCTTGTATTCCGATGTTGCCATGGCGGGGTTGATGGCGGACTGTAAGCAATGCAGCGCTACTTGGCGATGCTGCGACCCGAGGGCAAGGTATTTCGCCTGCTCGGGGCCACAATTGCCGAGATGGAAAGCAGATGATGCTATAAGGGAGTGAAAAATGACTGAAGAAACGGTAGGTGTGGCCATTTTTGCTTTCGGCAGCCATTCCGATATTGCCTGGAGAGCTGCCGGGACGTAGAGCTTTCGGTAAGGATTCTGGGGATGTGGAATGGGCTGGAGTAGGCTCGCGATGTTCTCCACGTAGTGATGCATAAGTCTATCGATGACTGCGTCGCCTGATATGCTGGTAGATATTCGTCTCGGTAGTCTCATGGATGAAATGTTATTTTGCGGCTGCATCGGCAACAACTCGACTGAGTCTTCTAATAGGTCTGCAATCTCGCCCAGCGAAGAGTTGAACTCTTCCTGGAGCTGGAATTCTGGTGTGGCATGGTCATCCTCCGAGGTTCTGATGAGCTCCACATCGAGCCCAATCTGATTTGGAGATCCGTCCTCTCGTGCTGTCGAGAATGAAGGACTTGAGCTTGCGCAGTCAGTGTAGATAGGTGAAGTCGTTGCGTCCTTCTGGGACCGTGTTGATTCAGAGCTGCGATGAGCATTGGTGACCAATGAGCAGTCCGAGGCTGCAATATCGGGATTTCCTAAGTCGTGACTCTGGCCAGATTCGTGACTACCGTCATGGGCTTGAAAAAGAGAGAAAGGGCCTTCTTGTATGACGCCCTTTGAGTTTGGTGCTTCTTCAAGGGATGCCAAGAAGGAGTCAATGTCTCTCATCTGATATTCTGGCCCTGTATCACGGCCTGTAAAGGGCCCCAAATGTGCATCAGCCACTAATACCAGGACATGTGGGCAGAAAGGGTAAGTAATGGGATGAGAATCCTACCAATCCGTATTCTCCCTCTGCCATTACTGCTACTGCCAGGCTTCTCCTGCTCAAGATATGGGTTCGAAACGTTGATCCACTGAAGCTTAATGCCGTAGCCTTCGCAAGGGATCTTCATCTTCTCGCAGTTCCCACAACCAGAAGACCTCTCATCACACTTCACCTTGCGCCTCTTGCAGGTCCAGCACCTGTTGTCGCCCAATGAATCGCGCACAAGTCAGTCCACACCCCTGTCAAAGTGGTCCGAGACATTCTCCAAAACGTACCCGGTAAAGGTCATCGACCGCTGTCCCGATTTAGGCGGCGGCATCGTGGGGTCATGCTCGGGAGCGGATCGCCGGTGGCTGGCTCGGACGGGCTCCTCATCAAGGCGCCTGCGGTGGAAATTCCGGGGTAATGCCCACCCGTGAATGCAAGGTCAGCACTCGGAGACTTTGATTGAATGTGAGGAGAAGTTGGGCATGGCGCAGATGGCTTACCGGGAATTTGCGGCAAGACACCACACCTTTCTCGGACCGCGTCGAGATAAGCAGGGCCTCTTGATGGATACGGTGTTATCACTGAAAGCTTACCCCGCTAAGCACTGTTTAGGTACGTGTTCAAGGTGAAGGTTTGCGCGAATTTGTGTTCCGAACACAGTGCGGTCCTTAAACCTTGTTGCAAGCTAGGTGACTAATGATCGCGATCACCTCATCCGGATTAGACTACGACGAGGCAAGGTGTCGCCTGATTCCGAGATGAGAATAAATACCGCGCAAAGGAGCGCCGTGAAGATTAAAGAACCTATGATGATGAATCTTATTCTTATGACATATCATACACAATTTTCTCTTCCAATACCGGACTTCACAGATATTTTATTGCTGAAGAGCTTCACTCTCTGGTACTTTAGAACTAGAATACGCGTAGCTATTGCCTACTCAGCCTCTGTTGGATACGACTCAGGAGTATCGTTAACTTGAACACCCCCTCTTTTAGCATACCGACTATCAGCAAACGGCAATGGCCATCCGCCCTCCTCTTCTGAGGTAGCAAGCCAAAGTCTCTGTAACCAGCGTTTCTTCGTGACATCGTTATCATCCTTGTATGCAGATCGCGCATGAAGGTTATGAGTGTTGGCGACAAATTGGATATCGCCCTGCTGTAGCGTCATTTCCAACGATAGTCGGCGGCACATGTCCTCCATCACCTGGATCGCCTCACGCTGGGCATCCGTGTACTGTGGAAGAAGCCCAGCGTCCCAGAAGCGTTGTAGCGCTCCGACATAGTAAGAGTCCCACTTCATGCTGAGCTTCTCCTTGTAATAGTAATAGCCCGGAGTACGCATCCACCCCTTTTCTCCCTCGCTCGCCTCCCCCTTTCTATCGTAGAACCAGTGCGGCAGGCATAATTGGCGTAGTATACCTGGTCTTTCTCGTCTGAGAGTGTTGTAGATGTTGTGGCTGGAGACCACCTGTGACTCTCCGCCTTCCATCGCTTGGTGAAGGCAAAGCAAACCCACGATGTCGCTTTCATCCGTGTGGTACGTCTGAGCCTTCTGCGTACGGTAGATTCTGCCTTCCCCGTTGACTTCTTTGCCTTCAGAAAGGTCTTTGATATGTCCGAGCATGTGTCCCTGACGATTTTGGCTCAACCGGCGGCCGATGTAGGAACCGATGCCTAGGTACGCGATCGAGGCTTGTCGGGTTGTCCAAGATTCGACGGGAAGACCACGTAGCACGACGAAGCCGATGCCGTTGATCAGTTGGTTCCGAATTCTATACAGAAAGTCCTTAAAGGGGCCAGGGAGCTCGAAGGTTGTCTTGTCGACTTCAGAGAGTTGAAAGCCTCGGTTTTCGATATCGCGGACGGCAGCAATGACGTGTTTGACCTGATCTTCAGTAAAATGATAAAGCCAGCGCCCGGTCTTTTGACTCAGCTCCTCCTTTACCCATACGGTTGAACCAGATATCTCCTCTGGCATGGTTTCGAAGGGCTGCAAGAGATCATAGTCGGGTTCCCGTTGTCCGGAGCAGAGTCCAAGGCCACGGCCCCAAGGGCCTTGAGTTGAAGCAGCTGTAGGCGTGATGGATACTGTAGACATAATGTAGATGAACGATGGAGTATAAAGATAAAACGTTTAAATATATCCAAGTGACCGTGGTGACGATGCGATGTGCCGTGCCAGCCCCAGCAGATGGACTGGCGAGGAAAGCATTGTGTCCGAGGAAGCCGTCGCTTTGTATTCGAATGCAAAGCACAATCGCTGCACAGATCGCCCCTCCTCTATGATGGTATTGTCTTCGTCGTTTCCTTCCCTATAGGGATGACTTCTCAACATGACTGAAGGAACAAATGATATCTTGCGATGGCGTTGTCTAACCACGACTAACTTCTCAAGGCTATTACGCTCACGTAACTGCAGCTAAGGTAAGAATCAAACATACGAGATTAATCGAGACAATTAGCAGATAAGTATTGAGTAATTCCGAAGTTGTCAATTGTTGTATTGCGCTGCGATAAGACAACGCCCGCAAGAATGTCATGGGGAAAGAGACTCCGACAGGATCCACCTTGGCCAATTTGGGCTGAAGATGGCGTCAAGATAAGGCATCGCTGTCAGCTGCCCGGGCTAGTAGTTCCACGTAGCTGGAATGAGTCGGGATCTCTTGCAGTGATACGCATGGCAAATGTCTTGCATGGTTCCATCTGGTCGGTTCGCCTCCCTGGGTTCGGATTCTGGGGTGTTGTAATGGTAGTTGGAACCCATGACATGGTGCTCTCACAAGAAGCCCAGAACGATAACAGGATCGATCTAGTCGGTGTCACAGCTGTCTCGTGATTGAAGTTTTCTCAGTCAAATTGTACAGAATTGAATCCATAACACTTTCTACATCCAGAGGAGTCAATTCTTTTGCCTCTGACATACTAAAAATGGCTACAACTACCACCGTATTGCAATCCATCCAAACGCGAGCCTCGGTAACAGAACATCAGAGCACCAAGATGCAAGCACTCCGCCCAAGGGTCGAAGACACATTCATGGATGGATTATCAACTATTGACGGAACCGGTGCAACTATTGGCAGAAGTGCTCCTATCAAGGGCATTCCCAAATTCCCAGACCTGTATCAAGAACGCAAATGGATGCTTGAACGTATGGCCGGTGCCTTTCGAGTGATTGCTCGCAAGGGGTATGTTGAAGGTACAGCCGGTCACATCTCGATTCGTGACCCGGTCGACCCTGAGACCTTTTGGATCAACCCGTGAGTTGCACGATTCTCAGTGACCTACAACACAGCTTTCTTACTATGTCTTGATGTTTCTAGCCTTGCTCGCCACTTTGGTCTGATGAAAGCCAGTGACATGGTCCATGTCAATATGAAGGGAGAAATTATTGGTGGAAATTATGTGAGTCCGGACTGTTGTGCCTTCGTCTACCTTGAATTTGCGGATCAGCCAACGGATCAGCCAACTAACATCAATCGGTTCTTGTAGGCATGTATCAACAACGCAGGTTTCAACATCCACTCCGCCCTTCACGAAGCCCGACCCGA
The DNA here is from genome assembly GCF_030867605.1 of Colletotrichum paranaense. Lineage (NCBI taxonomy): Eukaryota > Fungi > Ascomycota > Sordariomycetes > Glomerellales > Glomerellaceae > Colletotrichum > Colletotrichum paranaense. Next base: position 1,365,565 of record NW_026848970.1, read on the forward strand.
CGTCAATGCAGCATGCCACTTCCACAGCATCCACGGCAAGGCATGGTCCGCCTTTGGGAGACCACTAGAAATGCTCAATCAAGACGCATGCACATTCTTCAAAGATCATGCCGTTCACGACATGTTTGGCGGCATCGCATTCGAAGCCTCGGAAGGAGAGAGGATAGCTACAGCTCTAGGCAACAAAAGGTGTGCTATCTTGAAGAACCATGGTCTCTTGACGACAGGAAAGACGGTCGATGAGGCGGCGTTCCTGTATACCCTGATGGAAAACTCCTGTCGCATACAGCTTCTTGCAGAGGCTGCTGTAGTATCGGGGATCGAGAAGCACCTTTGTCCTGATGCCGAAGCTGAGTATACATACCGGTTGACTACACCTGAGGCCATGTGGTTGGAGTTCCAGCCGGATTACGAATATGAACTGGCCATGTCAGGCGGAGACTTTCTCTCGTGAACTTGGCTTTGAAGAGGACTTTAGGGGAAGATCTAATTCCGTTGCATTGCATGACTTTCGGAGGTACACCAGCGAATTTCAACGTCTACTTACTGTTAGAAACACGTGCAAGCTACAGATAGTTTCTCGGTAGCCTCTCTAGCTTCGAAAATCGGATTAAGAATTTATCATATAAAAAAAGACGGGGAGTTTTTTCAATATAGTGAGCCCGAAGCTGCCATGCTTGAAAGCGCACGGTTTGACGATTTGTGAATGTAGGCACAATATAGCGGGGCACGTAGGGCATCTGTGCAGTCAAATGTCACCAAGTGCTATCAGTCAACATCGATTTTCTACACAAGGCAGATCGTAAATAGACAAATTCTGGCCAGGTGGAAGGGGCCTATGAATCATCAGATAAACCCTGCCTGCCAAGCCCTGAGGTTGACTATGTTTAATTCCAACGAACTCTGGGCGTCAGCTTCAGGTTGGACTTTTGGCCCCCAAATCAGAACGATTGGTTCGGATTGATGACTTTGATGCAAGCCGTCTCACATGCTGCAAAACGGACGAATAGATGTGCGAGATGCCATGATGGTGTGTAGCACAGTCTCTGCGCCTCATTTCAGCCTGCTTGATCCTCGCAGCCCAGTGAGACATGTGCGCAGCTCTGGTTGGATCCCTGGTCTCCGACTTCCACAAATGTCGAGAGAGTACCAATGACCGCAAGATCCTTCGAGATCCTGTGTCTCCTTGTAAGTGAGTGAGATACTACATAAGCCATCCCTTGCTGTTTGAGCGGCGTCAGTTTGCTTAACGTGCCCTTTTCCTGTTTCTTCTTGCTCTTCTCCTCTCCTTTCCGGATGACGTTCGAGAATAAAGTCCATGCCTTTCCTTCATCCTGAATACAGAAGTTCCAGTACATGATGGACTCTTCCGGCCCCGAGACGTACGTTCCTCATATTTCCCACAAACAAGTAGTTCCCGAACAACCGCGGCAACATGAATCATCGTACTATGCGCCGACCACGCCTGAAACTTATTCATCGATTCCCGTCAAGAAAGAACGTAATATTTGCGGACTGAGGCCAGCGACATTTGTTCTTAGTGTTTTATTGGCTACAGTAATAGTGATAGCCGCTGTTGGTGGTGGCGTTGGGGGTTCACTGGCGGTCCAAAAAGCGAGAGAGTATGATCCAATGTCAATTCCCTTCCGCCACAAATTTCTGATGATTGGTTCTCAGCGATGCAATGTCGTCCGTAGCATCGCCAACTACAGTTGTCACGACCACAGTCACCGCGCTGGTCCCTGCATCGACGGACAGCGATAGCCCGATAGTAGTTCCAACACAAGGGAAAATCCAGCTCCCCTGTCCCGCCATGGAGGGCGAAACGAGAACAATTGCACTCTCTGATGTTGATGCCAAATTCGTTATGCATTGTGGCATGAGTTTTGGAGCAAAAGGAGCTCTAGACATTGTTGCCGTTGTAGTCTATTCGTACTTGGACTGCCTCAGGGCTTGTGCATCATACAATCGCAACTCAGGGTCGAGAACATGCGTCGCGGCGACCTTCAACGCGAATCTGGGTAATGTTGGCCCAAACAATGGGAATTGTTGGCTCAAGAATGCGACTAGTCCCCGGTCGATATCTGATAATTCTGCTGTGGGTGGCATCCTGGATTGAGCATTTAGTCCCCTCCTCTTGTAAATGTTATGATCGCTACACCTGAGTAGACCATTAGTCCTTACTCAGATAGGACCAAGGACTTCTACAGTTTACAAGCAACAGGCATCTGTTGACCTTAATACAACATAGTCGATAGCCTTTACCTACAAACAGTTCTGATCCTCCTTGTCGCTCGTAGAAATGAAGGTTTGTCCTGCTGTGTAGCGCAAAAGAGAGTGCAATGGAGTCACCCGGACTTTGAGGTTTTGACGTGCCTTGCGATGGTCGCTGCCTTGGTATAAGGTATGAATCTGCCGATGCAGTTTTCTCTGACATAGCGTGCGGACCTCGGCCCCTTCCAGTCCACCTCACCAAGTCGTGCAGGCCAACGCACTTCCGACTACAAACAAACCATGGACTTACTCGGCCTCCTTCGTCTCTAGAAGCGTGAAAGGAATCATGGGGACCACCAATCAAACATCCCTATAGGTATGATGTACCAGCCGCCAGCAAGCGACTCGTCTGGACACACGCTCAGCGGCCATCTTGAGAGGTGAGCGTAACTCTCGCTCAACTACACCGGAATTCATGTGGATGATGTTTTTGCCGGACTATGGGTATGAACTGGCTTTATTACCCATCTAGGAGATTTCTATGTTGTTAACTAAGGTAAGGTATGCCCCCGAATTATCATTGACTTTCCCTTGTGGGTTCAAGACACGCACATAGGTTCACATCCCATTGCTACATGATTGATAGTTTGATGTCGACAACAGCTGACGCGAACCAACACAAACGTATCGTTTAACTTAATGTTCCAGGATTGAGTACATCTGTCACTGAGGTTTGTCGCACCACATCCGACTACTGAATGTTCTATGTCTAGCGGGTGGTGTTCACTTCTCTATATTCAACATATGTTTGAGGTATAAAGTATCGTTGTGCATCACATCCGGCATTTCTCTTGTCTCCGCTTTCACGTTGAAACCTTGACTCTGAAAGTTATGCGAGATCGTTGGTTTGCTAGAAATCGCACATTGTAATTCAAATGCTCAGTTTTGTTTGATTTGATAAACGATTTTGACGCAAAATGGCCTGACACGCTGTCCAACTGATTGACGGCCAATGCGTACAAAGAACGATACACTGTGTAGTACAGCCCTAGCGTTCAAGCCAAGCCGGCCTGATTCTCTTAGCACAGTCAGACATGTACAAGACTCTCTCCGAGCTTCAGGTGCTTGTACTTCCCCAAGTAAGCAATGTGCTACAGTAAGTGTGTTAGACTTCAGTCTCTTTGATGGTATGACGTACACTTAGTTACACATAAGGGCAGTCCAGGTTGTATGAGCGATGATCAGACCTCTCCGAAGGTCAGCAATGTTTCAAACCCCACGAATTAGTCGAGAAATTGCTAGCTCTTGACTTTCCAGGACACAAAGACTACTCAGTACTCTGTGAATAACCAGCCGATATTGACACCATTAAGTTCATTATTAGCTCAATGCTTGGTCGTTGGTTCCCTCTTTTCCATCCCTCCTATTTCTTCTATCGGTTCACTTTCCATTGACACTGGTGTCTGCTCCTATCTTCTTTTATGACTGAGAGTCTGAGACTTCATGCGCTGCTTCATGTGGGGGTACAAGAGCACACGATGGACTCTACCGGCCCTGAGGCTTACATTCCGGATGACCCCGAGGCCTGTTCTCCTGACAAAACCCATAAGCAAGTGGCTCTTGCATGTGATCATCCGACTCAGCATGTTCTGGAATCGAAAATCCCAGACTCTTCGACAAAAAAGCGTGCAATCCTCGGATTGAGGCCAGCGACATTCGTTCTTGGTGTTTTGCTGGTCGTGGTTTTGGTGACAGCAGCTATAGGCGGTGGTGTGGGTGGCACGTTGGCTGTTAAAAAAGCGAGTGAGTATGACTTCCTTTTGATAAAGTTGACAAGTGATGGGACGTCCAATAGACTAATGACCAACGACCAGGTCTGTCTTGTCCTCAACCACCGGAAACTCATCAGAGGTGCCAACACAACACATAGAGATACTCGACCCTCACTGCTCCAACATAGACGGCAGATCAGAAACAATAAAACTATGCGACGAAGAGGCAAAGTTTACGGTTCATTGCGGGACGAATTACGGACCAGGGGAAACGAACGACATAGTAGCCATTGTGGCCCACTCGTATTTGGATTGTTTGAGGGCTTGTGCGTCATACAATCGATATAGGGGATCCAGAGTGTGCCTTGCAGCAGTTTTTAATCGAAATCTGGACACCACAGGGGGGTATAATGGGAATTGCTGGCTTAAGAAATCCTTGAAGACCCGCGAAAACGCTGTTGGGCTGTTGGGTGGCCTTCTAGAGTAGAAAATGTTGAAGTGTACCAGGGTTTTGGATTGTTACCGGTTATCTCTTAAAGTTCAGCATCAAATCACTTCTATCCAACTCTTACGTTCTTCTGGGGAAAAAATAACATAGGAAGTATAGTTCGCTTGTTTCATGTTCTTTTGGACTCTGTGAAGAGCTTACCTGGCCCCGATTATGCTGGGTGGTTGTCTCCGATATATTGTTCTTGGGGTTGATAAATCTACACAATTTCTTTTCTTTCAAGAACGGTAGCAAACGATACTAGGGTAAAATTGCGGACCCATGACTTGATGGTCATAAATCACTGTTCCCGCGACGATGTGAAATTGAGCACTGGAAGGTCCTTGAGAGGGTTCCTCGCAGTCAGAACTCAGGGGAACAAGTTGAAAAGTATCACGCTTCGGACCGTTTCAGCGGGTCCTTTCGCCCTATGCCTTTAAAAGCCAATTCCCCGCCTTGGACCTGCTTATTCCAACAAGTGCTGATACACCGCCACTGGGTCGTGCCGAGACCCATTCAACTTAATCTATGCCACCCGAGCGAGCCTATGGGAAACCTGCCGAGATCTCGGATTGCGGGTGCATAAGTAAGATCCTCGCGTTCAATTGCGAGATGTCCAATTGGGCTCTTTCCGGCTCTGGTAACCATGAGTGTGTTCCTCGTATTGCTTATAGTCTAGCCCTAAGCTCAAGACAATGGCAAGTTGCCAAGGGTAGCCACTCCGACCCGTTGCTGCCGATGGGTTGTTGATCTTACTGTGAGACTAGGGCTACCAGGTCACAGGTAGGAGCCGAGGCTTGGCGACCAGACATCAAGTTTTATTTTCGCTGGAAACGAAGACTCCATGTCAGGCAGAGAATTAATTGCGATAAATCAAGCTTTAGCAGATATCGGGGAACGAAAGAAATGCCACGTAACCACTTGAGTATTGGGCAGAAGTAAGAGATTGCCAATATCCACGTCCAAGACTTTACCGGGTTCTGTGGTTTAGATATGAGCTCCCCAACGTGCTAACACGGACTCATTGATGGTGAGGGTGACGTTGTATTGAAGTTGTCCGGTCAAGAGACTGAGCCGTGCATGTATTAAATTGGATTCCCAGTTAACGATTTGCGGCAATATCAGCCCCATCGTGAGGATCCAACTCCTTGCAGCTGAGCCAGCCTTCCTCGGAAACTTTAGATCCTTCCTTCGACAGCGGTGCAAGTCTAGATGTCCAGAAAACTTCCAGAAGTGGCAAGCGTGACATTCTCTCGTCTAACGCCCTCCTCAGTGAGTTCTCAAGGCACCTCGAGAATTTTATCTCGGTGGGTATAAGTAGCTCCATCGCGGACACCTAGCTGCGTCCTTTCTCTTCAGATCATTGCCACAACTCATCATTCTTCAAACAACCTAACATAATATCTCTTCACTGACAAAATGGTCAACTTCACCCGCGCCGCCGGCCTTCTGGCCCTTATCCCTCTCATTGCCGCCGCCCCTACTGCTGCCGAGGCCACCGAGCAGAACGTTCCCTTCTCTTTTGAGAAGTGGGCTGAGGATATCATTGCCAGCCCCAACGGGCAACATCCTTCGCCCGAGGAGGCCATGGCTCTCGCATTCAACCAGACTTCAAGCGGTTCGTGATACATTGTTGTCTTAATGTTGCCTTGCAACTAGAACCACCAATGGCTGACTTGTCACTGTCTAGATGGTCTTGAGAAGCGCCAGCAGGATGTCAGCTGCACATTCAACGACAACGATAACGCTGCCTCTGTAAGTCACTCTGAGCTATCCCTTCGCCAGCCTACCACGAAAGGGTCTTGTAACCACCACACGACGATGAATCATGGTATTTTCATGAAAGGCATTCACTGACATTAATTGCCTATGATAGGTTGCTGATGCCGTCTGGTGTATCGACTTCATCGCTGCCCGCGCCAATGTGGAGTGCAAGGCCGTCGTCAGCGCCACTGTCTTCTGCCACCGTGGCCAGGCTCAGATCGCCGGTGTTGCTACCGGTGGCAACCCTCCCAGGGACACATCCAGTCCCTGCGGCAATGTTGCCCGGTCGGCAGGCCAGATCATGGACGCTTGCACCCGTGGCAGTCTCGTTTTCGGTCAGAACAACGCTTGGGGTAACGGGAACATGAGAGTGCACATCCGTCGCTAGGAGGCTTACATGTACTTCTTAACGACACAGGGAACGAAGAATGGAAAAATCATATTTTTCTTGTACATAGGTTGCGATAAGCACATAAGAAATATGGGAAACAAGATTCACTCCTCCAAATTCAAGAAACTCCACTGCTTGGTTTGCAAAAGGCTGTAGAGAAATTCCAAAGTTGGAACCAGCACGCCAGGTTTCTTCGCGGTTTTGATAGGATTTCCTAAGATCACCTCGATCTCCATTGGCTTCTGCCTCACCGCGTCAACCTGCATACTCGGCTTCAGACGGGCTTCTTTGGGCGTGAATGCAACCATGTCATCCAAGATCTCATCGGAGAAGATATGCCCCGCTGCTCGGGCAACTGCCACAACATCTCTCATGGCTGGGCGGATCAGGGTGTCCAGACCACCAGCATCCTGAATGGCGCCCGAGTCCAAATTCGTTATGGCACAGACGGTGTTAAAAGAAGCGTTCCATATGAGCTTTCGCCATCGGAACCAAGAGATATCCGTCTGGATGTTGCATTTGGCACCACCATTGTTGTAAATCCGAGCAAAAGCGGCGCACGCGGTGCTCTGGTTCTCAGGTGTAAACTTTGGATTTGGCCAGTACGCAAGCTGAAGGATATCTGGGTCATTATGCAACATCTCGCGTCCGTTGAGTTCGCACCCTATCAGTGGGACGCCTGAGAGTAAAATGTTGTTCGGAAAGGCTTCGAGTAATGGTGGCTCAATATCAATGCCGTTCTGAACGAGCACGATTGATGTTTGGGGTGCAATCGCGGGACCAATAATATCTGGGATTGTGTACACATCAGGCAAGTTTTTCATAGCCACCAAGACAAAGTCGAAAGGGCCATGCTGTAGTGCGTCTTCTAGATATCTTTCCACTATGGCGCATCAGTATCATTACGTCTAGGACGGAATCGAACTGATAAGCGACTCACTGTGATGGGGTTTCCAGCCAGCAATTTCCCCGTGGTCAATGCTCTGGATGTGATAGCCTTGGGTCTGGACTAGATCATAATTGGACCGGAGAATAGCAGTGACCTCGGCGTTTCCGGACTTCTGAAGAGCAAACGCACACATGGTTCCTACAGAACCGCAGCCCACTATGAGGACTTTGGCGTGTTGCATCATGGCAGTTCAGTCGAGTAGCAAGGCTAAGGTAGGTCAAAGGGACTGGAATGGGAAGATGTTGGCTATTCGATGCACTGAAGCCGAGAAACTTGTCTAATATTGTTCATTCTCTATCTCAAATTACACAGTGTCTTATCAAGTATCTAAATCATTATCGCTGTCAAGCCTCTCAGCCTCAGCCGCCTATTGGAGTCGGGCAGGAGACTGCGACGCCCTATCACTTATACATCTGTCATCATCCTAAGATCGACCTACGTGGCGCTTGAACCGCGCTCGCAACCCTTCCTTGGGCTCGTCCAATGACTCTTCTGCCTCCAACTCTGCGAGTCCAGTCTTGAGGTCCACCTCATGAGAGGAGATGGCCCAGGAATCAGCGCGGTGTAGAAATCGATGGACAAAGTAGATAACGATAAACAAAGGCAGTCCGATGTACGCAGAGAGAAAGTCTGCCACGGACCAGCGAGATGGGAAGAAGACAGTGAAACCGTTAAGAAGACACAGAAGTCCGAACATGATTAGCGAGATGTATGACCCAACAGGCTGCAAAAAGGATCGTGCGACAAGAGCTGATTTCGGCAAATTCTGAACGTCGCAGGCCTTTCGGAAGCGGATGTAGATGATTCCGCAGCAGACCCAGGAGATGAAGCCTCCAGTGTTGACGAGATTCAGTAGCCAGTTGAAAACGTCTGCTGCGTTGGAGTTGACGTTCATGTAAGCCAGAAGCGAGAATAACGAGCTGGCTATGACGGCGTAGATGGGAACTCCTTGCTTGGTGCACCGCTTGAAGATCCGCGGGGCGCTGCCTTCACAGGCCATTGAGTACAGAGATCGGCTTGCCAGATAGAGGAACGAGTTGCCGGCGGACCAGGCGGCCGTAACCACGACAGCGTTGATTACGCTATCGAGTCCCTTGATTCCCGCGTTCTTGATTCCCACAACCCAGGGAGAAGCCGCGGCTCCAGAGCTTCCGCTAGTGAGTGCCGGTGCGTTGGACGGGCAGATGACCGAGATGGCAATGGTACCGCCAATGTAAAAGACAATCAATCGCCAGAAGAAGTTGCGGGCGATTTTCGGCAGGTTTCTGCGAGGAGACTGAACTTCTCCGGCAGTGACCACAACCATTTCGGGTGAAAACGTGAATGGAAGCACGCTGCTAAGGAGAGTTGACAGGGCGGCCACGAATCTGCCGGCGTCTCCTTGAACGATCAGCTCCTTGGTAGCGCCGGGGTCCTTCCAGTACCGGAAATAAAGTCGCTCGTGGGATGGACCGCCGCCGAAGAACAGAACGACCGAAAGGATCAGCAGACCAACAATGGTCAGAACTTTCAGTCCAGCGAACCAAAACTCCGTTTCGCCGTAGAACTTCACAGGTAGAAGGTTGAGGCCGACAACCATTACCAACATGATCGTGATCCAAACGGCGTTGTTGACATTCGGATTCCAGTACTCAATGACCAAGGCTGATGCCGTAAGCTCGAAGGGGACGAAGATTGCAAAAGAGTAGAAGTAGAGCCATCCCATCATGAAACCGAGACTTCGCGAGACATATCGGCTGCCGTAGTAGTTCATGGTGCCGCCTGGCAGCGGAAGGTACGTCGAGATCTCAATGACTGCAGTCAAGACCATGTAAATCAGGGCTGACATAACGACATAACTGCCAACGAGAAAGGCCGGTCCGCCACGGGCGAGGGTGCTGCCGGAACCGACGAAGAGGCCGGTGCCGATGGTTCCACCAAGAGCGATGAATTGTGCATGTCGGGCAGAGAGGCCGCGCTTGGTCGAGAGTTCCGCAGTTTCCGTAGCTTCGATGGATTCCGGATGAGATGATGCTGCAACATGGCCTCCGACCTTGTTGTCGCTGTCGCCTTCTGTCTTTGTTTCCATCATATTTACTTGCAGATGTTCGTATCAAGGAGAGTGCGACGGCTCGAGAGTTAATGATGCAGAAGTTTGGAGACAGGGATGTCGATAGGGTTCATTGAACAAGCTTTCCCGAAAAGCTTTACCTGGAGTCTCTGACTACCATCAAACGACTTGACATATTACCTCCCAGCTGCATTTATATTTATACTTAAAGAACCTTGTAGATATTGAATTCACCATACTTTGAAGATATTCGCGACTCATTCGTCTAGCTCAAAGAGATAAGCCAACCTCTTATCTAAAGGCGCGCCTTAGCCCATGATAGCGCGTGAAACATCCCCAAAGATATCGGAGTCGACTTCCAGGAGTCGGCTTGACCGATGTGGGGGCCCTATTCCCGGCCGTTGGTGCTGTCGGAGTCTCTTGCCTTTGATTAACTCTAATCGTCTGATAGGTGCATCAAGGCTTCAACCTATCGGCCTCGAATCGGCGTTGGTTCTCCTCACTCCAGTCGTCATCTGAACATGCGCGCCTTGTCGGATATTATTTAAGCAAATCATACGATGAGCATCATACAAAAATGTCACCTACCAAAGCCAGATCTATTGCGAAACATTCAAGCCAAGAAAACCAATACTCACGTTCACTATGCGTCTTGCAGATGCAATCCTACTCTGCGCGGGTGCTGACCTTGCAGCTGCCCTAAATGTTGGCCCGAACTATCAATATCCCCTTGAAGGTATGTTCAGCTGTCTCGGCGGCTGTTTGCAAGGTTCTCAGCTAACCTTCTCCCCAGATCTGGACAAAGATCTGCCCTTTTCCCAGCCTGTGACATTTGCGCACTTGGAATGGCAACGTTGTTTAGCGGAGTCGCATAATAAGGTATATTACGTGCAGCTCAAATGCCATGTGAGGTTTCATCTGACCCCGAGTCCAGCCTCTAGACATTGCCGTTCTGGGCTTTCCTTATGACACCTCTACTTCCTACCGTCCAGGCGCTCGCTTCGGCCCGAGAGGTATTCGGGCTGGATCGTCCAGGGAGAAGAAAGGGCGTAGTTATAACACCGTGTGGGAGGTTGACCCCTACGAACAGGGGCTAGAGATTGTGAGGGCTTATCTGACTGAACATCTTTATGGATCACGTAGCACTAACGCAATGCCGCGGTGAAAGATCGACTGTGGAGACGTGCCCATCACGCCATTTGATGCCAGCCATGCGTTTAAGCAGATGGAACAGGCGTATCGACAGATTCTCTATCATCCGACCACCGATCAGAGTAAATCCACTGATGTTGGCAACAACAGACATGCAAAGTAGTCACAACCGCTAACCTACATTCTAGATGAATGGGAACATCCCCGCATCATCAGCCTTGGAGGAGATCACTCTATAGTCTTGCCAATTCTTCGCAGTCTGAAGACAGTTTATGGTCCCATCTCCGTCATTCATCTCGATTCGCACCTTGACACGTAAGACTCCTCACATTCAGCGCTACTGGCTTAAGGCATCAGCCACTAACAACACTCATGCGCAGATGGGATCCTTATGAAGGCTATACGGGAATCGTTTCGAACCAGTCTGCCATCACCCATGGAACCTTCTTCTGGCATGCGAGCCGAGAAGGGTGCATCAGCAAGGGCACCAGCGTTCATGGCGGTCTGAGGACCAAGCTCTTCGTGAGTAGCGACTCATATTAGTTTTACAGTGATCAACTTATCTGACATAATGCAGAGCCCGAAAGACTATGAAATCGACAGGGATGTTGTCGGATTCACCATAATTGAAGCTCATGAGATTGACGATATTGGCATGAGTGGCATCGTCAAGAAAGTCAGAGACGCAGTTGGCAATACGCCAGTGTATCTTTCCATCGACATTGATGGCAAGTTGGGACCGCCCCATCATGACGAATGTTTAACTAACAACGCTACAGTCCTCGATCCGAGCATTGCTCCAGCTACTGGAACGCCAGAGTCAGGCGGCTGGACAACGAGAGAGTTGAAGCGATTCCTCAAGGGTCTTGAAGGACTCAACCTGGTTGGTGCTGATGTCGTCGAAGTCAGCCCGCCTTATGACTCGGTGGCCGAGACAACTTCCGTCGCTGCCGCTGACTTGATTGTCGACATCCTGGCTGGCATGACGAAGAAGAAGATTTTTGATCTGCCCAGGGACGAGAAAGACGAGTTGTAGTCACTGCCTGTCAACAAGGAGAGAAACGCCAGTTACTCGCCGCAAAATCATTGCGACAAAGCAGAGAAACTTGGCTGCTTGAGAAAGACGAGAAGAACCGGACTATTGAGGCCATGAGCTGATAATATTTTTGAAAAGCCAGTCATATTTTTGCTCGCTCACCTCTCCCCGTTTTGGCAAGTTATCCGTAATGCCAGGGGGTTTGCTGACGGTGCTTATGGCGATTTACGTAACCTCGTCCTCCCCCTGCTCCCTCAACTCAGTTGAATGTGAGGATGCTTGGAAGTCTGCAATTCATTACCATCAGCCCTATTGGGAAATATCATTCTAGGACGAGGAAAAATCAGAATCTGGGGAAGAGAATTTCATCCAAACTTTGAAAAGAAGCATAAATGTGCCTGGGGCTGAACTCCATAGGAGATCGCTGCAACATCACCGAAAATTCGTTGTAATGGGCTAATCCAGAACGGTCTTCAGTGGGGTTGACAAGGCCTCGAGGTCGTATTTTGTAATTAATATCCACCTTGAAGAAAACGGTGCTGGATAGCCATCTCCTTTTCTTCCGGGAATCCCATCGTGTCAATATGCATTTCACGTTCTCTACATCTTGAAGGTATTGGCCGATTGACACAATATGCACTTCAACGACATGTCGCCATCAGTTACGGCCCTTACCATGTTGTTCTCTAGCTTGTTAACCTCGGTCCTGGCAAGCACTTGCAGCAACGCAACTCAATCTGCGCCTCACGCCCGCACATCCCAAGGTCTGGTCAAGGGGTACCATGACGCAAGTTGCAACTCGGTATTCCTAGGCATCCCCTTTGCTGCCACAACAGCTGGCGAAAACCGATGGAGGACGCCGCAAGATGTGCCAAAGTCCAACACGACGGTAATCGCAACTTCCTATGGTCCTACTTGCCCTCAAGCGATTTCTGGCACTCTCTACAGCCAGCAAGATGAGAATTGCCTGAACCTCAACATCTGGGCACCCTCGACAGGCGAGAACTTGCCTGTTTTCGTATACATGTACGGAGGCGCAATGGTCACTGGTTCCAGCAGCAATCCTCAACTTCAAGGGTCCAACTTTGCCCGCAACGGTGTGATATACGTCAACTTCAATACCCGCGAGAGTATCTATGCCTCGCCGCACTCGTCGGAGCTCAGCGAGACGTCTCCCGAGGAATCACAAAACTTCAGTATTTTGGACGTCGAAAAGGCACTTGACTGGGTCCGTGACAACATCCATGCGTTCGGAGGCAATCCCGATCACATTGTGTTCGGCGGTCATTCGTCCGGAGCAGTTCAGGTCGATCACTACCTCTGGAACCACCCAGATTCGTGGCTCAAGGGAGCAGTGCAGATGAGTGCGAATGCCATGTCTGGACCAGGATACGCGCCAGTCAACCAAGGACTCGACGCCGTAGCGGCTGAGGCTGGTTGTCCGAAGGCAGGGGATAACCAAGTCGAGTGCCTGCGCAGTGTCGACTCGTACGCTTTCCAGACAGCTGACTTCAACTCGACCTTCAACACGTGGTTCACTCCCGTCATTGATAACGTCACAAGGCACTCTGATTATGCTGCAAGGTTTGCGGCCGGCCAGTATGCATCACACGTGCCCCTCCTTACGGGAACTTCTGATGGTGAGGGCACCATCTTCAGCCTGGTGTATGGCGCCGAAAACAGTAACTTCAGCTCTTGGATCAACACTTTCGATGCGGATAGTGCACACATTGAAGACGACGTTCTGCTAGCGGCGTATAATGCTTCAGATTACGAGACAGAGTCTCTCAGAAGTGGTGCCCAATATGGTGACGCCCGTTTCAACTGCGCCGTCGACTATCTGCTTGACCTGCGCAGTGCCAAGCAAGACACCTGGGTCTATAGATTCTTCGGAGCTTACGACAACGTGGTTGGGGTTCCGGGCACGGCACCCACACACGGAACCGAGGTGCCCTTCTTCCATGGAGGCAACGAGTGCTTCGATTCACTTACGGGCGTAACTGAGGCACAGCAGGCGCTGGCTGATTCCATCCATGGTTGGTTCGTGGACTGGATCAAGAACCCGGCTGCTGGGCCTGAATGGGCCAAGGGGTCACCTCAGTCCGGGCCTTTGGTCAAGCTCGGAGTCCCTGGAGACGAGTTGTCTGCCATTCAGGGATTGACCGGCGATTTCAATGCTCGCTGCAAGTCGGTACGTATCCTGCAATATCTTACTTCCTGTATAAGACATCTTACTGATCACATTTCAGGTCTACGCACCTGCATTTCCCAAGTACCCGGTCATTCAGTCTCCTCTCTGAGTAGTGTTCTGGCGTACCTGAGCATGCAGTTTCAGCACCGGCTCCGGAGATGGAGGCAGGACTTCGGAAATATTAATGAAGAGGGCTAGATCGCGAGCATGTATGCATTTCTGATGATACTTAGACTGCGCTGTTCATTTATTTACTGAGTTCGAAGCTACCACATCTTCCTTCTTTTAGAACAGTAGACCCGAAAGTGTCATGTTGCAGCAACTTAAAGTTGCCCATACCGCTGCGTCTTTCACTTATAGGCTATAGCAGATCACATCGTGACATTATTCTCGCTTCCAGTACACAGGGTGGCAGGCTTCCCAGAGAACTGAGTATTCTGTTCATGGTCTGTGGAGAAACCAGATGAACACCGAAGATCCTTTAGGAGCCGGTACCCTGCCACAATGCATCGCGAGCTTCCGACCCAGCAGCATAATAGGAGAGGGGACAGTCACTGGGTTTATCGCTCAGCTAAGTAACGAAACTGGTGTGATTATCTTTGTGACAGTTGAAATCCAATCTACAACGTTGATTCAAACGTACGAGTCCTCTGTTTTTCTACTTCACAGTGATTTGAGCCATCAGAGCACCCCTCACATGCAAGTACCTTGTTGCAAGTACTGCCTCCTGGTTCAAGCACAAATTTGACGACAGATAGGTACTAGATGGACATGGACCCTGGTCACCTGCTGCTCGTATACTGACGAGCCTCCTCTTTGCTCGTATCTGCGTTCTTGGGATTGTTCTTTTGCTAGATGGCTACATATCTCTAACTTGGCTGACGCTCTTGTTTGTCATATCCGAAAGTTGATGTACTACGACTGCCCTCATTTGTTTTCTTTCTTTCTTTTTTCTCTACTCAGTAACCATACGGAATGTATCCGTATCTATGAGCAGACATTGATGGTCCCTGGTACAAAAGGCTGGTGAAATAGAAATGCCCCCGGTTCCAACAGAAAACGGTCTGCCAGGGGTTTACGTGGTCCTTGTCCGCATGCATAATCGAAAGACACTCCACACCCTTCACTATCCCAAGCGAAAAGACTTTCCGAGAGGTCCCCTTGCAGACTCCATTCACTCTTACACGCAGTGATGGAATTGGCTTTGATCCCCACGACCCTTGCTGCAGAGCCCAACCGGAGAGACGGATATGGCCTCCGTCGCCGCGGGTCCACTTCCGCCTGGGGGTACGACGGTAAAGTGGGATATAACTTCGACCGCATATGACCCGTCATATTTGATGCTTTGATTTAACAACAACCAACAGCACATTCTCCCAGTTCAGAACATGTTCCGCAAAGCTGCCGGGAGCCTTGTTGCTACTATCGCCAAGATCCTACAAGTCATTTCTTATCGAAGAAAAGAGAGAGGAATTGGCAGCACATTGCCAACGGGCAAGATGCACATGAGTGGGAAGTAGTCTTGCGGATGACACGCGGCCAAGTGATGTACCAAAGTTGAAGAACCAGCACATCTATTGGATTATTACATGTACTTGGGTCTCCGGTAAAATTACTCTATACGGCAGGTTCCTCTCTCTTGCAGCATCTAAGTTGAGATAACTGGTGGATTTCCACCCAGGCCCTACAGGTACGACTCAAAGATTTTCTGAAACTTTTCCCGCGTAGCCTGACTTCCTACCCACACATCCTGCTTCCCATCAACGATCTCTATGTCGGTACCAACAAATGTTGCGACCATGCCGTTACCAAAAGCACCCTTGTCGATGAAGACATGTTCGTCAGGCTCAACAACAGCAAGGTAGTAAGGGTGAGAAAGCATTGCCGTGAGGACCGCGGGAGACTTGTACAGGAACATGGCAATGCCGTCAAAGTCAACGGGGACGGTGGATGCCGGCACGGTTGAACCTGCCTCGGTGGGAAGAATCTGGCCCCCGACTTGGATCTATGACAGAATCAGTTTATGCTCATTGCCGGCTCGCAGCAATGCAGAAGCCAAGGCTACAATTTACAAACCTGCTGGTAACGCGTGATGTTGAAGTGCACAGCCAAGGGGGCGACCTTGGGGGCGTGCTGGGTCTGCCAGTAGTCCCAGAATTGCTCCTGGGTCAGGTTGGTCGCTCGCTTGACGTAGGTGACCATCTGAGCCTGCCCAGTGTTTGAGCATGCGGTCATGCCGCTGGCGATCAGCGTCGCTGCGATGGTGAGCGGGACGGAGAGGCGGACCATCTTGGCTGATATTAGGTTGAAGATGAGAGTGAGAAAGGATGAAGAGGTGCCCGGGTACCTGGACTTGATTTGTGTCTCCTGGGGTTCCAGAAAGAAAGAATGGAATGGATCTGAGCCTTTATGTCTTTCGATCTTGGGTGGGTTCCTGGCCGGGGCTCCAGTTCAGGTTGTGAGAATCCAATACAACACCATGCTCCATTAAGATTGGTTTTCAAGGGTTGCTATTGTTTGCGTCGTTTGCATGATGAGTATCTCATGGTTCGGTTCTCGCGGTTGATCGATAGAGCGCCTAGACTTGCGGCCCAGAATCTACCAACTGTGCTACTCATGCTCTCACAGGACGGTCATTCGATCCATTCCGGTTGAGAACGCAAGGGTTTGAGTAACCAGGTATCAGATCGGTCCGGATGTTCAACTTACATTGGCGAAATTTGCTGCATGTAGGCAGCCTTGTCCTGCATTTCTTGGCCATCTGTTGTGTGAAAGTGCAGGCCAAGGTCCATCCGAAAGCCAGGGCCCATGCAGTTCTCCAGTCCAGGGCCGGTGCTCGTGTTGGTTGACAGAAAACGGGAATGTGATAGCTCAGCCCGCCTCAGAGTCTTTTCCAGTCGCATCAGTCATGTTTAATATAATTCAAAGAGCGAATCCTCGTCATTTTCCGTGATAAGGTTAGCACAATGAAAAAAGAGCTCAAGCAGATCAGAGGATGGTTGTGCGCATGTTTAAATATTGAGGGTCGCAGCTGTTTGTTCGCGTAGTATGCAAGGATGAATTTGTCGCCAGTCTGTCTTTTCTGATTTTCCATCTCCTCTTCCCTTGGCCTTTTGAAGACCGTCAACACTTGGTCATTCTCATGGCCGAGTTTCCGATCACTAATGGCACCATAACTGTCATCAAGGCCCCCGAGGGCTACTTGGTAGACTTTGAGCATCCGCAACAACAAAAAGTGCTCGAACATTACCTGGTGTTTGGAATATTGGGGCCCTTGGCATTCTTGACTCTGATCCAGAGATTCTACACAAAGTTCTGTCTATCCGATGGCCCAAAGATCGACGATTGTGAGTGACTTGGCACCACACAACCATGCTGTTATTGACATTCATTCCCCACAGTTCTGATATTCTTCGCATGGGTAAATATCTGACATACTGCTATCTGAACCCGAAGGAAACTGATTCTCTCAAGGTCTGTTCTATTGTCATGCAGTCGGTGCAGATATGTAGGATGCTATGCCTTCAGGTTCTCGGGGCTCGATCAAGACACTGACATCGTACTTCAGGGTCTATATCGATAGGGGGTTTGGGTCACCACGCCTTCGAGATGTCCATACAGATATATGAGAAGCATATGCTGGTGAGTGTTCCGGTCGATGTCGAAATGGATGCTGTCGATGTCAATTTGCCTTCAATTCTGACGTATCCCCACAGAGCTCTTATATTGTTGCCCCTGTGTTTATCACCTGCAACGGCTTGACGAAAACCTCACTTTTGACCGCCTACCTCAATATTTCACCCCAGAGGTGGTACCGAAACGCAATCTTGACAGCCATTGCGATGGTTTCTGCATACACTATCATTATCGCATCACTTCTCCTTTTCCACTGCCAACCGATTCGCACAAACTGGGACCCGTACACCTCCGGAACATGTCTAAACTCAGCAGTACTTTACATGGCCATCGCCGTTTCCAATATTGTTTCTGACGTCGTCCTTTTCATCATACCAATACCCATGGTTCTTCGTTTGCAGATGCGGCCGGCTGTCAAAGTGGGAGCCGTGCTTATGTTTGGCATTGGATCCATGTATGTCTACCATATTCCAGCCGTCTGAGAGGAAACATACTGATCCCCTTTCCAGAACTGTCACAACATCTGTCGTCCGCATGGTTTACTTGCAGTCGCTCCTTTCATCCAATGATATCCCATGGGTAGCAGCCCCTGCAAATGTCTGGTCGTACGTCCTCAACCCTGTCTTCTTCCAAAGTCCTCCATATGCCATACTTTTAACTTATGACTTCCCGCTCACAGTTTCGTCGAGGTGAATCTATTCATAATATGTGGCTCAATGCCTACCCTACGCAGATTCTTCAGGGCAATGGCACCTAAATTGATCGCCTCGGAGGGATCGAGAGTGAAGGAAAGTACGCATGCCAGTGTTTCTCGAGGGCCGCGCAGCAGATACTCACAGTTCGACATTGAGATGGATAGCCTATCCAGTGAAAGCGGAGTTTTGGAGGAAAGCAAACAGCGCAAATCAAAAGCGTGAAAGTGATTTGATAAAATTTCTATCGTCGATAGCCTTCGATGGAAGCTACCGAATTCGGAATTTCGAATCTCCCTATAAGGTCTGGTATCTCAATTCTATGAGATCCTCCAATGGCAGTATAAGCTTTGATCAATCCACATTCGACCGACAACGCCCTAGCCCACAGCTCTCTTCCTGATTCCGTGACGATCTGATTACTTTTCCTTGCTTAATACTCAAGGATACCCTTGCTGAATATGTAACTTGTTTCCTGTCAATCCTCCCTATTCGATCGTAACCTTGGATAGTTGAGGCGAGGTGGGGGCTTCGAGCAAGTTCCTTAGGCCTCTACGATTCGCAGCTATAATGGCCTGCGCGGAACTTGATTAGCTCATTATCTCATGGAATCAATAGCCCTAGCATGGGGCCTACCTGTGCGAGCAGTTGTCCAACGCTCATCGGGTGTTGCACATCACAATACAACACCTTCATTCTTAGATCAAGGAAGAATTTCGCGATACGTCCCAACTCAGCATCGCCATGCGGTGCTCCACGGTTCTTAGACGTCCCAACCAGAAAACAAAGGGCGTCTGGTCGCGCTCTGGAAACCTCGTTCGCTAGGTCTTGGATTTCGACCCGCGCCGCGCTGTCCACGCCTACGAGAATCAAGAATGCGTCGTCACATTTGTATGACTGTTGCCTGAGAGAGCGATCATCTGCTAGTCCTGTTGTATCGTGTAGTTCAAGGCCCAGTATTTCACCACGCACACTATCCATGTCAATAGAGAATTCACGGACCGTTTTGACAGACAAGACTTTTTGGTGTTGCCAAAGACACGTACCGTACTGCGTATCGAGAATAGTGAGCACGCCTGGGGATATGTACATCTTTTTCGAGTTTTAACCATGGTGTTGGGTTGATGAAAGTATTGATCATCTCACTATTAAGCGCTTTGGAGTCCCCGACTATCATGATACTACGAGTTTCAGAATAAAACCGATTTGCAGAGAGAGATCAGGTACTCACGTGCAAGTTGTCAATCCTTCTTGTTGAATTTCGGGCTCTCTGTACGCGACGTCGCCAGACTCATCAAATTTGAAAGGCAACGTCCCTGCCAATCTTTCGTCCCTAATGGGAGCTCGTGACAGTGAGTCCCTGCACTCAAATGGATTGGATCGAGTCTGGTCTTCCATAGATTGATAGTTCATCAAAAGACCTGAAAATGTTGACCCCGGTGCAATTTTATTGATATCCTTGAGAGTAATTGGCAATCTAAACGCTGACACTGTGGAAATGTCGCCGATGGTGAGACCTGAGAGCATACTCCAAGCGCTTGTCGGGGCGTTGGATGTTGTGAAAGAGGATCTGTCTGTTTCGCGGTCTTGGGCCCGTTTATAAACCCTCGATTGACCCAAGTCGAGCTCGAAATTCCTTTTTGATAGCGTCATGATCATTGATCCCTCCAAAGACTCTGGGGTCCGAAAGGCGGCTGAAGGGGATCTGTGGATAACACTTTGGGTAGACACAGGTCTGCTGATTATTGAGGACGCGTTGTCCATGAACTTGACGGATCTAGTGTCCCACGACTTTCCGTTGTCGAGCAGCTTCAATTGTTCGGCTAGTGTTCGGTTTTGCTGAAGAATTTCGTCCACTTTGGCCAACATGGTGATTTGTGAGCGACTCGCTTCTTCTTGAGTCTCGCTATGACATGATAAATAAATCTTCAAATACCTAGTGCCTTTGGTTGTCTACTACTCACCTATTGAGAAGTGTGATCATCACAGTCAATGTTGACTTCTGAGACTCCAACCGGGGAAGAAGAGCTAGAATCTTCTTTTCGTGCCACAGCGCCCATTTCATCCGAGACCGCAACCCATCCTGCTGGCAGACGATGGATTCGAGTTTTGAAAGTGTTAGAACGGAGTGTGTGATGACAATGGAGAGGTGATCGAGCTGGATCATGTTTTTGCGGGAACTGGGGAAGGTGTCGAGGGAGTGAAGCAGCTCGTGGACAGAAGACAGAGTTATTTTTGTCTCTTCAATGAGTTGAAACATTTGTATCGCAGACTCGGGGGCATCGATTGCACTGGACACGAAATTGGAGGTGGTGTTGTACACTTTGACCGCCGTGGCCAGCAATCCAGCAACCGAGCCAGCGATACTGAGAGGGTCAGCCATTTTGGTCACTCTAATTGATACCTGAAAGAGACGGGAGCGACTCTAGAAGAAGACGTTTGGAAGAAGTGATGCTGTCATGGGATGCCCGTATTGAGATGCTGGTCACCAGAGTTTACGAGAAAGGAAACGCCCCGGCAAAACAACTTTGGGGATCGAGGCTTCCAAATCTCTCAGCTCCGTATCATCCCAATTGTTGGTTATGCCTGGCGCCAGGCGAGATGGAGGCTTAGGCGCGCTTACCCCTGGCCAGATAACAAGGCAGACCTGCAGGTCAGCTTTTTGGTCAATTTCGCGGGCATCCATTACTGGCTCATTATGCTGGAACTAGCAGACAGGCCTAGGCGGGTGCCTTAAAGGCTGCATACTGGCGAACCACATCTGCGGAAAAAGCCTTGTGATGATTTGCCAAAAGCAATGTAATTTTCAATAGCAACTACACCGCCACACCTCAGCCTTTGAGGATCGCGAACGCATATGACCGTGATGGAGTTCACACTTTTGATGATTCTCACTTCCGTTGAAGTGACATCTTTCTCGGTCGTATCGCTGTTTAAACGGCAGTGGGCTCAGAATGGCCTTATGAGCTACTGCTACATGTGTAAATATCACCAGAACACTCTGAGCAACCAGCTAACATTGTCCGGATATCAAATTTGTTATATTAGGATATTAATTGTATTTTTGGGATGAATTGTTTTTCGAGATACGGTGATGACTGTATTGATTGCCTTGAAAAGTTCTATCGGCCAACTCAATAACTAGGCTTGCGCCAGAGTTCCATCGTAGCAATAAGGCAGAGGGGAGATTTTTAGCCAAGACTAAGGATCAGGCATTTGAGGCTGAAAGCTTGGTCAAGTGCAACTAACTGTAGTAAACTAGGAGCACAAATCAACGTCGGCTCGCAACTTATCGCCCGCATCAGGCGGGGCCGTAAACCCGGCGTCCCCTCTCGGCATCCCGAACCAAGCTTTCTCACCCGGACTTCCTAACGTCAAAGCTCCTCCCTCCTCACACAATGACACAGTCAAACAGTCCACCGACAACTAAAGTAAGGGAACCCCCACCGACTTCCAAAACCTTCCAACACGCTCAACGCTCCGAAACCACGCACATGAGTTCGAAAGTTGGTCTGATGTTCCCGCCACACGATGACCTCACCTAAATCCCAAGACAACCGTCAAGAACCTTTCGCAAACCCCTCTCTTGAGCCCACGGCCCCCGGCCTTCGAGAAGACACTCACTACCTTACTGTGCAGGATGTATACCTCTTGAACTTACCGACTAACCTTTCCCCGGCAGTCTGCAGCCAGAAGGTGTCAAAACTGGCAGTCAATGACACTTGACACCGTTGTGGCTCGCACGTACGCACGCGGCACGCCCGCCCCGCACCGCACAGGTGCAAGTTGTTTGGACTGTTCTTGCGATCCCCTCTTTTTCCCGATCCCAACTTTGATGCGGCCGGTGGAATCATGGAGAAAAAAAAAGCTTCTTTCGTCTTCGGTGGGTGGTATAAGTCCCTGGGCTCTGGGACTCACCCACCACCTTACCTCTTAACACCATTTAAGTCCAAGAAACTGCAAGTTGTCATTGTCACTCGACTTTGAAGCCATCATCACGACAGTCAGGCAACCAAACACCAAACAATGCATCTACCAACATCCCTCCTCACCCTCTTCCTCCTAACAACAGCCTTCGCCCTCCCAACCGCAAAAGACAACAAAGTCTTCGCCCCAACCCCCGACTCACCACCCCCCCAAGACCTCGGTATCCATACGGGCAAAATCGGCGTAGACAATGTCGACCTCTCCGCCCTACGCGTCGATCCCGTCCGCGTCATCAGCAGGATCAAGTCATCGTCACAATTCACCTCGTCTCTCCTCACAAAACGTCGAGACGTGCTTCTCGAGGAACATGATGGACGGATCAATATCGCGAAAGATAAACGCTCGCACATTCAGGTTGATCCGGTCGAGGTGAATGTTCACATTATGAGGCCTTCGGTTCATACGATGCCTGTTGGTGGGAAGAGTGCCAAGGTGGAGGAGGCGCAGAGGGAGACGGGCAAGGGAGAGAGTGAGGCTGTGAAGGACATGGAACCGAAGCCCAAGTACATTCCAAAGTTCATGCTGGATTATAGTACGGCTGGGTGGTTTAGGCATTTTATTCGATTCTAAAGGTGCGGCTTCATATTGGCTTGAGGAGTCGAGTTGGGACAGTCAGGCTTGGTTGAGGGCTGTCTCGACTTGGATTTCTCGGCTACTACGCAACATTCACCTCTTCCTATGTTTCTTGGCTTGGTCAGCGAGGAATTTGTGTACATTGAGCTTGGGTGGTGTATCGTCGTGTACCTCGCGATTTGAAGGGTGGTTTCGATTTTTGGGCGCATTGGAGAACTGGATGGGAATAGGTGACAGGTTTCTAGTCAACTACCACTGATAACAATCCTTACCTTTTTTCAAGTACGATGCTAACGGTGCGATGAGATCGAGAATGACACGCTTGCAACTGCCAAAGGTATCATGCTTCCATGGTGACTGGTATCGCAGACTCTTATTCGTAATCATCGTTAATTAAGTACACTCGCGCCCCTCGAGGTTATACAAGCGAGCCGATAATAGATGTGAAAATGCATAACTCATACAGACGAAAATTACCTGTCCCAACTGCAGGCCGGAGATGAGGTATGGGGTATGCTTCCGACGCCAGTGATATGCAACCAAGAACACGCAGGATTTCCCCCCTTTGAACCGTGACCATTACGGACCCCAAACAAAACCCCTCTTCATGTTCACGTCAGTATCCAGCGGGCCATCTGGCACCGGGTGGTTCGGCGGTCGAGCTCAAGGACGGGCAAATCCTTGTTTCGCCTAAGAATTGTTAGTGATGGGAAACAGATTATACCAGATCAAGATGACAACTGACCTTCATTTGTTCAATCCTGGCTTTCAGTTGGCTGGTCACTTCAGCTGCACGCTTCCAGCTTTCCACACCGTTGTTATTCGAGTTCATGCCACCGCCTCCACCGCCGCCGCCAGACGAGTATGACGGTGCCGGTATATCATCAACGGGGGTGGCTGCAGAGCTCCTGTAGCCTCTAGCAGGGCTACCACGTCCGGAAGATGCACTGCCCGTATACCTAAGCTCGGGACTGAGTGCCTTTGAGCGAGGGTAGTGATGGTCTCCGTTCTCCTTCTCCTCAGACATGTTGCTGGCGTAACTAACACGGTTGTGTCGAGCAGAAGATGAACCGTAGGATGCGTCGCGGTAGATACCGGCGTCGTCGTGCGTAGGCGAAGCAAGACCTGCGATTACATCAGTACATGAACACTCACTGATAGAAGAAGCTGCTATCTTACCTGGGCTGCCCATGCCTGTCCTTGAGTTCAGGGCCTCGGCGTGGTTGAGCGCTCTCTTAAGGCGATCCAGCTCCCGTCTGAGGCGATCGTTCGTCGACTCCGTGGCCTCTGCATCACTTCTTGCACGAACCAACTGCGTCTCCTTGGCCTTGATGCTGAGGACATCACGGGTATGGTCTTCAATCAAACCCGCATTTTGGTTCTTCAACTCTTGAATCTCAGACATGTACTTGCTCCTTTCATGCCTCATTTCCTCCACTTGGCGTGTCAGGCGCTCGTTTGCCGATCTGAGTTCTTCGAGTTCAGCCCGCTCCATTGCCGTGAGTCCGCTGGAAGGCGGCGGCGATGCAGGAGGCATCTGAACAGGAGCGGCAGCAGGTTTCGCAAGAGATCGTCCTGCAAGACCACCTCTGCCGAGGCCAATGCGAGGCTGAGGCGGGGGAGGGGCAGGCTCATCATCGTCGGGCATAATTGGTGCGGCAGCAGGGCGTCGAGGGGATCCGGCCGCCGCTGGTGCACCGAGAGGGCGCTTGGATTTGAGGCCGGCCAAGCCCGACGGCTTCGGCATGCCCATCTTGGTGCCTGCGGGTTTGGGACGAGATGAAGCTTGTGGGGAGAGGGGTTCCGGGTCGGCGGGCGGCGGAGCGCTTGCCGCCGGCATGGCCGGTCTCTTCATGCCCAGGGGCTTCTTCCCTCCGACGACCTTCTTCGGGGGCGGTGCCTTGGCAGCTGGCGGGGGTGCCTTCGGCTTCTCTTTTGCCTTGACTTCAGCCGTCTCGAAGAATTCTTTGATTTTCGTCTTGCGGATATCATCTAGGCCTTCCATGTGCGGACCCATACCGCGCTCGCCAATGATCTTCATGACAGTGCCCAAAATCTCAGCACCGCCTGAACGGAGGCCCTCGCTGGACTCGGTCAACAATTTCTTGCCTGCCTCGACAATGGACGCGATCTCGGGCTTGCTCGGCACATCGCGTGTCGTTCTGAGGCAACGAATCAAGAACTTCATGGTGCCCTCCTTGATCTGGGGGTTCTTGTGGACGAGGTAGGTATTGATGTCTTCAAGGCAGTCAGTCAGACTTGTAGCCAGGAAGACTTGGTCAAGCGCAGCGCCGAGAGCATCTGCCACCGTTGCCTTCTTCTCCTTCAAGCGTTCCATGATGGGTTGCATCACAGTAGTGCGGTGTTTTGCGTAGCCTTGCCGCAATCCCTTGGCCAAGACCTCGATACACTGCGCGGCTTGAGTCACAACAGCAACGTTGGCGTCCTTCATGCACTTTGCCAGCCCTCGGTTGATCTCGTTGAAGTCGCCATCCTTGATTCTTGGCACGTTGATTGCCGCGTAGAGACCTTCCACTGCTTCCTTTCTCTCCTTCCATTTGGACGAGGCCAAGGCTTCGTTAAAGTTGGCGGGGATCTTGCCAAAGACATCCTGGGGTTCCGCCAGGTCGAAGGCGTCCATCTCGGCTGGTTCCTCGCCATAGTCTCCACCATCATCGTACTCGTCGTCGGCTCCGGGTGGGGGCGCACGTGCCATGGCGGCTTGTTGTGAGCGCAAGAATCGTTCTTGCTTCGGAGCTGGCTCGGCCTTGATCTTTTCGAATTGCGCCTCGAGGTCGGTCTGCTGAGTGGGTTTCAAGTCGCCCCAGAACATGGGCTTCATGGCTTCGCGCAGCCATCGGTAGAATTCGACGGCAAGGCTCGTCGCGGCAGCACGGACATTCTTGTCGGCATGACCAAATGCCTTGGGAAGGACCTTCAACACGGGCTTGGGGTCGACGGTCTTGCATCCGAAGTTGTGGTAGACTGCGGTCAGTGCGGTAATAGCCGCGGCGACAACCTTTGGTTGCTTGTTGGCAAGCGCCGGGATAATCTCTTCGATGACTGGGGCGGCAACATCGAGTTCGACGAGTAGTAGAAGGGCTTCGAGAGATGACTCCTTGGCAGCGGCACGCGTTGACGGCAAACCCTTTTCACAGATAGGCCCTATCGTAGTTCCACGCGTCCTTGTGCAGTGTTCCTTTCCTCCGAATTTGAGAAACGCGCAGTACGCCGCCAGACCATCTTGTTGGGCAGCAACGTTGGAATCGGCGACGGCGCCTTTCCAGAGGCCCGAGTCGGAGAGGAAGGGTCTGAAGGCATTGTCGTACTCGTCGGCAGTAGCAGCGAAGGCTTTCGCGGCGTCTTCATAGGCCTGCTTTCTGACTTTCCAAACCTGCGGCGCGTCAGCGCATCAAACACGGCGCAGCAGAGGCGGCAACGTCATACCTTGTGGGTAAACCTATCCTGGAGGGGAAGGGAGCTAAAGTCTTCTTCTTCAGCCATCGGAATGGAGGCTTGCTGGCGGGGTGTAGTAGGGACCGGTTTGGGTGGTGGAGGGGTTGGAGTAAGAGGAGGAGGAGGAGGAGGAGGAGGAAGAAGAGCTGAATCGGGGGAGCAGTTCTCCTTGTCGTGGATGTCTGGCTTTCTGAAGCTAGCTACACGTCTGATTAGCCTCGAGAGGGAACGAGTATGTTTGAGATGACGGTCCATATTGAGGAAGGAGGACAGTCACAAGCTGCAGAACGCAATGGTATGCAGGCTGCCGGCAGCTGCAGGCGCAGTGACTGGCGATGTCTGTGGTGATATGGGCGCAAGAGGCTGGCATGACTTACAGAATGATGGCCAAGCTGAACCAGATCAGGTGAATTTGAGGTTGTCGCAGCAGCCAAATACTTGTTGATCGTCAAGCCAATGTGGAATTGGCAAGGTACCTGGCGGTGAGCGAGGTGGGTGGGAGCTGTGAAAGTATCCTTCGAGGTATTGGAGATTGCGAGGAAGGTTCCTAGCAGTATAGGAATAGCAATAGGTATGGGGAAACAGAGAGATGTGAGGTATGTGCGGTGATGGTTCTCGTGGAAACAAGGGACCGGGACTGGAGGAAGTCAAATCAGGTCTTTGAGATGACAGAGAAAAGGAGGCTAGAGGTAGTTCCCGTAGTGTGGTTGTTGCAGGTGAAGGTACAAAGCCAACGTCGCCAGTCTGAGGGTTGTGGAATGTGGAGGAAAAGTACGGCTGGGGTTTCTTTTGTTTGTGCTGGTCCGAAGAGCACAGGGAATTTTGGTTGTCGGGACAAGGGCGGAGGGGACGGGCCCAGCAAGCAGGTGCTTTGCTTGGATTTGGTTCACCGTTCACCTCAAGGCTTCTGTCAGGGTTGCCAGTTGGTGGGCGCCTGCATTGGGCGCCCTTTTCTCCCTGTTCCTGGCCTGACGTGTTTGTGTGTGTGTGGGGAACACAGCAGATGGGCGCGCATCGGGCAATTGGGCATGAATATGATTGGGTCGCTGGTCTCCCGGGTCAACACAGATCACATGATGACTTTCAATTCTCTACCACTCGATAAGACTTGATAGCATGGATGGCGGGGCATTGGCTATTCACCTACCTTCACCTGCCTTCACCTTGGCCTCACCTTGGGCTTACCTTGTGTGCTTGTTCCCTCAGAGCCTTAGTCATGAAAGCCAGGTCCGGCCATCTAGCCAAATTGCTTCCTTTTTCCTCTCTGCTTCCAGGCCCAAGCACCCAAGATGCGCTTGCTCAATTTGCGCATTAATGGCCGTTATAAGCCACTCTAACATATCCACTCATTTAAAGATAGCAAATCATGCCATGAATCAGGCATTTCCACCCTGAGGCTTGCACGGTAGTGTAGTAGTTTGCCCCCTAATATTTAAGCAATGATGCTGGAAATGTCTTTTTGCCAAAGAATCAATTGACCGAATAGACTGTTACGGCTGGTTGGCTGTGACAGCTGCAAAAGTGGCTGAACCACATGTTGACGCTGAAGAATCTCAGGCCAATGAAAGCTCTGTCTATTGCCATAGAAACGGTCCAACACTGTGATGTCATTGGGGGAAAGAGGGACGTACAACTTCAGCCCTCCATAGTACCTACCTGAAAGAGACCAGCTGGCAATGCACCAGCCACACTACCATCTCTCAAGCCCCATTAGTGCCTATGCGCTGCACCAGCCACACTTCATTCCACCCCACCAAACATGGTTGACCTCTTCTCTCCCATCTTTTCCCTCTACCCAGTGCCACACGCATTGAACACTCGTCGTCGTCGAATAAGTTTCCCCAGGGTCCCATACGCCTATACAGATACAGCGTACTCCATACAGAATATCTGGGACTCGCATATCGGAGGGCCCCCGCCAGCGCCATACGCACCGCCTCATCTCCCACCAATTCTTCAGGGAGTTCCCTACGCAGCCAACGCAGCCCGAAGCACATGAAACATTTCGCCTTTCCGGCTCATGCCCACCTTCAAGCGTCATCTTTTGGCCGAGCCTCGCACTTGCACCCCTCGTCTCGTCTCGCCTCGCATTCTTGGACATATTGTCTCCCCTCCAAAAAGTCACTGCTCCTAGACATACCCACGTACTCTGAAAGAGACAACTCGATTCAATCCTGCAATCTGCTGTTGTAACGCACAAAGATATGCTGCCCAACGCCTGGGAGCCCAACCCCTGACTGAAAACACCCGCTGAAGGAAAGATACACACACAGAGAGGAACTATCCACCCTTGCACAGCCAAAGAATATCGAGAGCTTGGACACCAACAACACCGACACCGCCTTTACAACTCCGCGAATATCTGCCACTTGGCCCTGGTCCCCGCCAATTCGACCCTGACCTGCCTGACCTCTGCATCCTGCCGTCGCTGCAATAAAATATCCGATTAACGAGGCTACCAATTCCTGTCCTCCCCGACCGCCTCCGAATTTCCATCAGCCTCGTCTTTACTTCCGGCCAGCTTCTGCCACCTCCGATTGCACGTGGCGCGCCCATCGCGGTTGCTGCGATACCACCACCACCACCACCGACAGACGGAGCCCCGAGCACCGCCTTGCAGACGCACCTCGATAACAAACCACCAAATCACACATCTTTCGTTTCCATCTGCTCGTGTGTGCCATCTTGTGCCACCAGTGCCTCTCAACTTTGTAATTACTTGCAAGCAATCCGTTACTTACGTAGCTTCCACCGTCTGTCAGGATGAGCCAAATTCTCACCCCTCGGCAAGCAGAGGAGCTGTAGGTTCCCACCCTCTTCGCCCAAAGAGTGGCCATGGACGCGACATACTGACCAGCCGGTGGCAGGCACAAGGCCATTATCGCATATCTCTCCTCGAGCAACCTCCCTAATGCTGCAAATGCCCTCAGAGAAGAATTGCAGATTGGCGACTCTTTCGACGCCGCCACTTCGAAGAAGTATGAGGGATTGCTGGAGAAGAAATGGACCAGTGTAGTGCGGCTTCAGAAAAAGGTTCGTTTCGTCCGTAATGGCCTTGGATGATTGCTTCCAGCGGCGCTGACCAACATTGTTCTCTCTAGATCATGGAACTCGAGTCTCGAAGTGCTTCTCTGCAATCAGAACTCGACAATGCGACACCAACCTCACTATCTCGACGGAATCAGGACCCCACCAGCTGGCTGCCACGTTCCCCCGCCCGACACACCCTGCAATCCCACCGCGACCCGATCACCTGCGTAGCATTTCACCCCGTCTTTTCGTCGCTCGCCTCTGGCTCGGAAGACTACACCATCAAAATCTGGGACTGGGAGCTAGGCGAACTCGAGAGGACGATCAAGGGACACACAAAGGCCGTCTTGGATGTTGATTTTGGAGGACCCCGTGGTGCGACGCTGCTTGCCTCATGCTCGAGTGATTTGACCATCAAGCTATGGGACCCCTCAGACGAGTACAAGAATATTCGGACGTTGCCTGGCCACGACCACAGCGTCAGTGCGGTTCGATTCATTCCTTCGGGAGCCGCAGGTGCCACGGGAAACCTTCTCGTGTCGGCGAGTCGTGATAAGACCCTACGAATCTGGGATGTGTCAACGGGTTACTGCGTCAAGACACTGCGCGGGCATGCGGATTGGGTACGAGACGTCTGCCCATCGTCGGATGGACGCTACCTCTTGTCAACAGGGAACGACCAGACGGGCCGCCTTTGGGATATCAACGCCTCAAATCCCGAAGTCAAGTTGATGCTGGTTGGGCACGAGCACGTTGTAGAATGCTGCACGCTCGCACCGCCGACGGCTTACAGTCACTTGGCGTCATTGGCCGGCCTGAAGAAGGCTCCGCCCGCAACGAACACGGCCGAGTTCATGGCAACGGGCAGCCGTGACAAGGCAATCAGGTTATGGGACGCTCGTGGAAACTGCATCAAGACTCTGCTGGGACACGACAATTGGGTACGCGCGCTGGTTTTCCACCCCGGCGGCAAGTACTTGCTTAGTGTGTCTGATGACAAGACTTTGCGATGCTGGGATCTGGCGCAAGAGGGCAAATGCGTCAAGGTTCTGGACGACGTCCACGGCCACTTTGTTTCTTGTCTGCGCTGGGCCCCTGGCATTGCAAGGGAGGCGGCCACCAACGGCGATGGTGCCAATGGTGCCAACGGCACACCGAGCAAAGCGGTGCCAAAGCCCCAGGATGTCTCAATACGCTGCGTCATCGCAACGGGAAGTGTCGACCTGAATGTGCGCATATTCGCCAACTAAACAGCACCCTCACTATGAGGTCATTTGACGACAGATGACATATGGGGCAGATGACACCACAAGACAACGTCACGACGATTGCCGAGGGCGACTCGCGCCATGGTGTGTACATCGTGTGTACACGGGATGCTGAGTCGCCAACTTGAGTAATCGCGACGGGAGCAAATACAGGATCATGGCGTAACGATTCACACGAGAAGCATGGGCAAACCGGAGGCAGGCGTCAAAAGGGGTCAAAAGTACGGCGTACGATCTGACGATTACGTGATGCCTTCGCTGATGATATAGATTTTAGGAGAGCTTGTACATGATCGAATAGATACCCGCAACATGTCCTCGCTGGGCTTTCAATTTGGCTCTCGCCTCAGATGAGGACTAGTATTTGACATGATGTTGAAAGGGATGATACACAGTGGACGACTACTGTATGGATAAACTGCATGGAGAATGATGCCCCGTCAACGATATCCCGGCTGTGGCCATACGCTCGGCGCCCAGCTCTAGAGGTTGAGTGCATACAACGGCAAAACTGTAGCGCCAGCAAGTGGAAACCTTTGAATGAAATATAATGCAGCCGCTTCAAGCGCGAATTCGTGTTCTTAAAGAAAAAAGACTAGAATGGGTATCCTTTACGCCTCGCATAATCAGACTGGTTTGACCCCCAGAATACTGCTCTAGCCCATCCACCTCAGCCTGGGTCAAATTATCCGCCGGCTTTCGTAGCCCAACGACCGCCCCTGACTAGATATGTTGCAGGCTCCTATCCTGCCCGGGCCATCGCCTAGGCATTATAAGCCTGGTGCCAATGGACTTCAGTTCTACCGCTGCGGTGATATGTCGCCAACGGAATTCCACACTGTTATTTTTGTTAGCCGACGACCCTCCTAACCACCTCAGAATACAGATGAAGAAGCATACCTTGGAACACTTATGCCTCGCATCCTTCAACGAGGAAAAGAGGTAGGGAATACACCCCAAACAGCTCACAAAGCACACCAGCGCAGCGAGAGCGTGCGTGAAGCCGCCAGAGGAGTACTCCACCGCCGTGACGCCGCGGGCGTGACACTCGGGACACTCGACGGGCGCCGGGTGGGGGCCGAGGGAAGGCAGCGGGGTGCCGTAGGGCTGGAAGTTTTGGGGCCCGCCGGTTTGGAGGGGGTAGCTTTGCGGCGGGACGTAACCTCCGTAGTTCTGGGGAGGGGGCGGGCTGTGAGGGGATGGGCCGCCGTATTTTGGCATGGAGGTGCCGGTGGGTTGGGCGTTGAGGTGTGCGTGTTGGTGTTGTTGGTATTCTGGGGGCGGGCCGGAGGTCGTGTAGTTGTCTGACGGGTTCGGGTCCGGTGTTGGGATGTTGGTTGGGGCCGGGGTGGCGGGGCTGTGGGTTGGTTTGTCCATTTTCTGCTTGGGTCGAGGTTTGTGTTTTGTGTTGTGTTGAGAAAGAGTAGGTGAAGGGGGTGGGTTCGAAGAGAGGGAGTGACGTGGAGAGGTGAACCAAAATCAACCTGGAAGTGGAAGAAATGAGAAGCAGGTGACGAGGCAAGAGCATTCGGGCTGTGGTGACTTATATCCAAACTCTACGATGGGTGGCACTGCCTTCCTCACTCTTCCTACGCGCACTCCGCCCAATGACACGAATAGAAAAGTAAACGGGTAAGGGAGGTGCCGTAATAACCTTGTTTCTCTGTTGCCTGTCTCTACTACTGTGTACACTCACACCGGCGTACCCGGGCACCGCCGCCGCCGCTTGCTTCCGTCGCTTGTCTACTCCATTTTCCGCTGGAAGATCAGATGGGAAGGGTAGGTAGAGGGGAAGGGAGGCAAAAAGGCGTGCATGTGCATGTGCTTGTGTGCATGCGAGCGAGCTGCACCGGACGCAGGCACGGCGCAGCCCTGTTTGGATGTTCAGATGGGATGTGAGTGGATGGGACAGTGACAGTGACACCCCGACACTTACACGAGTCCACTCACTCACGGAACACAACCGGGCCTGGGTGGATTTTTGCGACTACATATCATGTTGCAATTGTTACGAATGGCGAGACCGAAGAACTCCTGCAGCCTTCTTTGGCACGAGATGGAAACAGAGGGAGTGATTGAAAGTGGGCTCTGCAGAAGCTGTAGAAGAGCAGAGAACACAGAAAGGACCGGGCAGTCGGGGGGTATGGACGCCATCGGCCGGGGGTGGTCCTTGTCTGGCAATCATGCTGAGACGGGGACGGGCACGATGGACGGGCGATGCTGCGGCCTGCCAGCGTGGTAGAAATGCGGGACGAGACGGGTGCGTGCCAAGTGGACGGGTGATATCATGGTCTCCTTGGTCTGATATCCCCAGTGTGCTAGCAGACGGACTGAGAGAAAGACACTGGCAGGATTGGCGGTCGAGGGAGCTTTGGACGTGGCGATGTCATACTCGCCCGGGTTCCTCTCGTTCCTTGGTAGGTTGACTGGAGATGATTGGAGCCAAGTGTGTGATGTGCAGTTCGTCGGCCTGGGCGCGGGACCGGGCTCCCAAGTACTCCTGTACCTTTATTACCTAATTAGGCACGTGGCGGTGTGGAGTGCAGAGCTCAGCCACAGTCAGGTGCGTCAGCCACTTCTGCACTCGCCACACTTGAGACGATCTTTGGGCCGGTCGAGACCCTCTCCTGTACTTTCATGTTCCTTCATAGATTGCCTATGGCTTGATCGTTATCACCTAGTTTTGGTTGAGAACGATAGATTGAACTCGACTCTTCCACTAATCAAAGTATTCTTTGAGAGGGCCGTTGCGATAAAGCAGTGCTTGTTACATGCTCGGGCAGAAACCCGTTGACTGATGGCTTGTGCTGACTTCAGTGCAGTGTTGTGGATGCCTGGATGCAAGAATCCTTCGATCCTTATACTACGAAAAGACTAGAAGATGTCTTGTGACATTGGGCGCTTCTTGTTGTAGACGAAATACTGATATGGCTTATCTGAGATAGCCATACACATTGCAGCTGGTACCTATACTAAAATGGCATCAAAAACAGATGAAGCTTGAACTTCTGGAGAGCCGCAAGGCCACTTCTCTTGATATGTTTCCAACATTGGGATGATACTATCACAGAGCATCCTTCAGTGAGTTACAACAGCTGAATGGCATAGACCACGCTCATCACCGTTGGTACATGAGACGTCTGTACATGTACTATAGCTGCAGTGTGCAAGAGAATCTCTGCATAGTACTCAATTGAAAAGCCAGACAGTCGATTACATCTTCGTTGGTCATCATAAGAGTTGCAATTAATCAATTCGATAACATGCTACATATCACGCCTGCGCTACTAAACCCATTTTCAGATCGCTCCCTACATACTCATCTCTCCCCAGACCATCCGAGTCTAAAACGTTGGCGCAACCCTCATCGGCTCCTGGTTCGCCACCAACTCCCTCAACTTAAACGACCTCAGCGTGCTCGTCGACCGGTTCCGCGGGTTATGCGCTGAAGCAGCCGTCTGCGCAGACATGCGCGCCACCCGGCCCTTCTCGTCCAGCGACAAGGCCGGTGACGCGGGCGACGACCCGGCAACGCTCCTCGATTTCAGGTTAAGCCTGCTGACCATGGACTGAATCGCCGTGTTGGGGTCCAGCGGCGGCGTCGCGATAGGGGTAGGCGGGTAGTGGTGAGGCATGCCGCCGTGCCCGTGGTGCGCCATCATCATCGGCATCGCACCATGCTGCCCGTGATGATCGTACTGGTGATGCGAGAGCGACGAGCCGGACCGCGAACCCTCTGAGCTGTTTGTGCCGCGCCGGTTAAGCATGATGCGGTTCATCGACTCTTCCGCCAACGACGGCGTACGCGAGCGCGCGAAGCCCTGGATATGTAGCGCGTTTGCGGCCGGGAGACGGCCCCGAGTAGGCGAGCGGCTCGAACCGCGGCTTGAAGGTGGCGTCGT
Organism: Colletotrichum paranaense; assembly: GCF_030867605.1. Lineage (NCBI taxonomy): Eukaryota > Fungi > Ascomycota > Sordariomycetes > Glomerellales > Glomerellaceae > Colletotrichum > Colletotrichum paranaense. Next base: position 1,400,115 of record NW_026848970.1, read on the forward strand.
GACCCCGTTGGCGTGGAACTGCGGCTGGTTGGCCGCGACCATTTGCTCAAAGGTCATGTTCAAGGGCATCGGTGGCATTTTGCTCAGGCGGCGGATGGCGCGCATGTTCTTGTCGATGAAGGTGGACATGCGGTTCAGGGCGTTGCTATTTTGGTGGGATTCGAATGCAGTGGCGCCGTTGAGGGGTGCCTCCGTACGCACGCGATGTCGCTCGTTGAGATGCATGTTTTGCTGCTGCTGCTGTTGCAGCGGCGGGCTGGGGATATGAGGCGCGTTGCGAATCGTCTGCTGGATCTGCGAGAGAACGTTGTCAAACACCACCGTCTCGCCCGCGGCCGCGGAAGACTTATAGGACGGCGCGCCGCCGATGACGGTGCTCTGGGTGAGGATGAAGAAGGACCCGTCGCGGACGCGGCGCTTGACGAGGTCCCAGCGAGTGCGGGCCGGGTTCCGCTCGAGTTCGGGGTGGTAGATGGAGCACTGCGCCAGCTTGGAGTAAAAGACCTCGAGGCGCTTGGCCATGCGCTCGAGGGTTTGCATGAGGAACTGGCAGAGAACGGTGACGCGCTGGGACTGGGAGGAGGACTCGAGGTTCATGACCGTGTCGAAGGCGTCCATGCCGTGGCAGGCTTCCTCGCGGATGTCTTCGAGGAGCTCAATGTCGAGCTGGACTGACTTGTTGGCGTAGTCCATGATGCCGCGCTCCATTAGGCGGGCTGGTTCGCTGTCGCAGATGAACTGGCCGATGCGCGAGACTTCCTTGGAGGTTGTTACGGCGTCCGTGGAGGTTTTGGCCCTGGCGATGATGCCGAGAATGTCGGGGAGTTTGGTATCCGATCCGACGGACGCGGCGTTGGCCATCGTGAAGGAGAGCTTGAGGACGAGTTCTTGGAATTTGGGTCCAAAGAGGGCAGAGAACCCTCCTTGGAGGAGGCGGGATTGGTATTGGTAGAAGATGCGCACACCCAGCATGTTGATGAGGCTGCCCTGGAACCACAGCTTCGACGAGCCGAGGATGTCGTCCATTTCGAATTGCTGGGAGACGAGTGTCTCGACGGTCGTTCGCAGGTACGCCGACCACATATCGTACAGACCACTGATCTCTTCGCAGTCGTGATACTCGGGTTTGGGGGTCAGATGGCCGATGAAGTACTTTGTGAGCAGGCTGGCCACCTCCGGGTTGTTCGTGTGCGCCAAATTGTCGAAGGATTTCGTGCAATCCACGCCCGCATTCGACCTCATAATCAGGGTGCCTCCCGGGTGCATAGGGGAGAAATCCGTAACGTCATACACACTGCCATGAACGGCAATCCACATCCTTCCTCCAGGCCTATGTCCTGTATGAAGGGACAGCTGTGAGAGTGGGATGGTGGGTCGATTACAGGGGAGCGGCTTCGGAGTCATAAAGACGTCCAACATGATCCGCCGCTCGGCAAAGGCGGTGTTGATGATCAGATCCGTAGACTCCATAGTCGCCGTCCGATGGTTATAAATGGCCTTGCGCAGCCCGCTCATGACGGAGTCAAAAACATCAACGGAGCCGCAGATGTACAGATACCCTCCAAGGCCACCTTGCTTCTTGGACATGACCAAGTCACACACGCTAGCTCCCTGCTCTGCGATGAGCGAGTCGATGTATCGTGGCTCAGTACGGCGCTCGATGAGGTCTCTCATGATGGGGTCATACGCAAGACCGCGACTATCACGGGAAAACGCGAGATGAACCTCCATGAGCCCCGCATTTACGTATTGACGGAGCTCATCCTCGTAGCAGAACTTTTCCCGGTTCTGGACACCGAGGAAAAGCATGTTCTTTCCGACTGAGCGGCCAGCACGAGCCTGCCAGAAGCTCCTAAAAGGGGCAATGCCACTGCCACCGGCGAAGAATGCGCAGGGGGCGGCGCCATCAAGAGGTAGCTGGAAGGCGATTGGTCTGGAGATCCCGACGAGCAGTTCGTCTTCGTCGGCGATGAAGTCATCCGGTGAGCCTACGGGTGGGTTGAGGTAGCCACTGCTCACGCCCGATCGTGAGATATCAGACTTCCCGGCAAACGTGGCGCAGAGCTTGTATTCTGCCCGTGAGATTGTGAGGTCGACGGTGCTTGGGAGAAGCTCCTCGGGGTAGTTGGAGATGGAATATGTGCGCGGGATCTCGACCGAGATGAGGTCGCTGAGCCATGCCACATCGTTGGAGAGGTCGAATGCTTGGTCCCAGATGTGTGTCGGAGTGTCCATGACAGCGGCTTGGAGAAGGTCACCCAGTGAGCCACGGACTGGCCACTCCTCAGTCGCCAATACCTGGAGCACAGTGTTCGACGAGGCTCTCAGCATGGCGTGGATCTTGAGGACGAGATCCTGGGTCAGCGGTGCCAGGTGACCTCGGCGGAGGATATCCTTGACCATGAGTTTCCTTGTCTTTGTGGAGGTGCTCGCAACGCCGTGATTAGAGACCGTCTCCAAGTGCTCCGCAAATCGAGACCACTTGCGGTCGAGAAGAACAGGGCTTTCAAGCATCGTGTCCAAACCGAGCGCCGCAGCTACCTTGGCACATTCTTCCCAACTGTTAAGGGGCATGATGGCGAGTCTGTCACCCGGCTGGAACGTGATGCCAGTGTTGTGTAGGTCAAGCGTGACCATGGAGATTGACCGATCATGATCCGAGTCGACAAAAGATCGAGAGAGGATACGCGACTTGTACCGACACTCCTCAAAGGTTCCGCGCATCTCATGGGGTTCGACGGGAATGTTCCCACGGTAAGGCTCCAGGCGTTCCTTCATGGCATCCGAGAATTGGCGGTGCACCTCTTCCCACGGCCTTCCCGAATCATCAGAGGCGCCAGAGGCACCGTTCGTTTCCGTCCGGCCAGTCTTGGAGGCGACTTCGAGGATACCAAACACCTTATACCTATGTGTGCCCATAAAGCCTCGCTCGCCCGTGTACGCCTCGATAATTCCATCCAGGACGCCCATGAGTCGTGGATCTCCAGACTCTCTGACATACTCTGGAATCCGATAGTGGTACTCAACAGAGGCGATGAAAGCTCGCAGGTTAGACGGCAGCCATGCGCGTAGGTGCAGACCCTCGTTGCCGAGGAACGAATCGTACTTCTTGCGCCCAAGGAAGGCGTCCATGAGAAGATACGGCGGGAACTGAAGACCGGAAGCGGCAGGGCACCTCTTGGACAGCGGCGCGGAGAACTTGCCCCATCGCACCCACTCGGCCGCCGAGACGTAGTTGTCGCCCGAGTTGGGGTTGGTTGAGATGGAGTGGAAGGCGTTCGGCATCCTCTCGAGGATTTCCTTGAGTCTTATCATCTCCCTCAACAGGCCCTCGTTGTTCCGGTTCATGACATGCTCTTGGCAAGCGGCTATGGCATCTGGGCCGTGTTGGAAGGATGCTGCACACATATCAGGTCAGTGTCTTGGGGATTATTGCGATGGTATTTGGACTTACCCGAAGTGTCGGCACAGCCTTTCAAGAAAGCAATCTCGGTACGCTCTCCAAACATGGGCCACCGAAGATCGGTATTGTCGAAGCGGCCAACATATGGGTAGACGGAAGTCGGATCGCGCACTTTGATGTTGTAGGACGCTTGGTCGAAGAAGGTTAGGTGGGGAATAGCCCGTCCCATGCGTCGCGAGACCTGCCAGTATGGTAGTCCGATGGTCCTCGGGATTCCTACAAGTTCCGGTCCGAGGTCGTCGCTCATTTCGACGCGAGGCTTGGTAGAGATCGAATTGATGCTGACACCGTCGTATCCATCATTCTTGTCTTCGTACCGATAGATGGAGCATAGCATGCCTAGAGCCACGATAGCAGCCCAGAGGGCTTGATCAGGAACATACTCCTCGGTTCCTTCGACGAGGGGAAGAGCGGCAACCGACTCTCTAACGCGTCCCCGTGAAACACAGCCGGGCATTCTCTCGCAGAGATCGGACCAGACGCGTCCAGGGCAGTTGGCGAGGGCTCCGGCAGCTTCGTTCGAGTCGGGTGCGTTGAAGCCATACTCGGCGCTGAGGTATCCGTCCTTCCATCCACTTTGAGGCCCTACCTCTTCGGCTCGAAGAATAACTTGTCGAGCTGGTGCACCCAAGGCAACGGCTAATAGGTCTCTGTCATCGGCAACGAGAGTGTCGACGTTCTTCACTTGGGCGATGTGGTCCGCTGATGGGATGTCCGAGTAGACAATTTCGTTGATGGCCTTTCTCTCCCTTTATCTTGTAAGTAGCCTGTCCGTAACATCTTGAGGAGGAGGTCTTACCTAGCACGCAGCCACTCATCAACGTCTACCCCTCGCGGTATCTGATACTGTTAGCTTTGATGAAGGTCCATGATCGAGACAGCAACTTACATCAAAAGCAGCATGAAGATCTCCTTGCTGAGTATACCCTGAGAAGGAACAACCTCGCGGTCCAACCCGTCGATTCGCTGTTTGCCCATGTGCACCTGCGGGACATCTTCCACCACCCATGGACCCAGACACGGGACACGATCGCTCAGACATGATTATTAGAATAAAACACCAGGGACCTGCCTCTGGACTAAAGAACCAGATTGCAATAGCAAAGCCACCTGGGCAAAAAAAAAGAAGGTAAGGTGCCGTCAAGGCAGGATGAAGAGAAAAGACAGACGAAAGGTAAGCAAAGCAAGCAAATTCCCACGAGACGTCAGCCCTAGAAGACTCGAGATCATCCTCAGCACCAAACGGGTCGACAGACGAGAAGTCGTCGATATGTACCCCCCAGACAGCTTGTCAGATGTCCCAAAGGCAGGTTGACTTGGCCGGGGTATGTCGAGCTAGTGCCAACTTGGCGGTACTGGGCCCAAACACGATCCATGTTGCGTGGAATGGCACCGGTAGGAGTAGACCAATACAGCCTCACGCTAGTGAATTAACCGTATTTTTGAGACGGGGATGGGGTGAGGAGTTCTCGGCCTGGAAGGAAGGCCGCTCCTGGCCGGTCTCAAGACGCGGGAGACCATGTGGTCACCGAGACAAGGGGGGTGATGGCAAGTGCCGTGCGATCTGGGGATGACAGGATTGGACAGCTAGGAGCGCCACAGAATAGAGACATGAAGCTGAAGCCCGAGAAGCAATTTCAGGCGGAGAGAACACACAGGGAGAGACGCCAATGAAGCTATTCGGGGGCTAGTCTGAACCCCCGCCAGCCCCTGTTTTGGGAGACGATGAGACGATGCCAAGTGCCGCACAACGTTGTAGGGGCCCGTGCTGGTGGAGCCTCAACGATGGTCTGAACTACAGATGACAGGTCCGTGGCGTTTGTGAGAGACGCGCTGAAGGTGATCATAATGATGCTCGAGTATCATCGATACGTGCTGGACTCAGGTGGCGGGTAGCATCGTTGAGCAACGTCTTGCTTCGCCATGCTAATTGCACGTCTGGCTGGCGCCTTGTCTTTTTGCCAAGAGCTTGATGCACCTATAAGTCCTGATCAGGTCTTACTCGCCGGCCGCTGAGCTCAGCGGGAAATGGTGTTAAACGGGGTTCCATCCCAAAGCCATACTGAGATTGTAAACCCAAAGTTACTGATAGCTCAACTGGTGATGGCCGCGTGCACGCTTACCGCCGTATCTTACCTTAGCTCTATGCGCTATTGGGGGCCAGAGCTATACTCTGTACCCTTCCTGGTTAGGGGGCTTGATCGTCTGGTACGGAAATTTCTGCGGGACATCATCACGTCGGATCATGGAAGTATGATCATCAGATATTCACTCGTCGCTCGGCCTTGGGTGGTGAGTTGATGCACACAAGCCGCGAAGGATTGTTTGGTCAAGGACTGGAGGTATACCTCGTGCCATGATCCATCGACTTTGGCGTTCGTTTCTCTCATAACTATCCTCCGCGTTTCCGAAGTTGTCCGTCGAGCCGGACTTCGAGATTGTCAATGAACCCCCAAGGACGCGGGTGTAAACACCCAAATAGGCTCGTGCCGCTGTTAAAGTCTTGTCTTGCGGGTCTCGTGGAACCATATTGACCCGGAGTATCGCGCTGCCGGGCAGAGCGAGATCTGGCATGGGTTATGTGGGCAAGCCATCGCATGTTCAATACAGTGAAAAGGGGCAGTGCCTGTCCGATGTCGCCGTCAACTGAACATTCATTGAAGAGGATTCCCAGAATCCCAGTGGCTTGTGCTAGTGTAGACTGGGGCTCATCCGAAGACAGTCCGTCTGGGTCAGAGCCAGGCTGGGTAGAGCGCTCCACAGGTTTCACGGCTGTCGATGTTTCGAAATGGTGACGTGGGCTCGAGGAGAGGAGGATGAGGACTCGGGTCCTGGGGAGAGGGAGAAGAAAAGTGACCAGGGTGGAAGACGTGGTAGCCTTTAGGTAGGGGTGGTAGGGGTGATGGAGGGATGAGGCTCCCACTTCCCGAACCTTGTTTGCTTTTAGCTCTTTGGCTTTTCTTCAGCTCCTCCTTTTCTGATGAACGGGTGGCATTTACATGATCGCATGTGATTGGCCCTTGAGATCGCCATGTCCAGGGGTTCTCGTCTCAAACCGACTTCAGAAATAGGCGCTCACCTCACCATCTTGGCCGAATCGGATATCCTGCGTGAACTAACACTGACCATAGTTAGCAAGTGACAGCCTTCAGAAACTTCCCTTTCCCCTCTTGAGGTCGGTCGACGGCCGCCGGAAAAGCTTGCATTCTCCCTCGAGGACATGTCGCACTGCCTCAGCTCAACGAAGCATCTCCGTCAAGGAGTCATCGCGCAGAAGCCTCGCTCAAAAGCCAAGGTTCTTCCTCTCATCACCATTGACACCTCTGGGCGTTTCTGTCACGTTCACTGACGATCAAGCTCGCGTGTCACAGCGCCAAGGAAACGCCCCAACTTCAAGTGCCGCAGGAAACTACCTATAGACCGCCAAGTCCAGCCATCACATCTCGAGGAAGTCATCAAACGGTTTGTCTTTCTCTACTCAACGATCATGGCCTAGCGGATGAACCTTCACCATGAGCTTGGCTCGTGCTTGACTGGTGCTTGGCTGCAACGACACCTGTGTCCCACGTCTATGCTTCCTTGCTTATCCTGTTTCTCTAAAAGCTTGGCCTCGAGCCTGCTTGTCGCGTTTAGCTAATGGTAACTCCAAATGTGATCATCACCCCGGTCATTGGATATGTAGGGAGGGGTCATATCCGGGAGAAATGTCCGGACGAGTCCTGTGGGATCAAGCTTAGATGGCATGTGCCATGTCAACTGCATCCGTGCGAAACGCGATCGAAGAATTGAAAATGGTTTCGAGATCAAGCTCTCTTGCATGGTCACAATAACATAGGTTCAATCCAAATCGATAGTCTAAGTACCTCGTAAGATGGGCACTTCCATTTGCGGCACTACATGAATTAAGGCCATACCATTTCGTCTCACGACTGACTGTATCCAAGTGAGAAAGGGTGCTGTCATTGCGCGTTGCAAAAGATACCTTCTAAATGATGATCCTAAAGCTTAAGCTGCGACTACGATGCCAGCGTCATGTTTTACAATGCCTTCTCAATAGTGCCCATGCCCTTGTTGAACTCTGCTTGAACCGACTTCAAGTTCTTCACAGAGTCGGGCAAAACGTCGTCTCTCCACCACTCATACCATGCCATGATCTCCTCGAAATTGGCATCCTCCAGGCTAAGCCACTCACTCAACTTCTCATGCCACAAGGGGAACACCTCTGTAACAATGACCTCGCCCAGCACCTTCGGCGTCAAGATATCAGACCACTCGACAACGCCCGTGAGCATAGGCAGGTATGGCTCCTGGTCGCTCGGGTCTACTCTAAAGTTCTTGCGCAGGTATCGTCCCATAGCAGGCAACACATGGCTCATGATCAAGGAGCGCCATTGGTCACCAAGCACATCACGCCACTGTTCCAGGCCAGGGATCACGCCGCGATCGAAGTCCCAAACATCAATGAGCTGTCTGTACTTCCTCCGTACTTCGGCAACCAAGCCGGTGCCCTTGGGCTCCAGGTGATACGAGGGCAGGTACTGAAGCCAGGGGAAAAGCCACAGATGAGGCAATTTATGGCTTTGTCTCTTCTTTTTCGGGTTCCATTCCGCTACGGCTGTTTCCAACTTGCGGACGACGGCATCGAGGAACTGGGCGCGAACAAAGGGAGGCAGCAGTTCTGCCCATGCCTCTAATACAGCCAGTAGCGGTGCGGGGTTAAAAACATCCCAATCCCGGATGGCCGACATGGCTCTTGTGTACCACAGTTTGTACATCATGGTTTCGTAAGGTGTTGTCGCTTTTTGATGTTGCCGGTATAGGTCGTTGCTGTTCAGACCAGTGGATTCCCACTTGTCCAAGGCTTTGTTGCCCTCGCCAGGCTTCATCAGTAAACTTCCAAGACCCTTAAGCTCAGTAGCAAACCGCGTAGGGTCCTCCAGTAGGTTCCAATCGGGGTCGCGGAAGAAGGGGTAGATGGCAGCCACCGCGAGGTCCGAGATTTCGTCCGTCGCTGGCCCAATATTCTGAACGGCCTTCTCTAGACAGCGAATGACGTCCTCCCATTCAGTAGCCAACGGAAGCTCGTTGGTGACAATGTTGGAAAACAGTTGCAGTCTTCCCAAGTCTGAGGCGAGCTCCGCCATCTCCTGCTCTCTTTCGCGCAGTTCCAGATCTACCCAAGTCTTTCGCTCTTCCAGGTTTCTCCACTCTTCCGAAAAGGCTGCTAGGTCGGCATGTGCTCGCTTCACCAGCTTCCGCGCAGCCACCAGCTCGGGAGATTCGACAACTGCGGCAGAAGTGGGCGTCAAGAGTCCAGAAGCAGTCGTCAGAAGCTTGTTCCCGGGTCCGGTCATATCCAGGATAGGCGCAAATGCCTCTGGGATGTGGAGTCCTGGGGCAGACTTCTTGATCTCTTCCGCCGTCATGTACTTGGGCTTCTGTCGTTTGGGAGTGCTGACGCTGCTGCTGCCGCCTGCGCTTGCGATCTTCTTCTTCCTTTCTCGCTTTCTTTTCCGTTCCTCTTCCTCCGAGTCGACTACTTCCTCGCCTCGTAGTTTCGCTTGTCGCTTCTCCTCCTTCCTCTCGTGCTCTGATTTTTCTTTGACGGCACCTAGACCGACACCCTGTGGTCTGAGGTGAGCTTCGATGATAACGCTTCGACCTTGTCCTTCTTTTCCGAGACCTGTTCCTTCTTGATAACCCATCTTGGCCATCATCCGCGCACCGAACGATTTCGGGTTCGGCTTTCCTTTCGCTCCCTTTGCGCCAAATGCGCTTGGGCGGGCCATCTTTGGCATCGAAGGTGTGTCCTGGAGGTCGGGGTTCAGGACCGGCACGTTCGCAGACGATGGGACGAAGCCGCGGCCGAGGATGTTCTTGCCATCGAACTTTGTCTTTGCGAAAGATCGTGCTGGGGCGCCAGCTGCCTTCGCGTCCTCGTCACTCTCGTTATCGTTCTGTGCGGGCTGAAATCCCAGGCCACCGCGGGCTCCGCCAAATCCAAGACCAACCCCTCCGACGTCATCCTCGTCGTCTTCATCGTCATCGGCATTGGAGTCGTCCGAGTACTCCTTCGTATTGGTGTCCTTCGCGTCGTCATCGTCATCTTCGTCGAGAGTAGTTGTGCCGGTAGAAACAAAGTTCATGCCCTTGCTGCGGAGTGTCTTTTTCTTCCATCGCTTCCCAGGACCGTCATCTTCGCTATCTGACGCAAAGATTCCGAGCGCGGCGCTTTCCTTGGTGTTGCCGACGCGACGGCGCTTTCGTGGGTTCAAGTCGCTGTAATCATCGGCTTGCGACGGGTCTGTGACGGGGGCTAGGTAGTCGTCTTCTTCCTCGTCCTCTGATTCAGAAGAGTAGTGAGCAGCCGCCTTCTTCGTCAGGCGAGAAGGGTCGAAAGTTGGAAAGCTGGCCATGCTGTTAGCCAGGCTCAAAGCGGCGCAAAGAGGTGTTCGTACGTGAAAGACGGCGCGTTGCTACTTTTTTGGAGGAAATGCATCATTCAAGGCACCGACTCCGAGCTTCAGGCGGGTCCTTTCTTTATCTTATCTACACGTGACCCGACGCCTACCTTACCCAAGGTACCTCACCTCACGCAGTCAGATATCGCGACTCATGAGGCCAATTGCCTTACCTACCCCCGAAAACAAGTCGAGGCAAGGTATCTTTAGTAACAAAATTCATCTTAAATTCTCCTCTGCATTGTGGTTTAATTACAAGTTTCGGAATAGCTTCACTTTTGGAATGCAATATCTACAGCGAATTGAGTTAGTTTGACCATTAGAGTCCTCTTAGACCCAAAACTATCAAACCTCGAAGGAATCTGGGAGAAAAACTATCAATATATATACAAGTAGCCATATCTTAGGATTTCCAAAGCTTTCAAGTATCTCTAACATCAAGCGTACGTATGTGGAATAGCATTTGTTCAAAATTTGTGAACATGACAGTTCTTGGTCTACGTAGGTATTCAGATATACCCGTTCTCTTTCCACCTTATCCTCGCTGCCGAACCCGAGCGAAGGCCATTTAAGAAAATATTTACTACTCGTCGGACATCGCAACCCCGCAAGCCTACAAGTCACGAATTCCCGCAGCCAAACTCTCCTTCAGCGGTGTCCAGCCCTGACCAAAGTACTCCTGCAGCAACTTCTCAGCCTTGGCCGCTGGGGGAAGCTCGCTGATATCACGCCCCTCGTCCGCCTGCTTCTCCGGGATCAGCTTGTTGTCCGGTCTCAGCTCACGGAAGGCGTCAATGAAGTCGGATGCGTTGACGGGGTGTGCTGAGGCCCAGATTCTCTGAGACTTGACGGGTTCGGCGAGCAGGGCGATGGCGTGGAGACGCGCGACGTCGACTACGTCGACGTACCACTCTGTCAAAGTCGTTAGTCTGGCGTACATAAAGACGTGCCGGATGAAGGCGAGGTGAGACTTACGAGGCATAAAGGCGTTGAGCATGCCGCCCTGTCCCTTGAGCAGATCACGAGCGAAGCCCATGGTTGAGCCACCGATATTGGGGTGGAGGATCTCTCCAGTCTACGAACCGGTTTAGCGCTGTCATCGCAGTGATTATGGACATAATACTCACATTAAAGTTGGGCAGGATGGTGTTGAACGAGTATCCAGGCTTGTTCTCCTCAATCCACTTCCACGCAGCCCTCTCGCCCTCAGCCTTGGAAGCAGAGTAAATCGCGCCGGGCTTGATCTCCTTGGGCGTGTTCGGGTCCCACGCTGCCTTGATAGCAAAGTCGTTCCAGGTACCTGAAGGAAAATCAGTCAGCATCACGGGAGGATGAATTTCAGTTTCTCATGGCACAGCGTACTTTCGTCAATGTGCATCTCCTTGTTGGGCTGAGGAATGACGGCGGCAAAAGCAGAAGATGTGAGGACGAAACGCTTGATGCTCGAGTGCTTTGCCGCGGCGGAGAGGGCCGTCTCAGTCGCCTTTACGACCCAGGGGATGACGGCTTTAGGGTCATCACTCATTGAAATGTCGGACGCCTATTCCGCGTGGATCAGCCGCTGGTTTCCTTACTCTGATTGATCTGTCAGACTCTCTCGATAATCACTTACCACATGTGCAACACCAGATACACCAGCCATGGCCTTGCCGAGAGCCTCCTCGTCCTCGAGATTGGGGACGAGGACTAATTCAAAGGCGTCCTTGTCATATTTGCTGTGGAAGAACTCGCTGAGCCACGGCTTCTCTGATCGAACTGTGCCGCGCACCCGGTAGCCGAGTCCGAGGAGGACGTTGATCGTGTGAGATCCGATGTATCCATTAGCTCCAGTGACGAGGATGAGCGAGCCCTTCGGAAGTGCGGTGAACCCAGACATAATGTTCAGCTACAATCGAGAATTGGGTATGATAGCAGATAGGGAATGTTCAAGGGAGATCTAGATAGATATGTATGCTCAGGATGCTTTGAAGTTGAATTGACGGTTTGACTAAATGGACTGTGCACATATATATTCATCTCATGTTGTAAACACCGACGGGTTTAAATCCCATGCAGGCGGTGGGCCGTGGAGAACGGCAAGCGGTCCATTACTAACATTCACAGATTCCACTAGAAGTGGATTTGCTTAGAAGCCAACGACCCCTCCTTCGAAGCGGTGGTCTAAAATGCAACCAAAGACGCAGATGTGGACGCCAAATCGACGCTTGGATAATGACGTATGCATGACCACCCTGTCTAAAGCTCTTGGTCTGCGGTAGCCTAAGCCTTTGGTTGTCGATTTAATCATCCCCCGGTAAGGTAGCGGTCGCATTTGCATCGAGCGAAAGCGAGGGAGCCTATCCGCCCACGGATTGGCAATATCTCTTGGCGTTAGACTAGATAAGGTTGATGGTTGGGGTGGTTGGGTGGCTGTCTGTAGGTTGAGTGTTGGTTTGTGGCTTATGAATCGTGCATGCAGCTCGCAGCATGTTTCCTAAATTGGCTACGGTGCTGACATGTAGTTGAATGGTTTGAAATTCAACAGGTGAGAGCAAGTGAAGGCAACAAGATGAACAGCTTAATAATGCAGGATCGCCGTGGCTTTTAGTTCGCAAGAGGGATTCTCGAGGGTATCATGAGCAGCCTTACATGCTAATCAAGCAGAAACAAGCGATGAAGTGGTTGAACTCTTTATGGTCAATGAATTGCTATAAGAAGGAAAAATCACCTTCAGTCACATCCCGCAAACTACTAAACAGTCGGTTGATGAGCTAGCTAACGCTACGCAGTGGTTCCCGCACACTTACAACTCTCTTTACTTTTAGAACTCATGTGACGCGAAATGTCACTGGTTAGCTTGTGAAGTAATTATCAGCCGCAGTGTCGGCATTTTAACATTGAGTTCTACGAGAAGCACTTGTAGACTACGGCTTGCTCGAGCAGCTTGAGCGTACCGAAGTTACATGTATCAATCTGACCAATTACAATTTCGTCTCGGTGCTTACTTACTTCAAAGCTGAAAGCTGAAAGCTTATGCAAGCCGTCTAAGCACGACGATTGCTTTGGCAGTCCTAATAACTCAATTATATGAGAGATTCGATCAATGGCTTCAACACAAGTCTGCAAGGTATGCCTCTCAGAGCTGAAGGCTCTGGTTTAGATTGATAGAGAGACAGCCAGACTGCCAGCAAGACACGTCTCTTGCAAATGACTTGATTGACAAGCCTACGCTGTCTGTCCTGTAGTATACCACACTTTGCATGGCTTCCGCCTGACCTGTCTAATACTTTATACAGTTTTTTGCATCAATGACTCGGAGTAGATGTGAAGCGGATTTTCTCCGATACTTGGGCTTTTTACTTGAATATTGCTTGTCCGTGATAGAAAGGACCTTCGTCCTCTGAACAGAAATAGAATGGCAGCCAACTACTGAACAGTATTCTCTGTCATTCGTCAAAACGTTTCTTGACCCGGGAAATATTATGCGCAACTTGAGTGTTCTGCATTGAACAGGCATCCCTACTATCTAGTTGCTTTATGATGGTGGGAATCCCATCCAGTGTTGAATGACGTTAGTGAATTGACCTCTAGTTTTCTCTAATGCCAATGCATTTTTGAGTTTTCAATCAAATGTGTTGAAATAACTTAGAATGGTGATAATATGAATTATGAAGTAATAATACGTGATCTGTTACTACGTTACGTGCTGTGGCGATGCATTGACGCTGACGCTATCCAGCAGTCGATGGGGTACTGGTGCGAGTTCTTTGATGGCTCACAGGAACTTGGGATGACCAGGCATAGCTATGGCCATGAAATTATGCAGACATGTTCAAGTTGTATATTAAGATCCTCCAGTTGCCAGAGATCGGGTATGGATCTGTGCTCCACGAAACTCGATCGTCTCTGTAACAATCTCACGTGCCCCAGTTGAGGAAACGGCAACGGCACTCCAACGGCTAGATGGAAGGGTCGCTTGGACCACTTACGTTGGGGAATGCCAGGTGGTTGGGGAAGTTCGGGGAACAAGTCTCGGGGGGAGCATCGGCTGACAACGTGGGAAGGATTCTGCAGGGAGGGCTGGCAACGTGGCAAGCCGGGGGTTGCAGAAGAATGATGCCCGGCGGCTCAGGATCGAAAGGTCCAGCCCATTTTGTAGGTATGCTGGTCTCGATTGATAATACATTCCGTCCGCAGCATTCTGGAGTGATGCGGGAGAGCGAGAAGTCTTGATCCCGTTGGGGCTAATTGTACGGAAATAATGTAGATGGAATGCGAGCATAGTCGCATTCTTGGGTGTGTGTAGGTATTGGGGCGTGGAAAGAGCTCACATGCTATTTGGGTAACGTAACGGTACACATGACAGAATGGACAGAATGGTACAGGAGGGGATGAGCAGACATGAGATGAACAAGGCCAGCCCCTGACTGTCGACGAAATCTACACCGGCCGGCAAACGAGCAGTGACACGAAGAAGAAATCCTACAAATTTCTTTTTCCTCCATCCCTTGATCCCCTTTTTCTCATAAGAAAATAACGGATCTGATGTGCTTGGAGCACAAGTAATGTAGGTAAGACTTAACGCTGTTAGTGAACTCGTACCCGGTACAAACGGCCAGATCCACATCCAAGAAGTGTAGCAGGGCAGCAGTGCAAATTCCGCAACCGAGGAACCTCCGATAAGTACCACACGGGAGAATGAGGGGCATGAGACTTGGCCTGCTATCAGCAACTACTGTAAACAAATTGGCATCTGGGGCAGATCCCATTTCATGGAAGCAGGCAATTCCTTATCGGAGATCATCTTCAGTCTTACACTAAAGGACTAGGGACTTTACCTTGGGTGTGTTTCGGCACGATTCGGTTCAACAAGAACCCTGGCCTAGCACACAGAAACCCAACACACACAGAAACGAAACAAGAGAAAAGAGAAGAGTCGCTACGCAGTACTGTTAGGTGTTTGAGGGTATGAGGGCAAGGAGGGGCTGTCGAATCACCAATTGAGTCACACTGTGACACAGTCACATTCACACATGCACATATGCATCTCGTGCTCCAGTTTTCCCCCTCATACTTCAGCCAGGCTGAGCCCGTACGGCTACGGAGCAGAGGGCAATGGAGGGGCATCTCAGGCCTGGCCTGGGACGCCCACAGTCCGCGAATAGACAGAGTTGCGGGTAATGGGAGGACCCTTGTCTTGCCCTCACGGCTCCTCTCCACCGTCCACGTCCTTGGGCTGGATTAGGCGAAAATCCAATCCCACTGTGGGCAAAGCACGCAAGTTAATAATGGAACGGAGTCGGAAGAAGGCCACAATTCGAGATGGCCCTCGTGGTCCTGTAGGGCTGGGCGTTGTCGAGGACCTCGGCGATGTTTTACAGACTCTCTTGCTCATGCTGCTGCCGCCTTGGAGATTTCTTTGGGAGCACCGAGGACAGTCTGACCATTGCTCAACCATGTCGCTGATATCTGCGATCGGAATAAAGCAGTCAGTTCAGTTCATGCCTCGGTCTTTCAGGATAGGCCCCGGAACCTGAATGAGGCGGCGCCACAATCGCTTTGAGTATTCGCTCGCCTTTAGCTTAGCGAGTTTCCTTGTCTCGCATTGCGCAAGTACCCGTGCCGGGGCTTGACTGAACAGAGAGTCCTAAGAGGAATTCGTCACCAACTTGATTTGGGAAGATGAACACCACAGCCCAGCATTCAGGATCTTTTCTTATCAAGATGGAACGAGCGAGGATGCAGATAAGAGCGTTGATTGTAGGTACATGTCTGACCGGACTGACCTCATCAGACATGAATGAATGCACTCCGTACCCTGCTCAGCTCTGCTTCTGCTTCGCCTCTTGGCTTCCGAGAGACAGCAGCCAGTCGGCAGCACGTTTGGTAGCAAGCGGGAAGCAAGGCAACCCAATCTGGGCCCAATCTGGAAGCATGACGATGTTTGGACAATAAATGAATGGGTGAGGTTCATGACGGTGAATGTAATACGAAGCAACGGAATACTTGATCATTTTTTCCACTGCATTTTACCGCAGCGCACCCGTACCGTACCTACCTTAACTGCTGTTTTGGTAGGTAAGTAACGGAAAGAAAGTACCCGACCGCACCATCCTTTCTCCCCTGAACCACACGGAATAAGAGGTATACGCAAGGTACCCCGTGACATTCGTTCAATGTCCACTGTTCAGTGTTTCCGTCAGCTTCTTCGACCCCAGAGAGCTCCGAGGGTGCGCGCGCACGCACACAAACAGAGCCAAACATCCGTAGCCGCAGCCGCAGCCGCACGTCAGCAGCAAAACAACCGCTGCCAGACTTGGTGCACCTGAAAGTACGAATACCTACCTACCTACCTTTTCCTTGGTCATTACCTACCTTACCTTACCTTAGTACCTGACGTGCCGACTGGGACAAGAGTAATAAGGGCCGTCCTTTCTTTCACCAGGGCACACCCGCTGTCCATCCCACCTCTGCCACCCGACCTCTTCCTCTTCCTCCCACTGCGGCCAAGCCAAAGTGCCAACCTGGGAACTCCGACGACCGACCCTCCGACTCTTAAGTCCCTACTGCGTAGAAAGCCAGCGATTCCATTGGGCCAAAAGAGCACCTTTACCTTACCTAAGGTAACCGTACCTCAAACCCACCGCTGCGCAATCCAATCTCGACGACGTCCAGTGGCCCATCTCACCCTCACCACAGCCATTCTCTCTTCCCGAGTCCAAAAACCACCACGCATCCACGAATCCACACCCACACACACACACACACACACACACACCACCCCTCCTCTCCCCCAACACCGACAAGGAGAGAGAAAGACAGCGAGACGTACGGAGGAAAGAACCCACGCGACCACATTCGAAGCGTCCGATACATATCTATCCGACAACCGACGACAGGCTCCGGCTTCAGCCCGTCCTTTCCATCGCTAATTCTCCTTGCACACGAGGCTTAGAGCGCCAGCGCGCCCTCTGTACAACAGCAATCACCGTACCTTTTCCCGCTTTTGTACGTACCCTGGTCCTCTGGCTACTGTCCTACTCCTCCTCCCCCCGAACTCGTTGCCTCACTGCCTGGGCTCGCTGCTCCCTACTGCTTTGCTTCATTCATGGTGCTTCCTGTTGCTCTCCGCTTGCCTGGAAAGAGTACGCGCGTTGCGAGCTGGGTTGGCTCGAAATCCCCTCTGTCATCCATCGCTTCGCGGCTGGGTTTTCCCCTCTCCTTCGAGACTGGATCGTCAATTTTCCCTCATCTCTTCCCTCCCCCTCTATTATCAATCAGCTCCTCTTTTCTGGGCCCGATGCGCCGGCCCCTCCACTCCGCCGGCGACAACATCTGCAGACCTCACCACCACCACCATCACCACCACCACCATCAAGCCCTGCTTTTCCTGCTCTGCCTTCGCTTGTCAGCAAAAGCCTTCTAGACAATCTCTTTGCTGACACTTCCTCCTCGCTCAGCCGCCAAGTCATTCAAGCGACCGATACCCCCAAACCCGTCCTTCGCATGCGTTGAACCTAAGGTATAGAGAAAACGATTGGCCATTTATTACTCTCGCTACGATTCGATTTCTGCGGCCGATACACGCCCTTTGTCTATTCCATTAAGACATACGAATTTCGCATGCTCAATCATCAGGTTGCTGCCCAGTTGATTGTTTTATCGCTCTTTGTCCATCGTCGCCGCGACTCGTCCGGCGCCGTGACATAGACAACCCACAAATACCGCCACCATGTTCTGGAGATTTGGCGGATACGCCAACATATCCACCATCGATACTATCCTCGAAAAGCCCGAATTTACCGTCGAAGACCTCCTCGACGAAAGCGACCTGATTCAAGAGCTCAAGCAGCACAATACGAAGCTTATCGAATACCTCCGCGAGGACAATGTGCTCAAGACTCTGCTCGAATATGTCGTCGCACCCAAGTTAGAGCCCGTCGCCACCCCAGAACCAGATGAACCCGCCGAGGAGATCAAGGGCAAGGGTCGCCTCCTTCCCTTTTCAAGACCTCGCGCCTCATCCCGAGCTACCGATACCGACAACGAGGAGGAAGAGCAGGAGAAGAAGCGCAATCGTTATGCCTACGTTGCTGCCGAAGTCTTGTCATCCGACACGTGGTCCATTTACGAGGCCATGATGGAAAACCAAGACCTGGTGCGGGAATTTTGGCAGTTTCTGAAGCGCCCGACGCCTCTTGACCCCCTGCAAGCCAGTTACTTTACGAAAGTCAACGAGGCTTTGTTCGACAAGAAGACGGAGGAGATGGTTATCCTTCTCAAATCTCTCCCCGAGGCCGTGCCCGACTTGCTCCGTCATGTTGAGTGCCCTATGATTATGGATCTGCTTCTCAAGATCATTGCCCTAGACCGCACAGAGGGCGGCCAGGGTGTTGTAGAGGTGCGTACAGCCCAGCAATCCCCCCTTCCCCCATCCCCGCCGAACAAGGTTGAGAGCTAATCGTACCCTTTCTTGCAGTGGCTATACGGCCAAGACGTTGTGCCGACGCTGCTATCCTGCCTCAGCCCGGAGCACAGCTGGGTTGTTCAGACAGCTGCAGGCGACTTCATCAAAGCCATCATTACCATTTCGGCCAATGCATCGCAAAACGAGCAGCAATGCATCGGCCCGAACGAACTCACCCGCCAGCTGGTGTCGCAACCCTGTGTGGAACAGCTGATCAAGTACATGTTAGGAGGTGGAAACCCGCTGACCGTGGGTGTCGGCATCATTATCGAAGTCATCAGGAAGAATAACTCGGACTATGATCCAGACGTTGGCACCGAAGCCAACTCTGTTCCCTCGAGCCGAGACCCCATCTATCTAGGAACCCTCCTCCGCTTGTTTGCGCAACACATTCCCGATTTCGTCAACCTGATTATGAACATTCCGGTGCAGAAGGGACCGTTGGAATCGACCTTTGGCGAAAAGATAGAGCCTCTTGGCTTCGACCGATTCAAGACGTGCGAGTTGATGGCCGAACTGCTTCACTGCAGTAACATGGGCCTACTCAATGAAGTTGGTTCCGAGGACGTGATTGCAGCTCGAGATGCTGAGCGTCAGCGCTTAAGAACGGAGGGTAAGCTTACCCCAAACCGTGGAGAAGAACCGCCATCATCTACGGATGACTTGACGATGCGCATCGGTCGTTCTTCTCCCGAGGAGGGACGTCGTTTAGAGGTAACCAATATCTCAGACGATGACGGATTCGAAGAGGTTGAGCCCAGCCGCGAAATGAACGAGGACACGTCCCACGAGTTCGTAAAAGCCGAAGAAGAGATTCCTGTCGCTGCACCAGCCTCGTCCTTCCTGGACAGAGACGAAGACGACTTTGTGGACGAGCCGCTCAGCTCGCCCAGACTCAACGTCGCAGATGACAAAATCAAGGAACAACGATTTGATGACCCCGATCTGGTGGTCGCTCCCCTTTCGCCCAACAAGCCAAAGACTGCTTCCATCGATGAGACTGCTGCAGCAGCAGCGGTTTCCGAAGCCAAGTCCGAATTGGAGGCGAAGCCGGATTCCGTTGATGCCAAGAGTGAAGAGCCGGCTGCGAAAGAATCAGAATCTGAGAAGACTGAGAAGACTTCCGGCGCAGACGACCTGGCTGACAAGACCTCGGATGATGCTACCATTAACAAGGTAGAGGAACTTTCGCTTGACGAGAAGGCTGATCAAACGGTTGTTCCCGAGGACAATCAGAAGGGTGACGAGTCCGACTCTTCTGTTGTCTATACGCCTAGCGTCACCGATTCTGAGGCGAAAACCGAGCCAGCAGAGACCGCGCCGGCAGTGCCTGAACCTCCCCAGCACCCCGAAGACATGCCAGCCCCTCTGTTTTCCAAATCCACCACTGATCCTGATGCGACTGCGGACAAGGACGATACTTCTAAGGAGACCGAATCCGAAGTTGAGCCAGCTCCGGAGGTTCCCATGGCCCCTCCAGTTCCCGAGGTGCCAGAAGCCCCCGCGGCTCCAGGAACTGACGACGATGCGACAAGGGAGGCTGGAGACCTACCGCCTGCTGTTCCCGATCGGCCTGACCCGAACAGCGTGAAGCCTGTTGTCGGCGACTACCTCAAGGTGCAATTTGTCGAATACCGTGTTGTGCCCACGATTCTGGTGAGTTCCTCGTGATGATGCGTCATCAATCCAAGCTAATCAGAGTTTAGTCCTTCTTCTTTGCTTACCCGTGGAACAACTTTCTCCATAACGTGGTATATGATATCGTTCAGCAGGTTTTTAACGGGCCTATGGACAGAGGCTACAACCCGACCTTGGCAGTTTCACTGTTTGAGGCTGCGGATATCACGACGGCTATCATCAAGGGCCAACTCGCTAGTGACGAGTCACAGGCCAGGATGAAGACTCGCATGGGTTACATGGGACATCTCACTCTCATCGCTGAAGAGGTGGTGAAGTTTACGGAACGTCACCCTCCCGAACTCTTGTCTGAGACTGTTCTTGAACGGGTTATGGACCCGCGATGGATCAGCTATGTGGAAGGCGCCCTCGCCGAAACTCGCGAGCGAGACAACGCCATTCTCGGCGGAGTCCGTCCCGAGGTGGCTATGGGTAACCGGGCCGGCATGTCTGGCAATGGGCTGGCAGCAGTCGGTCTCTCTGGCCTGGGATCGTCCTTTTCCAACTCCCAGAGCAATACTGGCTCCAACGCGCTCGCTGATGCAGGACTCAACGGTAACGCAGACCTTCAAGAAAGCAGCGGTAACGGTATTGGGCCATTCGCCATCAGCTCAGGCACTCTCATGTCTGGCTTCGGCAGCTCCAGTGATGAGGAGGACGAGGGGGAAGAAGAGAACGAAGACGATGTCAACAATGAGGTGAGTGATATGCTCTCAGAGCTCCGTGAGATGGAACCACCTGCATTGGACCCTTGGACGCAATCTCTTATCGACGACAATAACCCCGACGAGGACGAGGAAAAAGACCGGGAAAAGGATGCGTAGTGCGCATACGAGGACGGAGGACCCCATGACAGTCGAATATCCCAAGAGGATCACACCAACGGTGCCGGCGATGACTTTGGACGTAGGATAGATGTAGAGGACGAAAGCAACCATTCGCCGAACCTTGTATCTTGGGACGATAAGGGGGTATGGGCCAATGAGTTCGGAGATCTTGAGTCTGATGAGGAAATGCACATGATTCGGCCTTCCCTCAATTTTCATGTCATGGCTTAGAAGGAGAACGGATAGACATATCGATGACGAGAGCCTGGGAGAAGGGTAGAAAGGGCTCGGGGGCTATATAGGAGAGGGTGGTGTTGGGCGTATTCATGACATATCTTGTGGCGGCGAGTAGTGTAGGATTACACGTCCTTGTTCGTGCCGGCGTCGATTCCTTGGGATACCAGACAACTTTGGACTTTTCTTATCCACTTCAACCACTTGCGAGCCGGGTCATCTATAACAGCAAAACGACAATGACGAAACTTGCCTCCGGGATCTTTCTTACAATCGTGCGCCAATGTCGGAATGAATCTCACCAGACTAACACGCATTTACTAGTTCCGGGCTTATACCGATCCATTGAACAACACCTCATCGTCTCTCAACCCGCCATCGATCCCTCCGCCTCCGCCGCCGCCGCCGCCATTGAACAACCCTCCTTCTAGAGCGCGGTTGCAGCTTGCGGCTCGTTTGGCTATGCACCAGAAGAACCAGGCCGCTGCTTCTCAAGAAGACGACGACGACGACGACAAGGGCGAGTCTGGTGAGGGCGAGCGGCTAGAGAACCCGTTTGCCGATGACGAAGACGACGAAGAAAATTCGAGCGACGAGGACGACGAAGACCGTCATGGCCCAGGGGCAGCGGCAGCTGTTGCAGGTGCCTGGGGTCAACCTGGAAGTGGGTCGTGGTGGCGAGGGGTGGGACGTCAGGGGCGGCCACGATTTGACGGACAAGATGATTCGGACGAGGAAGACGACGATGAGGAGTTTGGTGATTTTGCCATGCCCGAGGTGGAGCCAGCGCCGGGTACGGATCCCAACGAGAAGGTGATTCTAAAGCCTCTCGCGGTACACCCGCCGCAGGGTGCTTCAGGAGGCAAAGCCTTCAGCGGTTTGTGGCCGTTTGCAGGTAAGAAGGATGGCAAGGACGATGGTGAGAAGGGGCCACCGGAAGAGACGGCGACGGGAGACGACGAGAAGCCGATCCAGGCGGCCGTCGAGGCTGCTCGGCGGACGAGCATCGAAGATCCGGATGACGATGAAGAGGTTGTGGTGCAGAAGCCGACAAGCCTCTGAGACGAATAGACGCGCCCATGGCTTAATGCGATGCGTAGACGGTTAGGAGTCACCGTTTTGTACAATTACGTGTTTGGTTTACGCTGCATCTGTAAAGTATGATTGAATGGAGAACATGCACGAGTATTTTGTCTAGCTGTGAGGTCGTCTTTTCTCTTCCTCTAATCTCCAGTTGCCACCGCTTCAAGTTTTCTATCATTATTGGAAAATCAGCAATGATCACGAGAGGCTGTAAGCCATTATGTGAGCATTCCAGCTCAGGCATATGTTTGGCTTGTTGTGTTCGCGGTCCCAAGTCCGGCCATCCCACCGGAGCTCCGACCGCATTTCGGGGCGCCATGCCGAGATCACTTTCTGTTCAATGACTGAATGAGACCTGTGAAAAGCAAAAATTGTCCGCTTCTGGACGAGACGAGAGTCACCGCCTACCTTTACAATGAGTCAGACCAGCCATCTGAGCTGACTGATTCGGCTGCCTGACAGATGGGACGGGGCCAGGGACTTTCATGCTCTCTGAGGAGCTTGGGGCCAATACCCCAACTACCTTTCCTTGTCTTGTACCGGAGGCGATAACGATAAGAGGTGATAATATTAAGGTGTTATTGTTGGAGGGAGGGGAACCTAGACCCCCGTCGATGTCTCGACCAGCAACACCAGCCAAAACCAGAAACACGCACTGGAGTCAAGCACAGGCAACATGCATCCCGTCCGACAATGCGCAGGGCCATGTGCCTGAGCCCTGAGCCCCTCCAAAACCTAGCTGTTTGACGTGCCGGGCAAGCTTAGCATGAACGTGTGGCCAACGTACCCTGCACCCCTGGACCCTCTCACTCCCAGCCCCTCTCGTTGTTTCTTGATGGGAGAAGGAATGGGTGGTGCTTTCTGAGGACTGCGGTGCATGACGTTGAGTGGGAGGGAGCTGGTGTTGAGGAAGGTAGATGAATTAGTGAAGAATTGTCGAGCTGGCTGACTACGGTGCTGAATTATACCATCGGACCTGTCTGGCTCTTCATCTTCTCATTCGTGCCGATTCATCTACGCCACCATCTGTCGTCATGTAAGTCCAGCCGTGTGTGTTTCTCTTGAGTTCACCGTCATCACCGCCTGTGCTCCTCTTCCTTCCTGTGGCCATCATATGTCCGGGTCCTCGGCGTCTTTGCGATTCCCGGACGCAAGCAAGCTCATACATCAGGCTACACCATTCTGCCTCGTGAAACCGAGAGTCCGGCACGCCGAGTAGGCCTCCTTCTCCTTCTCTCTCTGCCTCCAAGTCACGTCAAAACGCACGATGACGCCTCTCTGTGGCTCCTGTCGCTCTCTGCCGCTGACTCCCTCTGCCGATTACCGTCTCGTCCCAGCCTGAAGTCGTTCGTCTGTTTGTGAGAGAAGACACGTCGCGGCTAATGCGCTCCGGTGTTCTGGCAGATTCTTTTCTTTTTGGTCGTCTCGGGACCATCGACCTCTCCGACTCCGTACCTGGGCCATCGTCGTCACCGGCGAAAAGACTGCCAGGCTGTTCCGTTCTGCGAGTTTGAGCAGACATTGGCGGTGATCATATAACGCCGACATCACCCTTTGTCGCAAGAGTGTGAAAGACTTTCTTCCGAGACATGGCAGATATGGGTGTCGTAGGGAACGCAGAGTCCGGTAAGCCGGTTTACCAGCAGGCGCCTTCGATGCTCAACCGCATCGTGTACGGCACCAAGATTTCGACACTGCAGCATTGGTACTTTCAAAAAGCTGGCTTCGAGGCGTGGAAGTCGTACTTCTGGCCACCCGCCATACGGCCCGATCTCATCAAGCAGTATGACTGTAGGAAGGCATTGCCAGTTCGGTATGGTTTTCCCTTTTGTGAAAACGAAAACACTGCTAACCAATACGCAGCATCTTCTTTCCCTCCGACTACGACCAAACCTCCCCGCAAACCCTCCCGACCCTCTTCACAATCCACGGAGGCGGCTTCTCCATCGGCGTCCCCGACGACGACGACGAATGGAACCGCACCTTCGCCGACCTCAACAACTGCCTCGTCGTCGCCCTGCACTACTGGAAGGCCCCTTGGGCCCCCTGGCCGCACGCCCTCCACGACTTAGAGGCCCTCTACCTCGCCATCGTCGACGACGAGTCCCTCCCCATTGACAAGTCGCGCATCGCCATGGGCGGCTTCAGCGCGGGAGGGAACCTTACGCTGTGTCTCTCGCAGATGAAGAGCATTAAAGAGCACAGGACGGCTGCGCCGAAGGCGATTGTGCCAATTTACCCGCCTACGGATTTCGTTACGCCGACGGCGTCCAAGAGGGATCGCAGGCCGTACAAGGTTGGGAAGTTACCCGGCATCCGCGGCCAGAAGAAGGACTTTGTGCTGGATTTCGCAGAGGTGTTTGACTGGAGCTACATCCCCTACGGCACGAACCTCCGCGACACGCGCATCTCGCCTCTGTACGCCGAGAGGACCGATTTCCCGGATAACGTGTGCGTCGTGGCCGCGGAGCTGGATTACCTCGCCTACGAGGCGTGGGAGCTGGCGTGCAAGCTCGGCGGGAAGGGAAAGCCTAGTTCGGGAGTGGTCGGGCGGAGCGAGGTGGCCAAGACGCAGGAGCTGGTGGAGGAGGGGGACGAGAGGTTCGGGTGGGAGGTGAGGGATGGGAGGGGCAGTGTGAAGTGGCTGCTTGTGCCGGATGTGATTCACGCGTTTGATTTTCACGAGATGGGGGCCGCGGTATCGGATCCGGTGAGTGTGAGGGATGGGAATGCGAAGGCGGTAAAGGTCATGAGGGTTGTTGGGGACTGGTTGAGGAGGACTGCTTGGAAGGTGTGATTTGGACGGGGGAGAGTTGGCGTGAGAGATGTTGGATGGGGTGTATTTGAGGTCTTGTTGGCTTGGCTTGCTTGATGATGGACTACGTTGGCGTTGGGGGCAAGTTATGACAGAGACGCATGGCTTACAAGATAGAACTGATTACGAGCGACAAGAAATACCTCACACGATTCAAGTTGGTCAGACGAACGGGATGCTTAGAGGCCAAAGTGAACATGGTCGTATCATGGCAAGTGTGACTGTTGGTTGCTGAGAAAGACTTCCAACTACTGCTTTCACCAACATCACCAACACATAGTCAGACCCCCGACTTCTTTAGCCGCCTGGGAGAAGCGGTTAGACTTGAAGTTGTGGCCTTCGTCAAGGATGTGTCTCTATCAACCGCTGTGATGCGGCCGCGGTGCTCTTAGGTTACCTAGTAAGTTATGGATACAACTCTGCAGCATACATATCGAGAATCACCACCGCTGGGTTACCAACCGCTTGATCATCCTTTATGCTACCTAGTGCCCCAAGGACTTGACTGGTTGGGAACTAGGCCCATAAGTTACACCGGTTGAGTTGGTTGAGTTGGACATCACGATTCCGAATGTGGGTGGTTGATTTGCAACTTGCGAGAGACCTGCTGAGAAGTGATGAGTTGGGTAGTATTAAAACGGCATAGAGACACTATTTTTGTATGTTCAATGGTAGTTATACTGTTATTTATGAGAGGTATCTGTGTCGTTTTCGAAATCCATCGCCCTGCTGTGTCATCGACGCAAGCCATCTACAGCAAGTCCATGGTTGAAATGCTGCCGAGCATAACGGGCTACGAGGATCTTTCATAGGTATTAGTGATGATTTGCCGACCGAGATTGCCACTTAAACGCCAGAATAAAGGCAGTATGGGGTGGTTTTCACGAAATCGGCGGGAATGATTGGCTTCTAAATGGATTCATTCATAATAGATGTGTGACTGTCCATGGAACGCTCGAGCATGACAGACGTACTAGAAGTAAATTGCCTTCTGATCATGGAAAGATGCCAAATATACTTGAGGAAACTAATTTTCAGTCTCGTGAATCTCTGGGTGAACTTAGATAGGAGAAACTGGCCATTGTTGCGTAGGCAAATGATTAATCAATATGTCTGCTTTTGGCTTCGATGTTCCCATCACCAAACATCTGGATGTGTACCTCTTTGCAGCAAGTTCTTCAGCCACAGGTTTGATCTTGATAGAGAATACAGCAGAACCCGGGTTGGCCACAAAGAAGGTTGCATATACTGCGCGAAGAGCAGCAGAGGGGCACTGCAGGTCCAGCAAACTTGTTTGTCAATTCATCGATATTGCATCATTTGACAATGCTCCCAGCCAAGATGACCGGGATTGTGGGACATGACCCTCAATAGCTTTACAAAACGGACGTCATGAATAAGGCACGAGGAAAGGAGATGTGCAGCGCCTGTGGTTTTGTCGGCAGGACGACAATCTATAACTTCGCCAGTTAGGATCTATTCATAGTCGAGATAATCTGCGCTCTGAGACACCATCTCTTAACTCCATTATTTCGTAGCCGATGTGGTTTCCACCCGGATTGGAGCGTTTTCGGGCAAGCTTGTGCTTCAGATGAGAGTGTATGCATTCCCGCAACAGACAGGAATGAGAGGTTTCACCCCGTTGATATTAGCAACCCAAATGAAGTACCATGTTGTCCAAGAGACAACATTGCCCCCTGTCGAATGCAGACAGCAAACATGACCGATTTTCATCGTGGCTTCCTGCAATCGTAAGTGTGACTGCCTCAATACTCTCGATATCACCGTTGCTGGTACCCAGCGATGAACCCGTGGTCGATGACAATAACTCACGATTGCAAAGACAACTCCATCCGACGATCTGATTGCTCAGCCAGGCGCGTCCCCGTCACCGTACATGTACGTAGGGTGACACTATACACACCCTATCAAATTCAATACTACTGCTGCGCCGTCTGACTGCGTCGATTTTCGGTGTCCATCCCGTCAGCCCTGCACTGGGATACAACTGTCCGCTCCCGCGAGTGGGCAGCTTTACCTGACCCTCTCTCGGGCGGTTCGATCGTGCCGTACGAAACCCCCAACGCGGCGGGCGCACTGCACACACACGCACTCGATAACCGCCCTTTACCGCGGAAGCCTGGCGAGATACCACTTGGTTCAAATTGCTTTTACGCGCTTCCGCGGGGGCGGTCGTGAGATTGCTGCTTTTCGTGGGAAACTCATTCGGGAAAAGCGGCTTGTTCGTAGTTACGTGGGGGCTAGACAGTAGTACGTGCTGAGTCGGTGTCGCGTGTACATGTGAGTCTAGCTGGATGAAATGCGACACAGTTCAAGCGTGCAGTGTGGATGAACGTCAAATGTGCCTTTGCGAGGTTTGTTCAGAGGGAGGACTAGTGGACGGGTTGTACACATGGCGACCGCCGGACTTCCGTGTGGGAGCGGGGCGGAGGTGAAGGGGCAGGAGGACGGATGCGCTCGGAGGTGCGGGAGCCGGAAGGCACTGAGAGATCGACAGTGGAAGGATTTGGGCATGCTTTCGCTGACGGGTTGGTCAAGTCGCACAAGGAAGTGGATGAATGATAGTCTGGGGTGTCCCTTGAGATCTCATTCGTATGTCATGAATCTTATTATCCTACGAGGATGAAGCAGGCATTTGGCATCATTGCAACGAGGGTGAACACGACTTACACGGCCGTGTACAAGCTCATGACCGAGGAC
Source organism: Colletotrichum paranaense (assembly GCF_030867605.1). Lineage (NCBI taxonomy): Eukaryota > Fungi > Ascomycota > Sordariomycetes > Glomerellales > Glomerellaceae > Colletotrichum > Colletotrichum paranaense. The sequence goes on from NW_026848970.1 coordinate 1,427,842, forward strand.
GCGGGACTAGAGACTGAACAGGACCTCGGCTGACTCGCTTGTACAAGCAATCAGTTCAGCTCAAGACGATTTGAACGACAGAGACACCAATCGGTTCGACGAGTCCGTCGGATTGGGGAGGCGACCTCCCATGTAGCTTGGCAGTTGCCCATCATGTGGCGAGCTTGTGTCAAGTATAAGTTTTTTGAGCAAAGTTGATGCTGTTCTTCTTCTTTGGGGCATGTGCTGCTTATCATAAGGTTGGCCGACGATGGCCGAGACCAATCCTGGAAGCTCCTTTCGAGTGAGAGTTCTGATTACAGTTTTAAGGGTTTCTCCTTTCTCTTCGTGATCAGCCTGTTTTGGGGGCGCTTCATGATATTTACTATTAGTCACCTGGGTCGGTAGGTGCCTCGTCTCTGCGCAAGATGGGAGGAACAATGCAGATGGATCTCTGGAGCCCCTGCCGCCGTCGGGAGATGGAGCAGAGGGCGAAAGCCCGAGAGTCGATGTCGGACGGGAGTGTCAAGCTAGAAGGGGGAATTGGGCCCGTGTGGTGGTGGAGGACGCTCGCTGTGTTAGAGCTGGTGGGTAAGCTTGGAAGCTCTGCTCAACTGGTTGTCTTTTTCTGTTTTCATCCTTCTTCCTTTGCCTCGGTCTCAGGCCTACCTGTGTATGAAACTTTTTGGTCAGATGGGTCAGATGAGCTTGCACGCGTGTTTCGTTGGAGATTATTTTCGTCGACTTTTGCTGCCACCGCTACGAAAGTTCTTGCTGGTCTGTTTCTGTTGGAGTCGTGGTGAACTGAGTGTTGGGGGTTTGTGAGGCGGTATAGGGTGCTTTGTTCTCGCGGGGCCATTTGTACACGGTACCTGACATTCTGTTGCTCTCGTTTGATAGAGCTCAGAGCAACGGTAACATCGTGCCTTCGGGGTTTGGTGTTGGTGTTGGTGGTTGACGTTGGCAGCAGTCCTCAAGCGGCTGAAGGGTTGCTGCCGCGTACGCCACATACGTCTCAATGGCATAAAGGTGGCAGTGACAAGAAAGAAAACCGGGGTAAGTGGGAGGCGTTGAAACATGGAGATTGAACAGCATCGCAGGAAGTGGATGCGGATTATGAAGGTGAAGATGGAGAGACCTCATTGACATTGCCATTAAGCAACAGGGTTGGACCTGAATTGAGGGAGTTCTGGCCACTGATGCTGACTGCGCAAAGACGTGCCGAATACACGAGATTCCATCCGATCATGAGCGGAAGCGGTTATCTGAGGGACACACAGAGGCTGAGAGAGAGAGTGAGAGATAAAAGGTTAAATGGAGGAATTGATTACGAGAGTCAACTGTTCCTGGTTCCCAAAGTTTGCCATCCTGCGAATTATGCTGGGCCTTTCGGGGCCGGGGCCGAGAACGCGAGTGAGGGGAGGGGGGGGGGAGGGTCACATTTAGTAATACCCTTAAAAAGTTGACAGTCTGACTGCGTGAAAATGGCGACCTTCACTTCAGCCTTCTAGCATGTGTAAGATGGAGGAGGACGCGAGGTTTGAGTTTCAACGGGCGGGTGAGCTGAGTAGAAGGTAAGAAAGTGAGTTGGGGATTTGAGTTTCGGACAGGTGAGAATGGAAGCAGGTGATTGCTGGTGGAGATGTTGTGAAGAAAGGTTACCTTTTCAGGACACCGAAGATGAGAGAGAAAGAGACAGTGAAGCAAGTATCGTGTCAAGCTTTGGTGAGGCTTCTGTTCAGCGGTTCCAGCCCCCGTTCGGCGAGGGGGGAGACGGCGATAGACCGGCGTTCTTCACCGGAGATGACACAGCTGGAGGCCGCGTCTTCCAGCATGATGCCGGTCTACCGTCTTGCATGTAGACGGGAAACAAGCAAAGACCAATCAGTGGGCTGGGCCGTTTCTATTCCTGAAGAGGAGGAGAGAGCCTGCGAGCTGCGTAGTGCATAGTGCACTGCACCACCAAAGTCACCTTGAACAGACGCCATAAGCTGGGGAAGGGGGGGGGGGGGGAACTCAGCCCCCTTGGCTAACGCAAGGCACCACGAGCATAGCCGCAGCGCACCCAAGTTCCGTCAATGTGAGAGCGTCCCGGCGCTTGTTGGAATTAGCCGGCTGCAGGCTGTAGGCTGCATAATGGATGGGTTGATGGGTGACGGGTGATGGATGTTCTGTTCATGTCCAATGGCACCTTGCAACTCGCGAATCTCGCTGATTTTCCATTTGTGGCTAGTGCAGCTTGTGGAGTGTGGCTGAAGGAGCACAGATCTTCTTGAGATACTTTCCTGAGTGTTTGATTGGCTCAAGTTAGCTTGAGCCCGTGGCTGAGCGAGGAGCACGTACTCAGCTCAACGATAGGTACGTACAGTCTCAAATGATACGTACCCACGTTGTTTCGTTTCTTCCTCCTCCTCCTCCTCCTCCTCCTCCTCCTCCTGGTTGTCTTCATCTCCGTTCCTCATCTACGACAAGATCGCCAGTGTCTGGACGGATATAGTCGCCAGACAACGCAAACGCAAGCCGAGCTTCAACGTCCGCACCATCGCGGCAAGCTACAAACTACTCCACTGTTACCAAGCAATCGTTGCCAGAGATGTCTGTCGACTGTTTGGGACTACACCGTGCACCACTGGCACCAGCACACCTCCTCTCGTCTCGCTCGGCTAAGCCCAGATCCAAAATGGGCATGCCCCAACCCTGCTGATTAGACTCTCCATGCCGCGTTTCCCACCATCTGTTTGATTGCAGACAACGGCTGCGTTCCTCCCCGTGTGGCTCGGAGACTGCACAACACACTCTCTCTGAGGTTGCATAGCCATTTACACAGCAACGCAACGCAACGCTTTTCGAGGACAATGACCAAACAAGATACTGACGAGGCGGAGCAAGCGTCTTTCGTCCTATCCTCAACCTTTCTGTCCAGTACATAGTACATACATGGTCACTGCCGAATCACTCCACTCCCAATGAGTTCATACGGCATACCGGTGTAGAGTAGCATCTTTGCACATCACCAACATCTATCTACTGCGTACGAAGTATCCGTACCTACTTGTGAGGCCTAGGACTAAAGAATATGGGTCTCTCTTCGCGGATGCCTGGTCACCCCCGGCCCCTACGTTGCGTTCCACCTCCAGCAAGACGCGGGTATGCAGATCCAGCCCGCGGCAGGCCGTGACAAGGCATGCCATGGCGTGGCGCGGCATACCTGACCTCAGCACCTTTTTCGTACGCACCCAACTGACTGGACGTGGTCGCACTCGCACACACCATTCACAGCTCGCTTTCCTCTCTCATCCATCCTGTCTTTCGTCCCGTTAGTCGCTCAGTCACTCACCCAGTCTGCGTGTCTACCCACCACCGCCTCTCGCTCCCCCACCTTTCTTTGGCTCTCCAAGCTGGACCCCAGCACGTCAGAAAGGGCCGGGGCCAGGGAAGCTCGACCTACCGTCTGCGGTGAACATGATGGTAATAGCCTGGCAGTGACCCAGGAACCGGCATCTCACTCACGTCTTGCCCTGCCTCGCCCGTACGGTACTCGGTACTTACGTTGCCGACTTTTGGTCTGTTTGCAAACCAAAGCTCCCCCCGGCTCGCTGGTCTTACTGTCTCTCTCTCTCTTCCTGTAGTGAGCAGGAAGGATCTGAAGGATGAATAGAGCTGCCAGAATGCTGTCTCTTTTGCATTATTTCACCCTCCATATCTCCCACCTCCCCGCCTCTTCTTCTTCTTTTGTGATCTCTTCTGGCTCCGGCCCTTGAATCATCTTTCCTCTCGGTCTTTGTGTGTAACATTCCTTCGCCCGTTGGCCCTTCCATCACCTTGCATCTTCAAAGACGGGCTCCAACAAACACGCCCCCAGAATCGGCGCCCCCCAAGCTCGAGACTGCAAGCTCATCTCGTCCGACCAACGACATCACCTTTGAGCATCTTTGACCCTCGTCAGAGACCAACCTTTGATCCGTGTTACTTGGTCACCTCTGCTCGGTCGTCTCCTTTATTTGTGTTCATGCATCTTTGAGATACCCCTCCCAAGCTATCCACCCAGCTCTACCCTTCTTCTTCAGACCAGACCGAGCGAGCGAGCACTTACATACACACACGTCCAATATGGCAGACTCAGTCAGCCCAAAACAACTCCCCAAAATCGACACAACAATGTCGTCATTCCACACAGAGTCTGTTGAAGATAGACTTCTCTCAGCAACTGCCACCGTGCTAAATTTGCCGAGGAATAGCATAGAATTGTTCGACTCCTTCTCAGACTTGGGCGGCGACAGGCCCACAGCTGTCGCCCTCAGGAAAAGGTGTATGAGCCTCGGACTTGGTCTGAGGACGAGCGACATTCTACGCTGTCAAACCTTGGCGGAGCTTCAGACCTGCATCACCCCCTTCGTTCAGACCGCGCCTGTGTCCAAGGACAAGGACTCCGAAGGAGAGAGCAGCACCTCTCCCTCCGATGTCTTCAGCTCAAGTCCCAGACGAAACAGCGCCTGCTCAACTTCCTCGTGCGATTCCAGCAACAGCTCCGATGCGGCACCAATAAAATCACCACATTCCGAAATCGAACAATTCATCCAGTCTACGCCCCAGATTAGGAGTGCAGCCATCATCAGGCCAAAGGCTGGTTTCCTAGAGGGTAAGCTCGTGGCCTTCTTGACGTTGGCGTCGGGCCGGATATCGCAAACCAGCCTGTCCAGCATCCGACTCATTCCCCAATCACAGATGCACTTCGCCGGAAGCCAGGTCGCAGCTGTCCGACTGGCTCTCGAAACCTCGGAAGGTTCTCATTCTGTGCCAAACTCATGGATCGTGCTTGACCAAATGCCTTCAAACGGAGAGGGCTCCGTCGACCGGAGACGGCTCCAAACATGGATTCAGAACATCAACGAGGACATGTATCACCAAATATCCAGTCTCGAGTCTCACGAGCTCTTCCAGGAGCCCTTGACCGAGATGGAACGAGTTATGCAAAAGAAGGTCGCCGATGTTCTCCGCATACCACAACGGCAAGTCGGCATGAACTTCTCATTCGGTCAACTCGGCGGCGATGACATTTCCGCCATGATGCTCGTTGCGGCATGTCGGACCGAGTCCATCACGGTGAGACCCGAGGACGTTCACCAATGCCCTACTTTGGGGCAACTAGCATCACTCGCATACCGAAAAAACCACCGCACCGACACATGGAACGAGGAATCCACGGAAGGCTTCAAGCTGTCGCCAATACAACAGCTTTATTTCGATACCGGCATTGGCGGTCGCATCGAGCAACGAATGGGATCAGACGGGGGCTACCGGTTCAACCAAAGCATATTGCTTCGCGTCAAGAACAACTCGACGTTGGAAGATATTCACGCCGCCATTGCTACCGTAGTTGGCCATCACTCTATGCTACGCGCTCGTTTCCGGCCTGGCGTAGATGGCTGGACACAACGGATCATTCCAAAAGTCGACGGGTCTTATGGGTTCCGCTATCACTCGGTGAGCACGACGGAGGAGGTCATGGGCATTATCGCACAGTCACAGTCGAGCATTAACATCGAGACCGGGCCGGTCTTCTCAGTCGACCACTTCCGCACTCATGACGGCCAGCAGCTTGTTTACTTGCTCGCTCATCATCTGGTCGTAGACATGATGTCGTGGCGCATCATCATTCATGATCTTGATGAGCTACTACGAGAGGGCACACTGTTCTCTGAGCGTTCCATGCCGTTTCAACGGTGGAATGAGCTTCAAGAAGAATACATCAGCAGCAACCCGGATCAGCTAGTGATGCCTTACGACTTGCCCAGCGGCCAGTACGGATACTGGGGTCTCGAGGACTCACACAACACCTACGCCGAAATCTCAGTCGCCAGCTTCACCCTCACCCCAGAACTTACAGCAATTCTTCACACAGCATGCAACCAGGTCTTCAAGACTGACATGTCAGATATCTACATGGCGGCACTCCTCCTTTCATTCAGCCAGACATTTCACGATCGTAGAGCACCCGTGGTGTGGAATCAAGAGCACGGCAGAGAACCTTGGAGTCAAGACATTGACATCACAGAGACCGTCGGTTGGTTCACGTCACTGTGCCCTGTTTCTATGCCAGTTGACATGGCCGACGACTTCCTTCACATCTTGCGCAAGATGAAAGATACGAGACGATCAATACCTCGTCGTGGGTGGAACTACTTTGCATCTCGGTATTTTGGCCCCGAGGCCGCGACTCGAAGCACCGAAGGTTGGCCTTTCGAAATCATGTTCACGTATGCAGGGTCGGTTCAACAACTCGAGCGGGAGAAGGGCGTTCTTGAGCAACTCACCATTCCTGGAAGGCTGTGGTCAACAGATGCCGCCGACATTGGCTCGAGCGTGTCTAGGATTGCTCTATTCGAGGTCTCCGCCATGGTCGACCAAGGCTCGGCTTCCGTTCAGATCGTCTATAACAAGAACTCCAACCACCAGGATAAAATTGCTGACTGGATTCAAATGTATGAGCACCTACTATACGAAGCCATCGGCAGGTTGCGATACCGTGGCCAAGAACTCACTCTGTCCGATGTTCCAATGCTCGACACGACGTACGAGGGCCTGGCGAAACTCAATACCGATCGATTGGTTGCACTCGGCTTATCCAGTGCTCGGGATATCGAGGACGTCTTACCCGTCACAGCGCTGCAGCAGGAGATCCTCATCAGTCAAACCCAAGATTTGGAGACCTGCCACAACAATGCCATCTACGAGTTATCATCGCCGAACGGAGTCTTGGCCGACCAAGCTCAAATTTGCACCATTTGGCAGCAGATCGTAGCCAAGTACCCTGCTCTGAGGACTGTCTTCATAGACAGCATTTCCGAGAATGGTTTATTCGATCAAGTCATCCTGCGGAAGTGCTCACCAGATATGCTTTTTGTCGACGCAGAAGCAGGAACAGACCCTATGGCTGTTCTCAATGCCTTGCCACCGATGAGTCCGACGCCGTCTAACCCGCGCCACCGAGTGTCAGTGTGCAAGTCGCACGCGAGCACTTTTCTGAGGCTTGACATTAGCCACGCCCTATGTGATGTGAGTTGTGAACCCGCTTGATTGAAACATCCGCTGACACTTCCCTAGGCCTTGAGTCTTCAAAATATCGTTTGGGATTTGAAGAGAATGTACAACTCAAGCAAGCTGTCCATGAAGATGCTTGACCCATCGCATGCTGCTTGCGTTCAACATATCTCATCTGCTCGGCAAGAAAACAGCCTCAACTTCTGGATCGGCCGCCTTCAAGAGACGCGGCCATGCTTGTTCCCACGCCTGATGACAGTAAACAACAACACCATGCAACACACAAACTTTCATATTGAATTGCCGGTGACTCAAATCGACGAATTTTGTCGATCGCAAGGCATCAGCCGATCGACTGTGATGCGCATGGCCTGGGGGCTTGTTCTACGCGCCTTCACCGGTTCTAGCCAAGTCTGCTTTGGCTACCGCTCATCAGGCCGAGATACAGGAAACGCCCCCGAGGGCTTGATTCTTTCGGTCGGCGCGTTCGAAAACACCACAGCCTGTACAGTCGGGCTCGAAAATCACAAGTCCGTCGCAACAGTCCTCAAATCCGTCGAAGATGATTCTGCTGCTTGCAGCCGGCATCAGAACGTACCAATGTCGGAAATTCAGCACGCGTTGGGTCTCAAGGGCGACAAGCTCTTCAACACGTGTCTGTCATACCAAGAAGAGCCTCACGAGCTAAAGAGCCGGTTTAGCTCTACGCGTCCCCCCATGAGGCTCTCCTGCATTCAGGCTTTCAACACCCCCGACTTCGACGTCACATTTTCTCTGACTCTCGTGAACGGCCAGCTTGTCACAGGCGTCTCTCACAGGCTCATGACCCCTTCCCAAGCTCAGAACCTTACGAATACTTTTGGGCGTGCTGTTGTGGCCATACTCGGAAGCCCGGAAGGCGCGCTCAGCAGTATCGACCTTTTCACCGACAGAGACTATGCCCAGTTACTGATCCGGGACTGGGGAGCCGAGAATACGACCGAGCCTTTGCCTGGCTGTGTCCACGCCCTGATTTCTCAACAAGCACGACTTCGACCAGATGCTCAGGCGATCTGCGCCTGGGATGGCGAGCTCTCGTATAGACAGGTCGGCCGCCTTGTTTCCCGCCTAGCCACGTATCTTACTCAATGGGGTGTTCGCCCCGGCGTTTCTGTTCCCGTCATTCTCGACAAGAACAAGTGGGCGGTCATCAGCATCCTGGCCGTGTTGAAGGCTGGTGGCTGCTTTGTTCCCATTGACGCCGAGGATCGAGCCAATGTTGAGACGTTCGTCCGCCAGCTTTCGCCCAAGGTCGTCATCGCAACGGACATGCTCTGGAAGAATCTGGAGGCCATTGTCGATGGAGTCGTAGTTGTGGATGATACGCTTTTTGAAGTTGACTTCTCTTTGGAGGCGCCTTTGCCCATGGCCGCGCCCAATGATGCCGCATGCATTCTTCTTTCTCCAGGCTCGTCCCGAGGCAGGGAGGCAAAGGGAATCATCTTCCATCATGCAGCCCTTTCTTCAGCATTCGTCACACAAGGTCGCGCTCTTAATCTTAACCAGGAGAGTCGTACAATGCAGCTATCGTCTTTCAATGTCGATACCGCCTTGATTGAGCTACTGTCGACGTTGGTGCATGGCGGTTGTGTGTGTATCCCTTCTTCCGTTGATAGAACCAGCGATATCGTCGGCGCTGCTCGAAGGATGGAAGTCAACTGGTCTTACATGACACCAGTCCTGGCACGGAAGATTTCACCCGCTGCGATCCCCAGCCTGAGGACGATCTGCTTCAGAACGCGACGTCTGGACGAAGATACCTGCGCGCCCTGGGTGGCTAAGACGAAAGTCCTGCTGGCCTACGGTGCTCCTGATATCTGCCCTCTTGGTGTTTCCGTCTTGGAGGTCAAGAAAGCTGCCGATCTCACCCGAGTCGCGCCTCCATTCCTCGGAAGGTTCTGGATTGTCAACCCTGAAGATCATCGTAGGCTGATGCCCATCGGTGCCATTGGCGAACTCATCATCGAGAGTCCCACATTGGCGCATCGATTTGTCCCCGGCCAGCCCTTGGCGCATCTTCCCCAGGACTCCGATGTGTCACTCGAGGATGGCAAACCTCGGACACGTTACTTCAAGACGGGCCATCGCGTCCGATACATGGAGGATGGCTTGCTTGACTTCGTCTCCAGTGGCCGTGACGACGTTGAGATCAACGGGCAAGTCATTCCAGTTGCTGAAGTCGAGCAGAAGCTCCGCCGATGTCTCGGCCAAGGCGTGGATCTCGCTGTTGAATCCATCATCAGCCGCGACGCGCAACCGTCCCTTGCCGCTTTTGTCGAGCTTGGAGAGAAGTTATTTGAAGGATCGGAGGACCTTACGAGGATTACAATCACCACCAAGGAGCGCACCTATATTGCGAAGAAGCTCATTGAGTCCTCGTTGGGAACTAGTCTGCCCTCACACATGATGCCAACCATCTTTGTTCCCGTTAGGCACCTTCCCGTCACACCGTCGTTGAAGGTCAACCGTCGCAAGCTCCAGAAGATGGTCGGTTGGCTGTCGCAAGAACAGTTACAGGCTCTCTCCTCGGTTACATCGCCCGATGAAGTCCGCGTGGTCGGCATCAAGCCTCTTCCGCTGACTCAGGTTGAGGAGCGCATGAGATCAATCTGGGCGAATCTCCTGGGAGTAGAGGCTTCAGGCATTCGAGGCAATCAGAGCTTTCCTATGCTGGGCGGCCAGAGCTTTCTCGCAGGCCAACTGGTTGTCGCATGCCGCAAACAGGGACTCATCATTGCTCTGCCGGATGTCCTGCGTGGCGCCACCCTCACAGAGCTTTGCCAAGGCGTAACACTGAGCTCAGACTACGCTCTCGAGACTGCGGAGCCGGAACGCAATGCTGCTCCATCCCTGGGATCCTCCTCAGAGATCCTTTTCGAGGAGCAGTTCATCAACGATGTGATTGCTCCGAAGCTCAATGTCGAACGAGACGCCATTAACGATGTCGCAGAAGCCTCTGCTACTCAACTCAAGTTTCTCGAGACCGGCCTACTCAAAGGGAGCTCAAGCCTCACTTACTTCACCTTCAGCTTCACCGGTGCAGTCCAGACGAAAAAGCTGGAGGCCGTCTGCATCTGTCTCGCCAAGATCCACCCAATCCTCCGGACCGCATTTGTCTCCCACGAGAGGCGGGTCTACCAAGTTGCCTTTAAGTCTTTCGTCCCAGAGTTCAAAAGGATCGAAGTCCCGACATGGAGGGTATCGGCGATGACGGAGAAGTTGATCAAGAGGGATCAGACTGGCTCATTCAACTTGGAAGTTCCTATGACCAAGTTCTTCTTCGTCGATGCTGGAAAGCAGTCCAATCTTGTCTTGCGACTTTCTGGAGCGCAGTACGACGACGCTTCCATCTCGCTTTTGCTGCAGCACTTGAAGAGCATTTACATTGCGCCGTCCTGTCCGCCACGAAGGGCGACCTACTTTGACTTTGTGCGCTCTGCTCAATTGGCTCATGCTACTGGTGCACAAGATCACTGGTCTTCCATGCTGGATGGCGCCAAGATGACTCAGGTTGTTGCCCACAGCAGGCCACCGCCAATGAGCACGAACGTCAAGACGATCACTCAGAAGGTCGCGGTTATGTCCTTGGCCAACTTGGGCATCTCATTTGACACTATCGTCAAGTCAGCTTGGGCCATGGTTCTAGCTAACCTTTCCGGCTCAGGCGACGTTCTCTTTGGTGAGATCGTCGAGGGAAGACACCTTAGACTGTCGGATGGATCCGATGTTTCTGGCACCCTTGGGCCAGTATCAAACGCCATTCCAGTCCGCGTCCGATTTGCAGACACTCTGAGCAGCCCCCTCGAGCTCCTCAAGTATGTTCACGGCCAACGTGTTATGAGCATCCCGTTCGAGAACATGGGCTGGCTCGAGATCGTCGAGAAGTGCACCAAGCTCCCGTACTGGACGCGCTTCAGCACAGTCGTCGAGCACCGCCATCAGGATGCCGCCAAGGAGGCGGCAGTCTTCAACCTCGGCACCATCAAGTGCAAGTTCAGCGTTCAGGAACCCATCAGCAGGGACGTGTACGATCTTCACGTCATTTCCACGCAAGAAGATGCAAACAGCGGCGACATCTCCATCACCTTCTGCGAGAACCGCATCCCGAGTTTGTTTGCTAATGAGACGCTAAAATCACTCTGCTCTAGCATCGAGCTTCTCACCTCGGTTTCTATGCTTCACCCGCTCATCCCCTCCTCGATCGACTATTGTGCCGTTCCGCCCCAAATTCCCTTGCCTCAGCTGGACATGGAGACGAAGCCGACCAATGCAGGCTCCAGCATGTCTGAAGACCACCGCAAAGCCGTGCAGCTCAGCATCTCCAAAATTTGGACAAAGGTGCTGGATCCTAGGTCACTCGGTGTTCCCGAAACACAGCTTCCCAACGCGGCGTTCTACGATCTTTGGGGTAGCATGATGCCCGCATCCCAACTCGCCGAGTCTCTCACCCAGGAACTGCCCAAATCAGGTCTTCCCGGGACTCACAACCTGTCAATCTCGATGGAAGAAATTATGGCGCACCCTACAATGGCGGAGCAATTCGAGCTTGTGGCCCGCAAGATGCGCGACGCCAAGAGAAGGACTATTGCCGACGTCCTCTCGCCAAAGTCCCACCCGGCATGGAGTCGCGGGCTGAAGCGACTTAGCACAACGGTGATTCGTGAAAAGGCGTCTCACCAGAGCGGGTTGAGCAGCACGAGTGCCAGCTCGTCTAGCTCGGTGGACGCTTATCGCGGCCCGGCCGCACAGCCACTACCGCCTATGGACTCTATCGCCGAGGGTGCCGTCAGCGGTGTAGGCAGCACTCGCACGGGGAGACCAACGTCGGCTGTTGAGCTGGAGGGCCCGAGGAGGCCGAGGCTGAGCCTTGCGGTTCAGCATGACGGGAGCAGCATGGAGAGCATGACGACTGGTAGCAGTCGAACGGACGAGGGTGATGAGAATCGCGACGTTGCGGAGAATGAGAATGAAGACGGCGATGTAGTTAGTCCTTTGAGTGTGTCGACTGCCCCGACTCCGGTCCGGGAGAGCAGGATACGGAGAAAGGCGGGGAGTGTACTGAGCAGGATCAGCCTCGTGAGTCCTGTGAGTGTCGCCGGGTCCAAGTCTTCTGGACCCCATTGAGTGGGCATGTGAGTGTACGAAAAGTGTTGTTCTTAACGCCTTGAGAGGCTAGAGTAGTATACCTCGGAGGTTTCCTTTGTTTCTAGCGAGCAGATTGTTGCAAGATATCCAAGAAATGCAATATACTTAGTAATGTTTGTTACAATGAGTCTCGAGCTGCAGCCTTATTCACTGCTCGACTCCGCCAATCGTGAAGTCGGACATCTGTTCCCTCCTACAACCCAGAATGAACCAACAAGTTTCTCGCTCCTGGTCAGCAATTTGACGGGCGCGTCATCGCGCCCTTTGGTTGACACATTGACTCCCGATCTCCACATCATTGAAAGAATGAACGCAGTACTCCGTGAACGACCTCTTATACGACCACGTTCACCTTTCAATGTAACCATCAGTTGGATTACTCTTCTTCATTTCAAGTAACATTCACAAGTCATTCATAATGTCCAAACTCCCTCTCAAATCCCTCTCCCTCATCCTCTCCCCTTACCACGTCGGCCTCCTCAACAAAGGCCCCGGCGCCGGCCCAGCATTCCTCAAAACCTCCGGTCTCGACTCTACACTCCGCTCCCTCGGCCTCCCCGTCCACGAAGTCCAAGTCGAGCCGATCGACGACCACGAAGGTGAAATCGGACGCAGCTTCGAGGTCATCAGACGAACCGCGAACCTAGTAGCGCAAGAACGCCGCAGGGGTTCGTTCCCGATCATCCTCGCCGGGAACTGTAGTTCCGCGGTGGGCGTCGCGGCGGGGCTTCACGCGTCGCGAGCGTCTGGAGATGGGGGGCTGGGGTGTGTGTGGTTTGACGCGCACGATGATTTTAATACACCCGACACCGTTATGAGCGGGTACTTTGATTCGATGCCGATTGCCATGCTCGCGGGGCAGTGCTGGAAGGGTCTATTGCGGACGGTCCCGGGACACGAGGCGATGGATTTGGAGCGGTTGGTGCATGTTGGTATGAGGGACGTGAATGACTTGGAGCGGGCCAGGGTGGAAGAGGCAGGGTTCGATATCGTCTGGGGCAGCACCAAGAGGAAGGTTGATTTCGGTGCCGAGCTTGGGGTTGTGCTGCAGCGGAAGAAGCTTGGTGCTACGATGGTTCACTTTGATGTTGATTCTTTGGATACGTCAATCGGACACGCGAACCGGTTTGCTGCGCCGGGTGGGCTGTTGAGGGAGGACATTATCGGGTGCTTTGAGGGGATCTCGGAGAAGACTGAGCCGATGTCTCTTACAGTGGCTTCGTTTGACCCGTCGTATGAGGGGGCTGAGAATCTTGCGGCGGTTGCGGTTGAGGCGATTAAGGTGTTTTTGCAGTCGTTGGTCAAATCGGGTGTGCTAGCTAAGCCGTGAGCCGTTTACTTATCAGAAGTATGATAACTCGGGATGGCAATGTTTGTTTTCCAGCAGCCTTTGTCTCATTTCCTGCTCTCATTTGATAGTGGCTTTTCTTGATGGTTGGTCATATCACCATGTCTCTGGCGCTCCGGGGCCTCGGATCGATGCTGGCACCCGATGAGTCTCGCTGGGGAAGATGTCAACGCTTAGCGAGGTCGAAATACCCGCGCGAGGAGCTCATTGGTTATTGAGCGGCGAGTCCGGTTCATACTGGTGTAGGTCTTGACTGCCGAAGAAAGATCCATGTATTTTTGCCTCCAAAGACTTTCGTTGACATTGAAGCTTGGGGATTTTAACAGCCTTACTCCCCTGCTAATGCATGCAGACGAGCGCCCACCAGAATGCGCTACCCATGTATTGGGAGAGATGTCAATGACATGGAGATTAACATTGATGATTTGAATTGGCGGTTGCAGAGTAGGACAACTCTGTTGAAGGGCGTATCTGCTCTTGTCTTCTCATAGCGAGGTGACACTTGTGAATAAGTACTTGGCCATATCACCATCGCCTCCAAAGGGAGTTGGTTTACATGGAGTCTCGTCCCCAGCGAGCCCACGATGTGCTCGCCTTCCTCTCGATGAATACAAGCAACGGTTACCAGGTTGCCAGTGACCACCCCTTCCAGGTTGGCATTGTCTGCAGCGATATCATGCAGTTTGCTACTATTTGTTTGTCGCGCCTAATCGGCATCCCTGTTCCTACGAAAGACGAGTTGGGTCGAGGTGTTTGCTTGTCAATTCCACCAACGCCAAGCTGTCGACTCTTCCCCAGTATAAAATGGCGGGTCCCGAGTATGTGACTTGTTTCTCGCGTAACTTTCGTCTCATCATCCTCGAAAAGCAGTAAAACAAAGTCCCCGATCGGCCGTCAGACTACTTCGTGAATATGGGAGAAATCGCGGCCGAAGCCTCTTTGGAGCTCAGAAAGCTCGCGGTGGATCTGCTCAATGAAGTGGATGCGTATGACACAGCCAACGTCTTGAATCCCAAGAGCGATCGCGACTTCAAGTCTAGTATTATCCAAAGAGCACAAGCCATCATCGACAAGCTCGAGGACACTCCACGGGAGAGGGCTATGAATGATTGCATCAAGGTCGGCGAGATGACCGCAAAGCAGCTCTTCAATGCCTGGGGAGTCTTCCAAAAGATCCCAGTACAGGGTTCAATTTCATACAAGGAGTTGGCTAATATTGTTGGATGTGAGCTGCAGCTGCTCGGTAAGATTACCACCATACCCCTCGGTTTCAAGATGAAGGACTCATTGTCGACTTTCCCGTTCTAGTTCGCCTCGCGTGGATGTTGAACTCCACTGGCATCCTGAAGCAAGTCGGTGAGGATGCTGTGGCCCATACTGGAAAGTCCAAAATGTTCATCAACGACAACCCAGACGGGGATCTCACCAGAATCGTGTAAGTGCTTGATTACGGCAATCCACGAGTCTCCTTACGAAAAGCTGACCTGTAAGCTTCGTACATGGCATGGTGTCATACGCCCAGTTCGAGAAGTACTTCCATGCCTACGGGCTCCAAGAACCACGAGGCCGAACACACGTTCCATACACCTTTGCGTACGGCCAGCCAGAGAAGAACATTTGGGAGGTCTCTCTCCAGAATCCTGACGACAAGAGGATCTTTTTGCGTTCAATGAAGGCAATGGGAATGCTTCTTCCGGTCTGTGGCGTCTACGACTTCTCCTGGATCTCAGATGCCGCGCACTCAGGACCAGCTGACAGGCCCCTTTTTGTTGATGTTGGAGGCGGCAGCGGTCATGCCATGAGGATTATCTGCGACGACTATGATATACCATTCGATCGATGCGTTCTCCAAGATCTTGACACAGTCATTGGCGAGGTCGCCCAATCTCAAGATTCTATTGCCTCACTAGGAACGAAGTTGATGGCAATTGATTTTCACAAGGAACAGCCAGTCAAAGGTTTGCCGGTACTCTATCACTTCTCCAGAACGATGGCTAATATGAACCAGGTGCAATTGTGTACTATATTCGTTATTGTCTTCATAATTACAGTGATGACTTGGTGGTGGAGATCCTGGCCTGCATCGCAAGCTCCATGGCGCAGGATAGTCGTCTGTTGATCGCGGAGCAAGTCACGCCGAACCCGCCCTCGGCTCATACGGCAGCCATTGATCTTTTGATGCTGAGTGTCGGCGGTAAGGAACGGCCGAGACAGGTGTGGAAAGATGTTCTCGCCAAGGCCGGGCTGGGAAGAGTCGAGTTTTGGACATCACCGGGCAACCCGCATGGCATTATTGAGTGCTTCAAGAGATCTTGAACTGAGGTGGTTGCCTGCTTTGAACATGAGGCCTGCGTCGATGCGTTACTTAAAGTACTTTGCTTTTGAGAGTAGTCTTATCAAATCTCTCCGCGGTGAAAGCTTAAGCCATTGAAGCGCGTGTGAAGCCGGGGGCCTAATCCAACTTTCTAAGTAGGATCGATGACTTAGTCTTCGAAGATTGGTCAGCCAAAGATCATAGCCACTACCTGTCAAGCCATTGTGAGATCCGATTACTGATCAAGCATTTGGACATCACGTGTCTGGCGCCCTTCTCAAGACAAACACTTGGCAGAAAGGAATACAGGGTAATTTGGATGTTTCTGCTTCCTTTGACAGCGAGCCTCATTAGCTGCTTCCATCACCAAGGATCGTGGAATGGCAGCGCACATGCAACTGATGAAGCGTACCAGCTTTGGCAGGGACATTGGAGCAGAAAAATATGCAGCCTTCATTGTATTCTGATCCTGACGGTAGCTCTGGAAGAAGGCTGTAAGTGCCTTTGAAGCATTTGGGCCCGTGCTTTGTTTGCTGTCTGGTCATGTTTCCAAAACACCGTCTTCATTGGTGGTCGAGAAGGATCACTAATCACCTAATGTTGATTGAATAACTAATCAGTGAGAGCAAGTCTAAGCTTGTCTTCTGACTTCACGTTGCTTATAAACTACAGGTAAAATTACGTAGGGGATCCGACGGGAGGAGGCGAGGAAGTATCAAGTATCGCTTGTAAGATAGATTATAAGAAAATGCCCCCGGCACCTTGCAGTGAGAAGAGCAGCGTGCATTTGCGGTAATTGACAAGGATCACTATAGTAAGCGCAACTCATAATTCTCAAATCACTTAAATATCTCACCAATATGGCAAACCGCCGTATCTTCGTCATTGGTGCCACTGGTGCCCAAGGTCTTCCCGTCTGTCGAGGTCTTGCCAAGGATGGAGGCTACAGTCTGCGCGTATTGACGCGTGACTCCAGCTCTGCGAGGGCAAAAGAACTCTCGAAACTCGGAGATGTTAAGTTTATTGAGGGGACTTTCGCCAACGAAGATGACCTACGCAAGGGATTCGCCGGATGCTGGGGTGCTTTCATCAACATCGATGGTTTCAACTGCGGCGAGAAGGCAGAGACCTACTGGACGATCCGCTGCTACGAGCTGGCGGTGGAGCTCGGGATCAAGTTCTTCGTCTTTGGAAATCTCGACTACGGTTATAAGAAGAGTGGCTATAACCCAAAGTTTCGGTGTGGACACTACGACGGCAAGGGTCGTCTGGCCGAGTGGATGCTACAGCAGAGAAAGAGCAACGACATGGGTGTCGCCATCTTCACTACCGGCCCTTACATTGAGATGACAATCTCTTCCAAGACGATCATGACGCCACGGGTCGAGAACGGGATTGTCACATGGAGAGTACCTCTTGGTGCAGGCGCAGTTCCCCACGTTGCCCTCGATGATTGCGAATATTATGCCCGTTGGCTCTTCGACCACCCCGAAAGATCTGATGGGATGGATCTGGAGGTGTCCATTGACCATATTCACTACGAGGACCTAGCAAAAGCGTTTGAAAAGGTCACGGGAAAGCCCGCTCAGTACGTTGACACTCCCATGGACGTCTATTTCGACAACTTCCCAATCTCCAGCCAACCTGCGGGTTACAACGCTGATCCCACGGACCCGGCGACTATGTCAGTTAGAGAAAACTTCTCGGGCTTCTGGACAATGTGGACAAACTCTGGGGGCAACAAGGGCGTCATTCAACGTGACTACGCGCTCTTGGACGAGATTCACCCAGAGAGAATCAAGACGGCGGAGGAGTTCTTCCGCAGGGAGAGTGAGAAACGTCGCCTCGCTGGTCTTGGGGAGCTTTTTGAAGTCATTGAGGCAAACAACCTTGCATCCATTCTGAAGCTTGGCGAGGATAACCGCAAGGGGAAGTTGTAGTTGATTGGAAGGGGATTGCGACCTGCGTAGCAAAATTGACGAGAATCGAGCAATTTACTTCCCTTGAGAAAGAGATCAGAATTGGCACCTTCAGACTCCAGAACTATGCATATGAGTTTAAAGTTTCCGTGATAATTGTTGAACTTTCGCGTTCGAGGCATTCGAATACACCTGACTTGGCATCCGGACATTGCGGAGATTAGGTTGTGCTCAATGTCCGCAACGCAGACTCACTCAACCTCCCCCCGTCAAACCACTTGTACAGCGTTCTGAAAGTAAATTTGCATACGTCAATCTGTCGAGATACGCTTCGATCCCTTTCTTTGAACGTTGAATCAATTGCAGACCTCAAGGAGTCGGTAGTTCAGGTTTAGCTGTTTGTGACCACCACGTCAAAATGCCGCGCAGAAAGATGCCTGATGCGAAGGACCGTCGGAAGCGCCAAAACGCCGACGCCCAGCGGGCATACCGTATGCAACCTAAGAACCCTCATATGATGTATTCTGCTAACTGAAAAACCAGGCGCGAGGCAGAAGACCAAAGTCCGGCATCTAGAGCAGATGGTCGCCGCTGCGTGGGTAACGCAAGAACCAGCAGCGGAAGACTGCGTCAAGGAGGTTGTAACCTACCCTCCTACTCGCTATACGGTGGACGAGCCATCAAATAGCAAGGCAGACGCGTGTACTGCTTCATGCAATATTACAGCTTCGGATATTTACCGGGCGTTGCTATCCCTTTCAGCCCTTGAAAATAGGAAAGGCTGGGGCATCATAGTGAGGGAGAACTTTACACTTCGTGACGTTGTCAAGTACGGATTGATAGCCACGGGATACTCCATGGACCCTGTACTTTACGATAGCGCCTTGTCGCTGTCATCGCGTGAGTGGTTCGCAACTGTGAAAGCGCGATGCGGCAGTGTCGACATGAGGCAGGTTGTTATTGCCGGCCTCAGGATACTGGCTCATCTTACGGCACCGAATGAGCAGCCGACACTTGAATGGCTCCAGCCAATTTGGCCCAGCCCCTCCAGAGGCGTCATTCACCTAAGGTCAATTTCATACGCGTCGGCAATGCGTGCGATAGCAGCTCAGCTCAGCATAACGACAGAGTATCTGATGGATGAGAACGCGCAGTCACCATTCTACAGCATTGCACATAGTCCTCTGAGCGAACACGACAACAACTCGAGCGACAATGACACAAATCTTCAAAAGATCACTCCGGATCTGAGGCCGACTTTCATCCAGCGTGCTCGTGCTCATCATCCTTGCTTCGACTTGATCCCCTGGCCATCTTTCCGCTCCAACGTCATCGCATTCGCTTCCGAGGCCTCGCCGCAGATAGACGAGGATGACCTCTGTATCGACATGCTGGGCGGAGGAGTTCAATGCTGGGGCTCCGTAATGGGCTCCATGCATGGGCGTGGGGACGGTGTGCCGTGGGATGGCCGCAGCTGGGAAGCGATGCCATGGTTTCTGGAAAAATGGAAAGGAGTAATAAGAGATGATCAAGACGGCATAATACATAACAGTGCTTGGTGGAGGAGTTTACGGGGCTGTTAAGAGGCAGGGAACCTTGTAAATGACCATATGTAATGGACTTGTGTACAGATTTCGCAAATTTCTCTGGAAAGGTAGGTTCTAGTTGTTATACACAGGGGAGAAGAGTAAGGAAGACCAAGAGCAACATGAGAAATCAGGATAGGGCAGCGCCAATCCATCACGAAGTAGTATATGGCTTGAGCTGTTTCTCCGTCCACTCCCAGTACTTCTTGCCTAGCTCTTTGTCGCGGAGATCCTGTCGTCCAACTGCGAGTTGACCAAACGGTACCACTAGAACTGTCGTCAGCATTACATACAACTATTCCAATATAAGAGTAGCTTACCCCAGCCACCGTTGTCCTTCTCCGTGATGGTAGGGCTCAAGCCGGCAAAGAGCTCAGTGTATGCGCCATTGATCGGCTTATGCGCTAGGAATTTCTAGAGGACACATCAAAAGGTGGTTAGAAATAGAAGAGTTACAAGTTTTTGCGGGCACAATTTACCACAATGATCCGCTGCCACAGGGGCATGGTACGCTGCAAATCCGTCATAAAAATCCCGGGGTCAAGACTCTGCCGTCGCTATTAGTAGCCGCAAACATCCATCAGCTCAGGGATGGCCATCAACTTACAACGCTAATGATTCCTTCGCCAGATACTCTTCTCGCGAATTCCGTTCCGTGCAAGACGTTGCCGGCCTTGCTCCTCGCGTACTTTTGCACTTGGCCCTCGTCCTTTGCGTAATCCATATTACTAAAGTCGATTGGCGGCTTTGGTGCCATGGCCGCCGTGCTAGAGGATACCCAGACAACTCGGACGGAGTCTCTGTGTGCAACCTTTGCCGTGCCGGATAGCACTGGGCGGAGGAAGTGGGTAAAGAGGAATGGAGCGAGATTGTTGGTGCCCAGTTGCAGCTCGTAGCCCTGGGCAGTTTTGGAACCCGGCGGTGGGGTCATCACACCGGCGTTGTTCCAGAGGACGTCAAGACGAGTTTCCTTGCTAAGAAATTCCTGAGCGGATTGCTTGATTGTGGTCAGGTCGTTCAAATCCAGATGGAGGTACTCGGCATGGCCCTGAGAATTGGGATACAGTTCCTTCAGCTCCTTGATCACGGCTGCGGTCTTGGCTTCAGACCGACACGCCATGTAGATTTTGGCGTTCTTCTGGTAGAGGATCTTGGTAAGTTCTTTTCCGAGGCCACCTGAGCTTCCTGTGACAATGAAAACCTATGTATGTCAGTTCGAACCAGTATGGATAAGTGGTATAGAATACGGAAGGTACCTTGTCGCTCTGATCGGGCAAATTTGCTTCGGTGAAGCTGGCCTTTGGCGGGAACATATTGCTTAATGCGCTACCCATTTTGCTGGATTTCGAAATGCTTGAGACGTTTACAGGGCTCGATGACGACTGTTGTCAAATGGATCATGATCGTTCACGTTTTATATACGACTCTGTAATGTATGATGGTCTTGGGTCTACTTTCAGTTCCGGCTGGCTCAGCTGCAGTCAACGTAAGCATCTATCAACAATAGGGCCGGGCAAGTTGGCTAGAGACGGAAACGAATCGTACAGCAGGGAGAAAACAAGCGGCATGCCACTATGCAAAGCTCCATAATATGCAGTCAACGTAAGCAAGTAAACCTTAATTCAAAATCTCTTGGAATCCCGGCTCCCGGTCTTTGGCTGGCCCGCTTATCTCCGGACTTGCACCCCGGGACCCCGTGCCTTAGATTTGGGCCGGGGCCGCAGCGAAATAAACCATTGTCTATGATGGGATGCCCATGGGCTTGATACGACAGCTTTATGACATCGTTGCGAACCGACACCCTTCTAATACAAGGCAAAAACTGCTGTCAATGATGAATTGATAGAATGATTGGGTATCTTGAGTACTACATCAATGGAAGAAAATGAGCAATAAGAGTCCAGCAAATGGCGCAACATGCCCATCAGCTCATGGAAGGTAGCTCAGAACGCTCGCGTCTATCCTCTGGCTATTTGGATCTTGGTAGCCTTCTAGTCCGTAGTATGGCAGATCGTGTTGCTGTGCCCCGAGCAACTCCATCCCAGGTGTGATCGTAGCCGGTTCTTGAGTTGCAAAAGACTGATTGAACTCCAGGCCCAGATTCTGCCCCTTAGAGGGCGACTGCGACTCTGGATAAGGAATGTCGGCAAGAAAACCAAAGTCGAAGTCCGGAATAGCGGGATCACCAAATATGTCCAACGGATCCGGAATCTCTGGCGTTGTGCCGCCAGTCGTCATGGTTGACGGCGAAGCGTCGGTCGCCGTGAAGAAAGACGCTGCCATCTCGGAGCTTGAAGACGCATCAACACTCAGCGCTTCTTGCAGTCCTCGCTCTTGGTTCTCAAGCTGTTGGTAGCCCTTGAACAGCGTGAGCTGGAGATTCCGAGCAATGTCAATGACCTTTTGCTTCATCCCTTCCTCGACGAAACTCAGCTCACGCTCGACCTCTTTTTCAAGCTGTCGGCGGACCAGCGGTGGAAGTTCACGGCGAAGATAATCTTCGTAGCCTCCCAGGTTCTTCTCGGCGTCCTCTGCATTATGGTCTGCAAGAATTACAGTCAGTTCCTGCTTCCATCGGTAGGGGCATAAGCTTACACGGTGACGGAATTTCCCGCTCTCTCACGTCGGGGAAGAGGATACGGTAGACTTGAATCCACTTCTCCGCTTCGGTGAGTTCTTTGACCGACGTCTTCTTCCGAGAACGAAGCTTCTTCTCTTGATCCTGCGTGATGCCATCCAAGACCTCCGGTTCGTGTACGTCACAGGCGTCCAGCGAGCGGGCGTGGGCTTGCAGAGCCAGTTGGGTCTCGAAAGACTGCGAGCATCGTGGGCACGAGAACTTTGGCAGAGAGTGCTTGCGATAAATGTGCTCCCTGGTGAGTTGTTAGCAATAAGCTGATGTGAGAAAAGAGGAGAAACGTACTTGATACGATGGACTTGGTCCCAGCCTGGACCGCAGCATGGTCGCTGGGTTTTGTACTTCCTTGGGTTGTACTTGAAGAAGGGACACGCAAGTTTTGCGCCCTCAATCGTGTCTTCCTGCACTTTGGACAGTTTCGCTCGGGGCAGTCCATCCTCATCGCCCTCTTCTTCTCCTTCGCCTGGCGCTTGGCCGTCTGTAGACCTGTCGTGTTTTCTCGACGGGGGTCTCATCTTACTCACCCTTCCGAGCATGTGTCTTTCATTGATCCCGTTTTTGAGCAAAGAAGTCAATTTACTGGTGCCACCCGCCCCTTGCTCTGCTGGTGGTTGTCGTGAAGCTATTGCCCGGTGCGAAGGTGCGGATGCTCCTATAGTTTCAGACCCTTTTGACGGTAAGCAAAAAGGTTGCGGTATGCGTGCTGGAGCAGCACTCCGTTTGCTAGAACTTTTGACTTCTTTGACCTCGCTTGCGCTCCTAACAGTGTAGCCTGATCGCGACTGCACCTGCTGCGGTGGTATGAGTCCTGGGACTGGTGCTTGTGCCGCTGATGCCAGTGGCGGTATCCCCGCAAAATCTACCATTGAATCGGAACTTGGCACATAAGTCGCAGAAATAGCAGAAATTTGCGACTCTCGTCCCGCTGGCGGCGGTGGCATAAACGGAGCCAGTGCTCCAAATGCAGCTCGTGGCGGCGGCGGCGGTGGGAGAGAAATGTTCGAGTTCCTGTGGCGAGTAACAGGTGCAGGAGCACTGGGAGCTGGGACTTGACGAAACATGAAGCTTTCGAGTTCATGTCCTCTGGAAGAGCTCTTCGCGCTACTAGGAACACTTCCTAGCATCATTGAACTGGACTTGGAGAGAGCATCATCTGCAGCATCGCCGCCAGGGGCAGCTCCAAACAAGTCTTCCTCAAATTGTGACGCACTCTCATGCCCCTCCTCTTCCTCCTCTTGCTTGACGTGCTTCTTGATATCCAGCCAACTCATGAACGAGGACATGACCCTATCAACTATGAGGCGTTGGACCTTCTTTGTACGGTCTTCGTTCTGATTCTCTGGCTCATCCTCTACATTAGATGCGCTGCCCTCGGTTTCGCCTCCAGACATCGCGCTTGATCTCTCGGGCGATGGATGACCAGGGGGCCGCCCAAGCTGGACCGTAATCTCATTCTGTGCGAATTCTGACTTGACCTTTTGGTCTGCATAGAATGAGAGATCTTTGGCGTCTTCCCCCAGCGCAGCTGCATAGACTGCGTCAGGTCCATTAGCGCCCGTCTCCTTGACCTTCTTCTTCTTCTTTTTCATCGTCAAATCTGGAGGCGAGGAAGATTTTTGGCCAGTCTGCGGATGAGAAAACTCGGAATCAGACGCGGCTGAGTCTGTACTGCTGTCTCGCTCTGGACCTGGTGAAAGTTGTTCGAGCTTGACAGATTTATCGCCATGCATCTCCTGCGTGGCCCACAGAGAGCCTCGAGACGAGGGTTGAGCGGAAACAGTCGGATTTGGCATTTCGTCTCCTGCTTGAGATCGAGAGGAGATGACTTCGGCATCGCTTGGTTGAGATGAGCTGTCGGATAGGCCTCCGTCATCGGTTAAGGGAGCCTTGCCCTTGTTCGGGGGCGGGGGCCTCATTGTGGCGTGTCGTGTACAGACAAGGTCTGTACAGCGAGGTAAGCTGAGACCGATTCCAAGAGAGATAAAGTCGATATGCAGACGTTAGATCGAACGGATCAGGTTGGAAAGTAAGATAGTTAAGGAGATTGAGATGTTCATCTTCGAAAGGGAAAATGGCCGTGCTGAGTTGTGCGCCGCTGCGCAAAACTCGGAGGCGCACTGCGGCTGACGGGACCCACATGGCCGCGCCCCGTGCCCCACTCCTTGCAATTGTCGGCCGGTTTTCTGCCGTTTTGACGCCCGCGTTATGGTGGAGAGGTGAGGTTATGTCTTGCAAGAATGATATGCAGTCGCGGGAGAGTAACAATTTTATTCGCCTCCAGAGCTGCTCATGCTACATGAGTCCATGTTACGTTTTTTGGTCTGTCTGTCGTGAGGAGAGTACTCTCGAGGCACCTTTGTCTAGGTTGTTTATTGTGTATTAGTAGGTATGTATTTCACACCTCAAAGCTCTCTCAGTAGACTCTCGTGTTCGCCTCGTGTAAGCTCGACACATCCGCGAATATTGACGACACCGAGAATTCATCCATTTCTTGCCAGACAGGCTTCATTTTCATCATCCATCTCATTCATTTGGGTGCCACCTAGCAAGGTAAACGACGCTTTCCAAGGCATACAGATGGGCTCTTCATCAGGGTAGACATGCCTCTAAAGGGAGGAAACCTGAGCCAGTCAAACAAATTTTTTATCGTATCACATCGTGTACCTTAGATAGGGATGCTTGATGATAGGATTACATTACCTAAGCATTTGGCAGCAGTGTAGTGAAAGTCATATCTGGAAGCCGGGGCTAGCAGATGTCTCTATGCTTGGTACTAAGTGCGCCATTCCTGAAGCACGTCGTCCTCTCATCTTACAAGTGCCAGAGTAAGATTCCAGAAGCAATTGCGACTATCAGTGAAAGCTCAGCAGATGGGTTGAACATTGCCTATCTCCCATCAAAGAGGCAATTCAGTAAGTTCAGCCGTGGGTCTGACATGTCCTTCAGCGGGGCGTTGTGGGGAGACGTGTGTCAAAAGGGCGCCGGAATGACATGTAGTCAACGCTATGGTGTGCTAAGGCGTTTTTGTCACCCTGTCACGCAGATTGAGCGTTGTTTAAATGAACCCCAACAGCCGTCTTTTTGATGTTTTTGTAAGGTAAAAGGCCACGATGGAGCAACCAGAGCAAGGTTCTTTCCTGGTATGCCATTTACTCAATGGCTCCTTCCCTCGAAAACCTGGAATCATTCCATCAGTTCTTTCCGGCCCGGGGATACTCCGTCCGACTTCCATTGCAACCTATTGCCCGGCTGCCTCCAACTACGACTGACAGAGTTGTCTAATACTCACCAATGCGGCAACATCTATCTTGTTGATCAACCAGCCCGACAATCCTCACGAGACCTCAGAATCACCGTGCCGCCACCCGATATCGCATTCCGATTTTATTAGGTGTTCTTCTGGCCCTGTCAGTTCCTCGGGATGGGTCACTGAATCCGGCTAGGCCTTCTTCCCAAGAACTATCTGTCGACCGTGAACCCCCTACGCCGAGAGATATCAAATAAGCCGGACCAACCATCTCCAGTTACCGCTGTCCGACAATCGGGCATCACCTGCTCTTCTGGGCTGGTCGCCCTTATCTTCACCAACAACGCTCGCCTACCTTGTGTTATCGCTGCTGTTGGCATGGGCCACTGCTGAACGGCCGCTGCTCTCCGAGATAAGGCACACACTAGCCCTTGGCATTCTCTTGGTTGGCGACACAGCTTCTGGGCTTATAACTGCGCCATAACCCACAGCTCCAGAGATGCCAACCAGATCTTTTTTGAGAGTGGTTCACGGCGGAATACACACACAATCCCCATGTTGCTGTCCTAACCAACACACAACGAGAGCATGAATTGCAACTGGTACTTTCAACACATGGTAGAATATGAGTGTGAAACAGATTTGATATCAAAGCAATTGTGGTATCTTCATTTTGCTAACAATTACCAGGACGGTAGTCCCATCCCGATCATCCTCAAGGCAGGATTTTGATTAAAATATACATGAATGCGGCAGCACGTAGATCCCCCTTTGGCAACAACACCGTTTACCACACCTTGTGGAGTGCGCGCCTCCATGCGGGGAGCGAGGCGATGTGTGCACGGTATGCGTGGATCTCGTCCCAGTCAAGCTCACGTCGGCCAGTGTCGACATCCATCTGGGCAGTGCGGAGCCAGCCAGTGCGCTTCCAGAAGAAACCACCAAGCCAGAACACGATGACGACAGGAAGGGCGAGATACGACTTGAAGAAACCTTCAGCGTCGTTAAGCTCGGTCGTGCCAGGGGGTGCGATAGCAGTGTAGAACTGTGGATTCTTGTTAGCATGCCATCTCTGATCCCGTCAAAAGGTTTTTTATTTACCTGAGCAGCAAGCACAACGAAGCAGAGGAAAAGTCCGATCCAGGAGCCGGTGACGCCACCAATGGCCTTGAACGGGATCTCGTCGACAGTGTGACCGTGGTAGGCCCACGCCTTGCGGAAGCGAATGTGCGCCAAGCAAATGGATCCCCAGGTAAAGACCGCAGCCAAACCGGAAAGAGCCAACAACCAGTCAAACACAACAGGGCCGCTCGCGCTGAGGTTGATATACGCCAAGGGCGAGAAAATGATGACAGCCAGCACGGAAGGCAGCGGACGTCCTGATCTGTCAATGTAGGTGAAGATCTTGGGCGCGTAGCCCTGCTGGGCCAGGGCAGTGAGGGTACGCGAACCACCGTAAACGCCAGACACACCAATCGACACGACAGAGACGAGGATGACCACGTTCATAAAATGGTCGAAGCCCACGAGACCGGCGTACTTGCCGACCAACACGAAGGGAGAGGCCTTGACGTCAGAGTAGGCAGACTCGGAGAGCAGCGCAGGGTCGTCGGAGGGGATCAACAGACCGACGAAGAACAGGCCCAGGATGTAGAAGAGCGAGATACGCCAGAAGACCTGCTTGATGGCACCGGGAAGCGACTTGACGGGGTTCTTGGCCTCGGCGGCAGCAAGACCAACTAGCTCAGTGCCGGAGAAGGAGAAAGCGGCCGTGACAAAGACGGAGCAGAATCCCTTGAAACCGTTGCGGAATGCGCCCGGATTATACCACGTCTTCGCACCCTGGTATTCGCTGTATCTGCCGCTAGACGGTCCGCCACCGAGGACAAGGACGAGGCAGATGATCATGAAGATAACAGTGGCCGCGAGCTTGAGGCACGACGACCAAAATTCTTCCTCGGCGTATCCAATAGATCCGAAAATGTTGATGATGATAATGACGACAAGGAAAAGTGTAATCCAGACGGCCACGTTGACAGTGTCATTCCAGTATGCGACAACAAGACCAGAGACAGTCAGCTCAAGCGGTAGCACAATAGCCCACTGGAAGACATAGTTCCAGCCCATGGCAAAACCCCAGGAAGGATCGATGAAGCGAGTCGAGTACGTGTAGAAGCCACCAGAGACGGGATACATAACAGCGAGTTCACCCAAGGCGTACACTGCACCGTGTCAGAGGCTTCTTCAGTGTACGAGATTGGCAGGGATTTTCAGACTTACCGACGTTGAACATCATGATACCCACGAGAAGGAAGTCGATCAAGAGCGATCCGGGGCCCTGCTTCAGCGTTAGAAACCACCGTTAACGAGAGATACGGAATACTTACACCCTTGCTCAGAGCACCACCGGAGCCGACGAAGAAACCAGCACCAATAGAACCGCCAATGGCAATCATGTGGAGATGGCGAGAGCTCATAGCGCGGTCGAGTTCGACGATGCCGCGACCGTAATCCTTCTTCGTGAAGGATTTCAAGTTGAGACCATTGCGTGTTGCCCAGCTGTCCTCGCTGATATCGCCTCGAATCTCCTGTCCACTGCCGGTGTCGTACCCAGGAAGGCCACCGGTGGCCTTCTCATCGGCCTCGACCTTGGTGGGCACAACCCCTTCTGGTGCAGCCATGGCGATGAATTTCGCGGCTTTATGGGGTTACACAGACAAACAGTGTCTGTTACAAAAGAATGCTGCGGGAAGAGGGCCCGAGAAGAACAGAAATGACGGAGAGGGATGGCTGTCGGACACGAGACAAACCAGATCAGACGGGGGAAGGGGGGAGGTTTATGAAGGAAATGCCAATCGAGAGCACAGGAACCGGCGCGCAAGGACTAAGGGTTCTTGTCAAGGGCGGCAAGCGGATCCAGTCATGCATGGAAAGTTGATAGGCTGAACTTGGTTGACGATGGAAAATTACACACAAGAGAAGGAGGGAGAGATGAGGGTCCAGGGCCGATTGAGTATCAAGCTGGTCTATCCAACTTTGCCCCCCTCTCGACGGGCGACAGACGCAGATCTTGGCAAGGACAGGATATGGCAGGCTATCCTGGCAGCAACCCCCGTTACTTGTTGCATACGACTTGGGGGAGGGATGGAGGCGATTTGTCTTTTGGTCGTGCTTCGATACGTACCAAGTCCTAGGGCAGGCCAGCGGGAACGAGCGAAACCTTCCCCGTCATTGAGTCTACTGCGTAGGTACTCCTCTGTGTTCGTACGGAGCACTACTGTCTGGGCGAGCTGAGGACGAGGTACCTGGTGAGTTAGGCGGACTGGCTGCGGACAGCTTTCCGGTATGCATGATGCACTAACGAGAAACCCAGGCACGGGTACAAACCCATATTCGGCCGAAGAAAGGGCAAGCCGTCGCAGTCGCAGTCGTAACGAAGTGGATTTGGACGAGACCCCGTCGCCAGCGACCGTGACCTGGGGGAGACGAGAACCACAGCAATGGGATGTCACCCTACTCTCCACCGTGGCACCGAGACATATGCGTACGCCCCAGCCGGGCGATTGAGAAAGCCTGAGAGCCCCCAGATAGCGTGGGTTGTGCTGGTTGGCCAATGGGCGACTTGTCACTTGAAGCCGTTAGCAAATGGCTCCGAAAAAGTGGCCGCCCCTCCTATTGTCCATTGCGCGCTGCCTCCTCAACGTTATCTCAGGATCCAGTCCGACCCTCCTCCTCTCGAACCTGTCTGTGGGACTGGGGCCCTGGGGGGCATATGTGAAGTGGAGAGCACGAATCTTTGGGCCCGGGTCGGTGAGGGGAGATGGTCCACGCAGAGGTCCAGGTCCACGACGCTGGAGACGAAGCCAGGAGGCTAGCCTGCATTGCAATCTGCGTGCTATAGTACACAACAGTCTCTGCTGCGATTCGGTCACTCTGTCTTCCCGGTACACTGGAAATCGTCAAAGTCGAGGAGGCTCATCGGGAAGAAAATCCTGCAGGTAAGCCACACCAATGATGTCCAACCAGGCTTCTTGCCAGGGTTGCAGCGGCTTTTGCTACACTTCTCGGCGCGGCATTCACGGAAACTGGCTGTTCCCTAACTTCCCTTTCAAGAGCTTGGGTTGCCAAGAAGTCGACTGCGGCCAGACAACTGGCTGGTCCGAGAATGCATGTGGTGTGGGTGGACCGGGGGGCTGATCTTGGCCGCCCCAGGTTTCCATCATCCTTGAAGAGCCCCGACGTCGTGCAGCCGACAGAGCCAACGACCGCGGCTGGCATAAAGTCTGACCTCGATGCCTCAACTTTAGCGTACTTGCTGCACTGGCAGCGCTACCGCATGATGGCTTGTGATAGTGCAAGTTACCCAATGCGACAGATACACGCAACGTCATCGCTTCTTTTCGAATGAAAAAATCCTGTCGAGCCAGTGTTTGCGCAAGAGAAATGGAGGAGAGGTTCCAAGGGCATACGGCCTGCCGGTTCAGCACTGCGTTTCGTTTCGATCACAGATAGTTGGAACGGGGAGTTTTCTCTTCTGCAATCAACAGGGGAAGGCTACTACCTTACGCAGCAGGTGGAATCGGTCCCACCCCTGGTCGATAGCTCCCGGTGTTCCCATCCCTCCCTGCAGAACACGACAACTTCGAGTCGTCGCCGGCGTAGGCCCTATCGCGCGGCTGTGTTGGTTGCGACAGTTGGTTATAATGTAATATGGTTGACTAGACATGATACGTCTGCGACAAAACCCCCATCCGGCAGAGGTCCTACCAGTTCCCCGGGTGAAGGCGCAGGCGACAATAGCCACTCCTCTTCGACAACAGGGTTGATGACAGAATGTCGCCTTTGCGTCTGGTGATGTGCCGCTGCGTGTCGATGGAGATGCGGCGCTTTCGGAACCAACATCAACCGACCTTGACAAGTGGCAATGCGATAAGCTGTTTGATGGTGTTCACGGCTCATCCCATAGGCCGGCACGTTTCGAACCAGCCATCAGTGCGCCGCCAGCTTTGCCTACTTGTCTGCCTACCTTACTTATGTGCTTACTTTTACCTACTCTTTGGTTCCTAGTCATCCAGTATGAACGGCAAAGGGGGGCAGAACTTCTAGTCTCTCGCGCCAGGAAGGTCGATGGTGGCAGCACCACATGTCTGCGACCCCCCCCCCCCCTCGGGCCCCCTTCCGCCAATTCCAATAACCTGCTTGACTCTGAATATCGGTCATTTCGGTCTCTAGCCATTGGCGATTGCCAACGCCCTATCGTCCCCTGCGACCACCATTCTGCAATGGCTGCAGTAGGTCGCATCGTTTGGGCGGCGGGTGACAAGCGAATCCCAGCATCGCTGCATGGCCAGGCAGATCAAGACCTTCTACTCGTCCTTCTAGCGTCCTTCCATCGGGTTCTCCCTCCAATAATGTCACTCACACGCTTCGCTGCATCTCGATTTGTTACTCTGAGGGGCATTGTGATTCTGGCTGAGACTCCCGCGAGTCGCACCCACAAAGTCAGCATATGAAGTCATTTGCTTCGTTATCTATACTTCCGGTATCAAACAGGTGGAAGTTCGAAACGGGATGCTTATCTACGCCGCAGGATCATGGATCCCACTGCCAACGCCAGAAGCACCACACGTATGCGGATCCAGTTCGAACATTGGGCTGCCGTACCCACCATGTATCCGTACCCTTACTCGAGGAACCTAACTTGGGTCCAGTTTAATTGGGGTGAACTCGGGGAAACAGCCAGGAGCGTGTGCTGACCCAGGTGAGTCCGCGTGCGGTGTCGGTCAGGGGGAGAGGGGAGTGAGGGGGAGACTCGGGAGAGGGAATTCCCTGGGCCTGAGATGAAGCCGCAAGCGCGAATTTCTCACGCAATTGCAGGCAACCTAATCTTCCATTCGTACGGTCGCCATGAACGCGCTGAATGGACTGGGATTTGAACGACATGGGAGCAATGAGTTCCCGTACACGACTCATTACATCCGCATCGCACATTGCTACATACAGCTCTTGTCAGAGTAGTCATCTTTCGAGCGAGCTCGCTGGGATTCATCTAGACTTCAACGTGGCCGCATCTCAAGAAACATCTTCGTCGGTTCGATGAACAAGCACCCTTTTTCCCTCCTTTTCCTTGCGGTCGGTATGAAGTGAACAGCTCGTCCAAACAATCTCGCCGAACTATTTAGGCCTGCAGTATAGTCCGCGTCTGGTTGCAGCGCCAACGCGACCATAACATTCCCAGCCCCAGGAGGCAGGCAGTAATGATGAGAAATTACCCACATTGGCGGCACGGCAGTCGCAGACGCCCCGTATTCGAGATTACTCCGTGTCAAGAGGCCTCGAAGCGGCAACTAGCTCCTTTCCATGCCTCCTTGGCTGCATCAGTCAGTATCTACCTTACGGATGCAAATTAGCGCTTCTTTTGCTATGCAAGCTCGCAAAGTTTATGGGCAGATTTGATGAGGCGGCGACGGTCCATCCCGACTGCGTGCCTACTGCAGCCACACGGTAACCGAACAGCCCTGAGCCTGGCGAACAAGGCCGAGAGTAAAGCGCGCTTGATGGCGTGACAAGGTAACAGTGGTAGGGATTTCGATTCCTCGGTTAGGGCCGAGAGGCGCTGCGCTACCAGAAACACACCATCAACGTCTTGTTGGCTTTGGAGTTGGCGGCAGATTGACTTTCTCAAAGACAACCTGTATTCGTACCTACGTGTGGTGTGGTGAAGCCATCCACGCCGACGCCTTGTCATGGGCCACGCTTTCTTTCGACAGCAGGTGTGGAGGAAGTGGGCAGTGTCCGGACCATGAATCCAATCCATGGTGATGGATTAGCATCCTCTGGGGAAGCCAAGTGAGGTGCCCATTCGCGCGCGAGAAGAATTTTGTACGTAATGGCGTGCGTTTGACGTTGGCCTCTGCTCTCGCTTCTTATCTCTCCAGACTCCAGTTTAATTGTAGCACTACGGACATGTGGGTGGGACGAGAGACGAGACGAGGGTCTCCTGCATTCGGACTGACCGAAGATCGCAACGAATGGATTCAAGGACCCGCTTCGAATTGGGGGACTCTTCCCTCTGTGTGGTGGGACAATCTCACATGGCTACGGGGTTTGGCTGATATCGGAAATCAGCGTCGACGACTGTCAGCAGAGCAGCCGCGCCCTTCATCCGTGCTGGTTCCTATCATGAACTGATCGACATCCGACGAGAACGAACGACTCGGAGTTGTCGCGAGTAAAACCTCGAAGACTCGCATTCGGGGGTAGAGTTCACGACAAACGATATCCGTGCAGCAATTACCTTATTTCGATTGATTATCTAATTATTGGTGGTCCGTTGGAAACATCATGTACAGCAGGCTTCGTTTGATGCGTCGTTTATGTTGTTGTTGCCGCACGCCAATAGTAGCATCACCAGCTGAAAAACAGGCGTTGAGAAGCGACGGCTTCGGACATTTTACTCATGCGCCAAGATCGCGTCAGACTCGATCGCCTAGTCTCTTCCACAATCGAAGCTGAAGGCGAGGCGACCGTGGTCCTGGACACTGAAGCCCTGGCTATCTACCCGTTCGTCTGCGGCCCGCGATCTTTGAGAGTGCGATGACGAAGAAGGAATGCCGCTGCCAGTCCAGGCTTCCCCCCCCCCCCCCAGAGGCTTGGGCCGTTTGATTGATCGCCGTGGCATGGCCAAGGGCTGCTGCAGAGTGATAAGGCACACGCACACAAACACTCTAGGCTTGGAGGAGGAAAGGTTTCTGGTTGGCAAGCTCATCTTCCAGGGCTGAACGCCCGCAGCGCAGCGTAAAGGGCGGCGGGAAGGGAGGACGGCTTGGCCGACGATGCGCTTTCCTGGCCTTGCCTTGCCTCCCGGTCGATTCGGTAGCATAGCGGCGGCTTCTTATCTCTTGAAGCTCACTCGCGCCGAGCGGATGACTACTTTAGATAGGCAGTAGAAGCCAGGCCTCCCCTCCCCCTTCAACCCCCCCCCCGGGCGGACAAGTTGTCTAGCATGATTTCCGAAGCCCTATGAGGCTGCAGGGCGCAGAAAGACGTTGGCTATCGACTATTCACATTTGGCCTAGTCTTGGCTAGGATATTTTCGATGCTTTCCGTGAGGGGAGCCCAAAAGTCGAGCTTCATCCGGTCACCGAGATGAGGTAGCCGGGTGATGGGTGTACCTACCTCAAATCCGGCCGGCCTCGACGTGTGGGAAATCCTCTGAGACAAGCACCAAAGGATCTACGTCTGCGTCAATTGATCGGCGACCTATGAAGGCAAGGCACGTTGAGATTAAGTCGCGTCAGGATTGTAGGTATCTATCGGAAAACGTTAGTCGGCATCGGATGCAAGCGAGATGGATTTGATTTGCGTCACCCATTTCATTCAGCCGCCAATGAGCACCAACGGGCCCGGCGTCGAAGGCTGATTCTCTCGCCGTGCCGCTCTTTTGCAGCAAGCCACGTTTGAAGGGCGCGGTCGCGGTCGCAGTCGCAGTCGCACTTTATCCCAGACAACAGACAGACAGACAGACAGACAGACAGACAGACTGCCGAGGTGGATGATATGAAAGAAGTGAGAAGACGTTGCTTTTCACGGCAACGGCATGAACTCGGAATTGACAAACAGAAATTGACGCATACTTCGTTTATTTTACCCCGGAAACCACTTTCCCCGCGAATCCACGGCTTGGAAGTTTGGTAACTCCAGCAAAGAAACTCCATCCATTACTTGATCAAAACCACTTTTGCCGGCATCTCATTACGTACGGACTTGAAGAGTCGAACCCGGGACATCTCCACATCGGCATCCCATCTCGCTGCCTGTCTCCAGTTTCCCACGTTCCCGTCTCCAGACTTCCCAGCGAAAGAAAAAAGAACCCGCCAGCCCGCACGGCGGCGCATTGCGCACGCACTTCACGCACGCGAGCGCTGGAGCAGAGAGAGAGCCGGGCTCCATTTCCCCGCGATTTCCACACCAAAATGGTCAGGTCGTGACACATCCGAAGCTGGCCGCGAACGAATCAGTCCCCGGGCAATTGGATAGACGAATACCTACGTAGTAAGGTACAAATCTAAAACAATTACGATTGACTTTGCTGTACAGAATTATGGATCCATCAGAGACATTTGCGACAAATCGCCCGGATTGAGGACCCGCGTGACGTTCAGCGGCAGACGATCCCTCACGCATGGGGACGATGACGGGGAGCAGCACTTTCGAGTCTGTTGTCCCAGTCTACTCTCGAGTGCATCAACTCGCCTCCGCCATATGAGCCGTCTCTGACCGGCTCCGCCTCCGCACCCGCGAAGCTCGCCCCTACCGCTAATCGACCTTACCCCGCCTTTCTTCCTCTAGTAATCTAGTGTCCGTCGATCAGTTTGGCGAGGAGCGATAAAGAAGCGCTGAGCGCACGCAGTCGGTTCGAAGGCGACGAGGACGAGGAGTGTGGAGGTGGTCGTGGAGGGGGTGGAAGCTCATGCCGCGGCTCGGGGTGCAGGAGACCAACGGCGCTGGCGGCCACGGCGATGCGGGGGTATGCGAAGACACTGCTGGTGAATGTTGGAGGCGACGACGAGGATAGGTTGGCGGCGCTGAGGGATGCTCTTGATCGTTGTGAAATTGAGAACGGCGGGTGTCCATCTTCTTTTCCATTAGGAGAGGATGCTGTTTTCTCGGGTGCCGTTATTCCGATACAAATGGGTATTGTTTGTCGAGTGACGGCGAGTGTAGTTTAAGTGGTACGAACGGGAAACCGCATCTTTGATGTCCTCGATCCTAACGTTGCTTTTTCACAGGCGAGTTTGTCGCCGAAGGCTGGCTACCTGGTAGACCTGCGGGTTGTCCTTCCCCGTGGGTGCACCGCGACGATGGGCGCAATTTGTTGACTTCT
Organism: Colletotrichum paranaense; assembly: GCF_030867605.1. Lineage (NCBI taxonomy): Eukaryota > Fungi > Ascomycota > Sordariomycetes > Glomerellales > Glomerellaceae > Colletotrichum > Colletotrichum paranaense. Next base: position 1,462,984 of record NW_026848970.1, read on the forward strand.
GTGGGTGATGTGATACTGGGCGCGTTGATGCATCACACAGAGACGGCGATGTCTTTATAACCTCGAATACTACTATACCATCTCCCTGAATCAACATGGTGTCTAGACTAATCTTTTCAACTCAATCTCGCGACTGCTTTACGCATTGTTCTCTTGTGCTGTGTGAAATGCGGCGATGCTCGTCCTGGTGTTTGTATAGTTGCCGCCATCGAAGGGCATATCTACGCGACTTCCACCCAGATGGACGGAAACCTTTGGGAACGAAGCATTCAAGCTACTCCATGAGTCTTGTCTGGCAACGTTCAGATATCCGGCGTAAAGCCATCTGCTTCTTCTCCATAGTGGTTGGTACCCACGATGCGTAGGCAGGGTGAAGGCGATTGCGTGATCCAGGAGCAGCGGCACGTTTCTTTTTTCCCTCTCATCTATGGTGACATCCATGACAATAGAGTGTCAAAGGGGATGAAAGGCGTGTAGCGGCGCCTACTCCTTGGATAATGACATTTTGCCCTATAATTGATCCTATGGTAGGGGTTCATCTCGCTTCAAAATCGTGGTATCCCGCGCGAGCTGGCATTGCGGAATAACGCTGGCGACAGACAGTGGCTCTTGGACTCATCCAAGACAATATCCTTGCTCTTGATGGTCGGAGAGTGGACGTGCTGAACCCCTTCTGCCTTTGTTGCTGTTGTCGGTGGCCGGCTCGGTCGCCGTGAGCTTCAGCTGGTTTCCAGGCTTGATGAATTGACCTCTGGGGTAAAGTCGTCCTGCCATCAACAGTGTCGCTGGGTGGTCATGGCATTTTGCTTCGGTTGAAGGGTGAACGTGCCGTAACACGATGGGTAAGCGGATGACTGATGCTGTGTGTGGTGTAGAAGGTTGGGAGAGACGGCTAAGTCGGCGAAAGGGTGGTCATGAGCTTGGATACATACCTGCGTGACGGCATGATCACAGGTGAGGTCTCGAGAGGTTTTCTATCTGCTTTTTCTTGAATTGGATGTTCATCATTTTTATGCCATTGGGTTCATGCCAGATCAAGGCCTCACGGGGTTCGGTTCTCAGTGGGTATCTGATGGCCGACGAATGCTCTGATCAAGACATATCCCTTGATTGAAGGAAGAAAGTCTGGAGACTCCAGCAGAATCTGGGAAGATTGAGAGCTGCCCCCATGGCTCTGGTGGGACTGAACTGGCTGCGTTGCTGTGAGGAAAGGGCGATGCCTCCTCCGCCGCTGCCTCACTCAAAACCTAGGGATGGGTGTCCCAGGCTGTCTTGGCATGGGATCTCAAGACTCACGAGACCATAATATCATGGATAATCAATAGGTCTTGCAATTCACCGTATGCCTTGTATTGTGCAGAGGGGCTATTGGACTTGCGACGGGCATATCAGAAGGACGGCCTTGAAACCGACCTTCACCTCTGATAGCCAAACTTCCATGATGTTCCTCTTCAACTCTCACCAGTAGACGCCCCTGAAGTAAACGATCTAGCTCCGGACGTTTATGCTTGGCATATCGCTATGACTGCAGCGTGCCTATTCCATAACGTGGCCTCCTTGATCGTTGCTCGGCTAAAGCGATTTCGACCGTTGCTTACTTGTAAAACAAAGTACCGCCAAGGCAGCCTAATACCCTTCTATAAGATAAGACGATATTATGTATGCTCCACGAAGCCTTGGCGTCCTGGAATCAAGGGTTGTCGACCTGCTCGGGCGGCCCAGTTGTGCTCGCCGTGGAGTCTGCCTGATGATAAGCCCCGTCCACCTCGTCAAACCGGAGCAAATCCGACTATCAAGACTGTTCAAACGGGCATCAAAGACACACACATGGACTTAAACAGCTCATAAGTCGTAAGGGCAATGCTGACGGCTCGGTAGTCGCCCGGTGAGGCAGTCAGCAGCCGAGACGCCCAATGTAAGCCGGGCTAACGTTGGTCCTAGAATATCGTCAGTGTACGCCTTGATTGGTTTAGCTTGTAACTTTATTAAATTGCTGGATTGGTCCATGTTAAAGAGGCTTACTCCTCTAAACGAACGTCTTCGTTGTCATGTTTGACTATTTGGGTTGATACCTGCTGCCGGTATTACTTGCACGTTCATCTCATGCTTGGTGTTAATTTGAAGAAAGCATCGACGGCTTCAATGAATCCCCAAAGCCCCCACAATGCGTTCAAAAAACATCCTTCGCCAGATATTAGGCCCAACTCGATGGCACCAGGCCCGCTCAAAGTCGATGATGGGGAAGACGAGGCACGAAGAGAAAGCCGTGGTGTCTCCTAAAGTCTGTTAGGCATGGACAGCCAAATCACAGAGACGGAGCCGGAGCTTTCCTTGCGTCACGCATCTGGTTGACTTCGTCGTCGTCATACCGCGGAGGTTAGTCTGATGTTCCGTTTTTTCTTCCTTTGCACGCAGCGAGTCGTCGAGAGTACGTGTGCTTGTGCTTCAGTCGAATTTATCGCCGAATAACGTAAGGCTGACACAATTTAGGGTGACGACAACTTCTTGACACACCTGGAGCCATAATTTCGTGTCTTAATTATCTTGGGAGTCATATCGCCAACATCTCCAGATCCCACATTTCAGTAACCTGTCTTCAAGGTCAGCAAAGTCTCAGAGATCAGTACCGAGCCTGATCAACGAGATCGTGGATTGATCGTGGACATCGTCTAAGCGACCCAATGAGGCACCCTTTTCCCAGCATAGCCACGCCGGCCCGGCACCGAGCGACTGCCGACCCCGCGGCATCGGCGTTGGCAAATCTCGTTATATACGGCCCTGAAGATACGTGAGCTCAAGGGGAATAGAGATGTCCACGACAAGCATGAACCATTGGGATTTGAACGCATAAAATGAGGCGAGTGCCTCCCGAGAACAATCACTGGCCAGTGTTCCTAGATCGACATTTTGAAATGATAAGAATGCTGGGATAGAACGACCGAATAGCCCTCAACTTCGATACGCATAACACGGCATCAAAGAACATAGGGCAAAGGCTAGACTGAGCTTGCTCAATGGGGGTATAACATTCTTCCACTAAGTCATAAATGAGTGGTTGGGTATTTTCTTCATCCTTCAAATCGTCACATCCGCTGATTATAAACACCGCTTCTAGGTACGAGTCCATGATGTCTCTAGTCTCCACGTTCTTTTCATCACATCATACATGCGCTGAAATTCGAAACAAAAAGCCACAAACGCAACTTAGTTGTGCAACACGAAGGAAAACTCCACGTCTAGTGGAAGTCTCCAATGCGGGGACCGAAGTACTCGCCCTCTGCAAGAGTAAGCAGACGGCAAGCCTTGCCTTCGCAACCCTGGCTGACCTGTGAGGAGAGTGATGTCAGTAGTGTTCTATAAGATTAAGTTGGGAGCCGGAAAAAACGTACGACTGAGTTGCCCCACCAGTCGACCTCGATATCCTGCCATTGAAGGCCGAAGAACATGATGATGGAGGAGATGGCAATACCGCAAGAGAAAGCGGCGGAGAGAACGAAGTTGTACTGGACGTGAGTGTTAGCCTCAGAATGCGAATAGTGGTGGCAGGGAAGCAACGAACCTTGGACCACAGACCCAAGAAGCGGCTCTTGAGGTAGACCCAGGAGAAGTAGGCAATGGGGACGGAGGGCCAGACGAAGGACATGTTGTAGGGGGCCCAGACGAGACCTCCGTACATGATGGCGACGGGGTGGATCTGGCGAACCCACTTCCATTTAGGGAAGAACTTGTTCAAGCTCCAGAAGAAGAGAACGATGGCGACACCGAGGGGGAAGCCGAGGAGGGTGGCAGTGTACTGTCCGCCAGCACCCCAAATCTTCTTGGGACCGACGGTACCCCAAAGGACAGAGGCGGTGAAGAAGGTGTTGATACCGGGGCAGGTCATCTTGAACTTGGCGTCCTCAGTGCAGATACCCGGGATGCTGAACATCTGAAACTTCAGGACGGCGAGACAGACGAGGGTGGACACGAAAGTCGCGACGATCTGAGCCCAGAAGGTGTGGCGAGGGGGAATCTTGACGTAGTGGGCAAGCTTCAAGTCGTTGGAGAACCAGACGGCGTGAGCGCAGGTGACGTACCCGAATGATTTGAAGTAGTTCATGGCCAGGGCGTTACCCTCAACCCAGGAACCACCGATGAACTCAGCAAGCACGTTCAGGGTGACCTCGATACCTGTCATGGCCTTGATGATACCAACCGGCACGACGAAGATCATGCAGAGGATGATACCATAGAAGACGACCCCGACGGTGGTGTATGTGGGCCAACCAGCGATACCGGCACAGCCCAACGCAATGGCAATGACGAGGACGGTGAGGTAGTGCCATTCGGGGACCTCGGGGTAAGCCTTCATCAGACGGCTGTGGACGTCAAGGACCTGGTCCTTCTCAATGTCGCTGTTCTTTCTGAAGCTACCGATGAGAGCCTTGAAGCCAAGGGCGATCTCGTGACGGTGGTAGAGAGCGGCGTAGGTGATGGTGGCGGTGTAGATGGCGAAGAAGAACATGTAGATCATGACGTTGGCAGCGCCCAAGAAGGGGGGAGAGTACGCCTCGTACGCCTCCTTATCGAACAGACCGTGCTCGTTGACGGCGCGGGAGACGTTGTAGAGAGCGCCAAAGTGATCGTATACCTTGTTGGAGTTGATGGGCAGGTATCCGGTGTTGTAGGTGTTGGTGTACCAAACAGCCAAGACGACGAACATGGAGATGAAGGTGCCGAGGAACTTGTTGAAGGTGGAGAAGAAGGGGACCATGAGGGGGTCGGTGTTGTCGTACAACAGGATGTTCCAGTCAAAAGTAGGGAAGGGGTTGAGACCAAGACCACTGTTGAAGCCAGTGATTGTCGCGAGGTTACGGTTCTTGGGGGCGATCCAGGTCATCCAGCTAAAGGTGGACAAGGCCGTAAACAGGTAGTTGGGGAACCAGAACCAGACGAACATGGCGGCAAAGGTGATGTAGAAGAACTTCTGTCTGCTCCAGCGCCAGATGCTGTTGAAGGGGCCATCGACGGTGGAGTTCTTGTCGGTGTGGAAAGCAGAGTTCAAGGCAATGGTGACCAAGGATGCTGGCCACACACAGTACGAGGGGTAGACGAGGAATCTTCTGCAGAGACCCGCAAGACCATATCCGATGAAGTTGGTCGACAAGGAGATGAGAAGCTGGTAGCCAAAGTTGGCAGCGTAGCTCTGGTTGAAGAACTTGGGCAGCCACTGCGTCCAAATGATGTAGTTGGTGTAGGGGATGTTGTAGGCGACGTTGGCCATGATGGTGATGAGCATGTGCTCCTTGCGGTTGAACGGGCCAGGGTTCAGCGAGTAACGGTGGCCGGCGACGGTGAATCCAACATCGGGGAGGGACTTCTCCCACAGCTTACCTAGGGGGTAGGCGAGCAACTGAGCAACGTTGGCCAGGATGGTGATGGACGGGTAGCGGACCGAGAAGAGCTGGTTGACGAAGGCGAGCAGAGCAGAGAAGACGAGGCCGATAACCCAGGCGCGGAGGGTCGAACTGGGCATGGTGGGATCGTCGTGGTTGTCGACGACGGCGCGGACCTCGGCGTAGGGCGAGTTACCGGTGATGAGGGCGGCTTCGAGCTTCATCTCCTGAATGAGAGTCTCGTGCTTCTCGGGGTTCTCAAAGACATCATCGTTGTGGAGGAAGTCCTCAATCTTCTCGATAATGGCGATGGGGAAGTTGGGGTCCTTCTCGTGGATCTTGTGGACGTTGAACATCATCTCGCGAACCTCCTCGAGGGACATCTGCGAGGCGAGCTCCTTGGCCTCTAGCAAATCATCCTCCGTGACGTTGAAGTCGTGCTCAACGTGTTCGTTGTAGTCGGCCCCATCGGGGTGGGCATCGACGATCTTAGGGAAAGCATCAGCATATGGTTCAGCAATGGAGAGGTATGTTGATGATCGTCGACATCCAGACCAACTTACAGGAGCAGTCTTTTCGGTCGAGACCTTCTCGTTCGAGACCACACCGCCCTGGTGGACGGGGGCTCGTGCTTCACGAATGTCGGACATTTTGATGCACTGGGTCAGTATTCTTCACCTTGAAAAGGTTGTAGAAGCTTGGTTCGGTGGACCCGTGGACGCTTGGGCTGGAAAGTTGCCAGTGACCGAGAAAGAGACGAGAGGCAGGTGGAGGGAGAGGACATCTCGACCTTTTAATATCCAAGAGCCCCGAGGTGGCCATCCTTGTCACACAACCGGATGCTTATCGACGGTGGAGCCAAGGGTTCCCAACGGCCTGGCAACGAACGGACACGACGGTGGTCCCAGTTTCGCCACGAGACGATCCCAAGGATACAGGTAACAGCAGAGATCCCCATGCGCCTAACATAGATGAGAGGCCGAGATGGTGCTGGGCCAGTCAAACCAGTGAGCTTCCCCTTTCTGGAATCAGACTTGAGGTGGCAGGGATGATCATGTTCAGGGCTGGAACTCCAGCCCGTCACCCTTCCTCCTCTGCTTGTGCGTCCGGAGACCCCAGTGCAACCCTTGTGACAGGGAGGTCTACCTTCTGCATTGCGACAAGACCGATATCAAAGGTTCTGGGACGCGGTAGGAGGGATCGGTCTGCATTCGCACTATAGCCGCATTGGGCGCAATCTGCCGGGGGGCGGCTGCACTGAAAGAATAGGATGAGATGAGAGGCCGTGAGACGATGGCATGGAGGAAGTGAGAGAGTGAGAAAGACCAACAAGAGAGAGCCACAGCGTCTATCCCAGTACGTACAGAGACACAGACTTCCTTCGACCAAACCATATGCCTGAGATGTCGTTCTAACATGCCGGTTCAGTTCGTCTTTTTTTCTGCCTTCTTCTCCCTTGGTGTCCTTCAGGCTCCAGATTCCTAGTCGTGGGCCGATGGGCGGAAAGGAAAACCCCACCTCCTCCCACTCCTCCTCCCGGCCACCCACCGGGGTCCAGTTGCATTCGGCACCCACTGACCCAGGAACCCACAGCACAGATGGGCCTCCAGAGATGAGGGATCCTGGTGTGCCTGGCTACGAGGAGAACAGGCTCACCAGCTGCTGGACTTTCCCGTGGACCAGACAGAGCGGCCAACACGCAGGAAACCGCCTATCTGGGGGGTCAAGTGCGCTTCCGCTGGTGATGCCAAGCAGTTGGGCCCTCCAGTGGCTTGATCCAGTATGGCAGGTCCAAGATATCAATAGCGGGGAGACGTCTTTGGGGAACTTTTTGAACATGAGCGAATGCGGCTGCAGTCTTTGCGAGATTCAGGTCTGGCAATGGTACGGAGTATCTTGGACGTTGGGCCCTTTGCAAATCCACCCCCCGTCGCAATCGCGATGGCTTCATCGTGGTGCGACACACCAGCCTACAGAAGGAGGAGCAGCCCGTGTCTCACTCGCTTTGGTCGATCGAGTCTCTGATCAATAGAGTTGGTACACAATTACGCCATGTAGGGACATTTGATCCATGCTCCCCCCCATCAAAGTCCAATCTCATGCTCTGAGCAGGCAATATGGTAGTGGCGGGGGGATGCTGGTGGCAAGGCGAGTGACCGACTCCGTATACGAATACCAATCCGGGGATCCCTCTCGGCATTGGCCGTGCGCTGTCGCGTGTGAAAGTGTTACCCTTTCACTGTGCTCCCGCCAAGAAGCATATTTGGTGGGACTGGCATGTGGGAGGGAGCCGCTCCGGAAGAATAGAGAAAGAAACTCTGTGCGGTGGTTCAGATGAGACCACGATAAGACGTGAGGGCCGGGATGGAGAGGCATCCCATCCACCAGCCTGGCTATCCATTGTGATGGCATCGATGAATCGATCATGTCGCTGTGGAGTATCAAGACCTACACAACCGTACCCGTACCATTGCTTGGATTCCTACGAATGGGCTCTCGGTCGTTGCAGCTTATCACTGGTTACATTGCTGCGCCGCTTCGCTTCCCTCAGCTGGTACCTTACTACGTAGGCACGACAATGCAAAAGCAAAAGCACCTCACCAACGCACGAAGATTCGAGCTAGTCGGAAGCCACGACGTTACACTACAACTATTCCAGCGGTGTTTGCCGCAGCCAGGCGAGGGCGGGAGGCACCGTCAAAACGGCGTCGAAGAAGCACGGAAGGTTGGTGGAAAACGGTTAATTCGTCCTTTAGTTGGATGGTGTGGATGGCTGGTTGTTGACGTTGGAGGGAACGGCCACTCGACCTATTAGCCCCCGCCTCGGCCCTTTTTGCTACTTCTCCCTTTACCCATTGACGCGCTAGTCGACGGCAAAGACGACTCGAGGCCCTTGGTAGCTCGCGGTGATGGCTCAAGAAGGATATGATCGAAGGACCCTGGACGTGGCGTCCCTCTCCCAAGAACCCCCAAGACCCCCCAAGCTTTGCCCAAGCCCGTTGCCCAAGACTTTCACGACATCCCCCCAGGTCTCCCAAGAGCGTCCAAGACGTCCAAGACCTGCCATCAAGAAGGACAAGAAAAATCAAGAGATCTTGCCCGAAAGCTTGTCGCCGTCCGGGGAAATGCACACCATCTCTGCAGCCTTCAAGAGAGGCGCTGAAGCTATCAGAGCCTCACGTCTGTTCAACATCAGAGGTGGCTCTTGGGTCTTGAGAGTGAGGCAGAGGGTATTGATGTTGTCCCCCACCCATCAATGCAGCCCTGCTCTGCTACGGAGACCAACCCCTGTCTGTCCTTTCTCCCCTCTCTCTCCCCCAGCCCGTCTCTCCAACTCTTATCAGCCAGATTGACGGGGAATTTGCAACCGGATTGACCATTCAAAAGCCGTGAACAAAGAGGAGTCGTATCATCCGACCAGCCACAAGGTGGCAAGTTGATTAATCTGTGTTCAGAGCTTCAGCCAGTTGGGCCGGGGGCGGTCGGAGGGACGCAGAATACTGCTTTTGGAGGAACTTTTTGACGGCCACCATCCATGCTCGATCCAGACTGGCGCCAAACATCGGCAGCTTATTAGATGGATCAAGCAACGCGTCCTATCAGTCATCCCTGTCAGTCTTCTGCCGCAGGATTGGCTGGTCATTCCGTGCGATTTGGGCCAGATTGCTGTCGATTTTGTGGTCTATACCCTACCAGTACGGAAATACTAACCAGCATTTGACGTGCGCTCACGGATCTATCTTTACACTTACTCTTCCTCGCAGACAATGGGCACTTTACATCTCGATTCCAGACGAACGTCGGACTTGCGTCGGATACGATACAAACCTCATAGATGTTCGCCGGTAGGATTGCCGGTGCGGAACTCCCTCCGGAACATGATGCTTTCGCGCCAGCTCACAGGCCGATGATAAAGCCCTCGAAATCACAGCCAGCCGCGGCGTTTGCCCTGTGACATTGAAGTCTTGGCTTGCAGGGACGAGCCACCCGCCATTTTCAAGACCGCACACGCACAACAGGCCAACAGCTTTCCCGTCCGTTGCTTTGTCGTTCGCGCAAGAGTACATTCCCGACCGGCACTGGTCTTCTTTCGGCAGGTCAAAAACCGACGCTGCGATTGGGTACACCGCGCCTTGCGAACTTGATGTTGCATCAAGGATGTTGGCCAACCCGACATGGTGTAATTCCCTCCACTGTTATCGCAATAGGCGCGTGATCCCTTATCATTCATTATGTGCTCGAAATCGAAGCGGGCACTTTGTTAAGCGTGCCAAGAGACGTCAGGGACGTTTGTGCGGCGCGACTCCGCGCTGGGCCATCGCGAGCCATATCCTTGGTTCCATTTCTTGCTCTTCGGGCGGCGTGGCGGCAGATGTGGCAGCCCGTGAATCAGTCATGAACCACGCGAATAGTTTGCATCCTCATAGTTGAAATTGTCAATCCTGCGCTAGGGCTACTGTTAAGAAGCTTCCGTAATCGATGTGAGTTCGAAATGGCCTCTTGGCGCAAACTAGGCCAATGACTCGCCTTTAACCTCTAGCCTAGATGACTTTTTGAATAACAATAATTGAAGGTTACTTTTACTTCCCCTTGATGAATTACATTCTTGACGCTCGCCTGGATAACTCTGTTGTGCATGCTCAAACGACACTTCTTCCAAGACCCACGATGCGTGAACCACTGCAGAATCCTCGGTTCGCGGCAACTTGGGCTTTCTCCTTGGCGATGCCAATGCTTCGTATGGGCGCATCTTGCCGTCTTGGAAAAGTCTTGGAAGATATTCCGCTGGGCGAGCTGAGGAATCGCCGTAGACCTTTTGCGCCTGGAGTTGAAAGACATCCATCGTGCGGAATCGCCAGGGTCGTTTGGCTCTAGGGTCACCCGCAGCGGTCCCCTGGCTCGGTCTGTTCTTGGCCTGCGGAGTGCCAGAGAGGGATGTCAGAAATTGGATGCCTTCTACAAATGATTCGGCGCATTGGCAGCGGGCGCAGGTCCAGAAGTGGTCATCATACCGCTTCATCGCTCAGCTACGTACAAGCCGAGGGGCTTCGAAGAGAGATCTGGAACCACACGCCGGTGACGTTCGGCTGCAATATCACTTCCATCTCAGGACAAAGACAAACCCCGAGTGAACGTATCCGACAGCTCGGCGATGGCACTCAACCGGTGATACCCTATCGCGAGCCATCCAAAAGGTAAGATCGCCAAGACTTGAGGATCGTTTGCTAGTTCTCACGGGTCGCTATGCCATTGCTCTCCTGAGTATTGTAATGCAAAGTTGGAAGCTCACTCATCGTTGGAGGGACCGAGCCTAGCCCCCTTCAGTTTGGATAGCAATACAACGTACCATCTCAACTAAGAAGGTGCTTTGCCACACCAATCGTGAGTAAGTGGTGAGGCACCTTGGCATAAGCTGTTATGTCAAGCAGGAAATTGCCGTAGCCAGGCTACAGGATTCTGGTACCGGGACCAGACCTTCGTGGACTGCGAGACGGCAATAGATGGTGTCCGCTGCACCGATGAAGAGGCAGTATATTGATGATCTTGCGCCTTATGGTGAGCTCTCGCTTCGATCTACACACCTCTTCCGCCTTCCTGCACCTGCCAATTGCGCAGTAACGGACGGTTCATCCGATATGAAGGATTGGGACTTCAGTAGATGAATGGTAGCTTGAGATTTATCTTTGTCTCTGAGCCTTCGAGATAGATGTCATGATACTCATTTCCTTGTTCGTGGATCACGGCTTGCCACCATACCAGCTCGCCACAGCATCCTGACGCCACCACTTGCCAGACATAATGATGGACTGCCTGCGGTTGAGGCGTTCACAAGCGGGCGTTGTTGGAACTGACAAATCGGTACAGAAGTGAGACTGTCAATTCATTACTCTATGTAGACCAGAATACCCATCGAATGACCAAAGATGATACGAGATATCTAAGCGAAGCCCATCCACCCAATACACCTAATCGGAAACGCAGCAAGAAAAGCAGGTAGACTGACACCAGAAACTATTGCATCCATCCGAGGCGACTGCATCAATCAGCAATTAGACTTTCTGCATACGACCCAACATGTTCCCCAGGTAATGCCAAGTCCCAGGCTGACGGGGCAAAAGGGCCCGGAAGGAAGCGAGGTCCTTATCGCGAGTCCTACTGCATGGAGCGAAGGATTGAGCGCACCCCGGCAAAGTCCAATTCCTGTAAAGTCTCCTCCCACAATTGCTCTCGGGCGGTCTTGCCCTGTGGTGTATAGATGATGTTGGCAAAGCTTTGTCAGCGAGCGGTTAGCGAGGTCCATCGACGAAAGGGCGTGGGCAGTCAGCACTTACGGAAAGATTTTCCAGTCCATCAAGTAACTTCCGTGAGTCTCTTCTCCTCGAACGACGGCCGCATCAAGGTATGTTGACGCTCCGACGTCCAGAGTTCTCCCCGTCAAGCTCTTTCCCACCTCCGCTATCGTCTTGATGAGGCTGCCGACGTGGCGGTGAAGTCCTGATCCTTTACAGAGACCCGGGTCGACGAGGTTGACGACGACGTCTCCCCTTCGGACGTGTTCGGCGAGCTTGATAATGAAGAGGTGACCCAAGAGCTTCGACGTCGAATACCGATCCGTTGCATTGAAAGACTTCTCGTCGTCGAATGCGGCTATCATGGGGATCTTGTCCTGCTCCGGGAACTTAGCCATAAACGCGGTGCCCGAGTTGACGATTGTCAATCTGCTCGGCTTGTCTGAAGCTTTCTTGGACTTCAAGACTGGCAGGAGTAGGATGGCGAGGAGGGCAGTCGACAGGTAGTTCACCTGGAAGACTTGCTCATGGCCTGCCGGCGAGAGCCTAAAGTCTTCCTGAACCATACCGGCATTCAAGATGACGTAGTCGATCCGGGGCAAGGTGGAACAGCGGTTGGCAAAGTCCTGGATGGACTTGTATGAGAGCATGTCTAGAGACCAGACCTCGACCGTAGCGTCGGGGTGGCTTTCTCTCAGGGTCTTTGCGGCAGCCTCTCCTCTTTCAGCGGATCGAACGGCGATGATGAGGCGTGAGAGATTGTGATCGAGCAGCTGGCGTGCGGCAGTGAAGCCCAGCCCGATATTGGCTCCAGAAACGATAGCCGTCTTCCCGGAGAGGGAGAGGTCCTTTGGTGGTGTTCGGACTGTGGCACAGAACTGGGAGTTAAGGAACAGTCTGCCTGGCCCCATTGTCAGGGGAGTGAGTTCAAGTGAGCTCGTCATGATGAGTTGTGAGGTGATGTGAGAAGAAGTAAGGTGTTGTGGTTGTTGCGGTTGTTGATGTGATTGCATTGATCTGTGCAGAGCAGCATGTTGAGATTCATCGTCGAATTCGTGCTGAATATATAGCTTTCAAGTCGTCTGAGGTATGAGCAGCTTCAATCTTGGGACGTAAGGCAATTTGCACTCTTGAACGCGCGTAGACCGGAGGGCAGAGGCACTGAAACGCTAGAGATGGCTGAAGTTGAGGCATCGTGGATGCCTGGTGATGGATTGCTGTCTCGAAAGGGAAGACCGACTGGTTACCTAATATGGACATCAATCAAGCGTGAGAAGCAGGGCTTGTCCAAGACCGGAAAGCAATCGGTGTGTGGACGGCGTGTACGGATCCCCCGCCAGGGCCTTGGCCCACTAAACCGCCGGATATCACGTGGCGGAGCGGCCGCCAGCGAGCGGGGCTGAGGCCGGAAGGATCGGCGCTAGGCCGGAAGAAGGCAACAATCACTACTCGGCGAAGGGACTTTGGTCGTGTCGTGCCAGCTTACTTTGTCGTAGTGAGGGGGGGGATTGGGCCAGGATAAGGCAAGATTGCAGGGTAAATCCGGCCGTCTTACGCTTGGTCTTCGTTGCCTTTGAACGCTCCGTAACCCGTTTCCTCGATTGTTTTCCCCTTTGGGTAAACAGTTCTTCCTCCCTACCGGTCTTCTCACTTCAAACTCAGCTCGAAGAGCATCCCAGAGCTCGTTTCGACTGCACCCTTAGCTCCGTCAGGTCTCCATCAAGCCATTGCTGATTACATACGAGAACTCCACTCGATCATTGACTGGAAGAGGCAATAGGACCCTTGAGATCCGCTGGGTTGAAGATGGGAAACCAGAAACGGCCTAGTATGATCTCTAATCCATCTACCCATGATCATCCACTCTAACGTTGCTACTGCAGCCAGCAAGGGATTTGCCTTTGTCATCACAGATACATCTGGAAAGCCCACGACAGACGATCGGAAACTCATACGCAGTCATGTCATGCGAGGCAAGAATACACGCCCGTCTCGTGGCGGCCAAAAGCGCTCGACCAAATGGGTCAACCAGACTAGTCCTCAACCCCCACAGGAACCAGAGGAACCACCTGCGCCCAAGTCACTCACTGCTCTCGTTAAAGAGCCGAGAAAACAAAAACTCTACAAGATTGCCTGGTACGAGCATGTATTCCGCACACCTAATGACCTTTACATGTTCCAATTTGCCGACGATATTGACGCGGCCTCTCGAGGCATGCTATTCGAATGTGGGTTTGTCCCCTGCTCCGAGTTTGTCGTTATGCTCACCTGGTCATAGTTTACGCCGTCGTTAAAGAGACGATGTACCCCATCGAGTGGTGCCTGCAGTACGACGAGAGCAAGACGCCGTGGTTCTACTGGCTTCTAACAGATGCCGCGTTTCTGCACTCGATCTTATTCACGGTAGGATTGATGAACGACACTGTCAAAGGAGACAGCCCAAGCAAACACACCAACTTCCATATTTGGAAGACACTCCAGCTGTTGAACCAAAATATTGCGGACCAAGACATGGCTTTGGCCGATTCGACCATCGCCACGATTGTGTCCATGTGTATGGTGGCCGAAATCTTCGGACAGCGCGACAATGCCGCCGCACATATCCAAGGCATGCGTCAGATAGTGAAGCTAAGGGGCGGAATCGAAAGCTTCTCTCACAATCTTCAATTACAGGTCAAGATCTGCCGGTACGTGCCATTCCTCGATATCTCATGCCCAACATCTGACGAAGCAAAGGGTGGACATTGGCTGGAGTTTATGCACCGGCGAGAAACCGCTCTACTTCCGGGATACCTTCTCATGGGAGCCTGCTTTCTCCCCTATACTGGGCAAAGTCCCTGTTGGCTCCGAGGTCTGCCCTGGCTCTTCGAGCATACGACTTCTCTTAGACGCCGCCGACAGTCGCTTGGGCAACGTCTTCCAAGATCTCCACGACTTCTCCCGCCTGGCGACCGCACTATACCACACCAATCGCAAGATTGACCCGAACCTGTTTCAAGAGTTCATGACTTGCGTTCAATACCGGCTGTTGTATTCGGAGACGACAGCACACAATGCCTTGGCCGAACTAGGTCGCCTTGGGATGATCAGCTACATCACCACCCTCTTCCTCCAGGTACAAGGTGCAAAATTCCAGTTCACCTCCCTGACTACCAAGCTTAGGTCAGCATGCAAGAACTTCGAGATCTCAGCCTCCACATGTGCTGCCACGAAACTCCTACTGGCCTGGAGCCTTGTTATCGGTGCCATATCCGTCTTTGAAGAGCAGGACCACCGTTGGCTTTTGCCGAAGCTGGCCAATCTGCGAGACTCTCTGGGACCTACATGGCCCGAAGCCAAGGCCAAGCTCGAGGATGTCATTTGGACCGAAAATGTCCATGATTCTGCCGGTATCAAGGTTTTCGAAAAGCTAGTACTACACGTCGCCAGAATTCCGAGAGCCAGCACATAGTGATGGTCTCGAGACGCAAGCACATGCCACTTGAACAGAAGTCGGCGAGCTTCACTCCGGCTGGATAGGTGTCTGGGATCTGTCGAGTTCTAATGCAGACAATGCGAAGCGGTTGGAGGCCGTCGGAGGCCGTCGATTGCCAATCTACCATGTCTAGACCGCCACGTTGGATCCAGGAGTTGATTACACCATCTTACCTTCTGTGAACACCTAGTCCAGAATCCATCATTGGTCTCAAGCGCATCTCGAGCCGCATAATACACAACTCACGATTTCGAGCTACCAGTAATGCCAAGCCCAGCCTATCGTTACCCCTCTCGACTATTTACAGCTCAAGGCCTCGACCTATTACAGTGGCTCTTTCCTTCTGGGTCCTTCAGGAAGCATCAAAATGACATGAGATTGACAGCTCCTCAACTAATCCGCGGCTGTTACCGACCGCGACGTGGCCAAACGT
Source organism: Colletotrichum paranaense (assembly GCF_030867605.1). Taxonomy (NCBI): domain Eukaryota; kingdom Fungi; phylum Ascomycota; class Sordariomycetes; order Glomerellales; family Glomerellaceae; genus Colletotrichum; species Colletotrichum paranaense. The sequence continues at coordinate 1,478,557 of NW_026848970.1, forward strand.
CCATCTGTACGCGTCCTCTTTTGGGGACTTTCGTCAAGAAACCATATACTGCCCTGCTTAAATCTCACGTCAGCATAGCCGACCCCTCCCCCACGGTAGCATGGCTAAATCTCTCGGGTTCCTGTCCAATTAATAGTCACTGTTTAGATTCCTAGATGAGTGCTGCACACTTTGGCAGCCGATCCCCTTCCGCGCATAGAATTTACGGGACATACATAAGCGCCGTTGTGACCTCACACTTCGCAATGTCAACCAACATCCCATATCGAGAAGTCAACCACAATGGCATCACTTGAGGCTTCACCAGAGTTCCGGGGGTCTCACCCCGCAGCATCGACGCTGGAGCAGATCGCTTCAGATGCACCCAAGCTGAAAAACCTCACAACGAACTTCTCCAATCTTTTGGTATACACGAACTCGGCCGAGAAGTATGAGGAAGTTCGAAGCTTCTTCAACGCGAACATGACCCAACAGCCGTTCGCAATCATCAGGCCGAGGACCGAAGCTGAAGTCGTGGCCGTCATTAAGGAGCTGAAAGCTCAAGACATCCCATTCGGCCTCAGGAGCGGTGGGCATGACTTGACATTCGGGCAGGCACAGAGCCAAGACGGCGTCATCGTGGATCTGAGAAGTCTCGACAGCATCCTCATCGCCGAGGATAAAAAGTCCGTCCGCGTTGGCGGCGGCATCCTGGGCATCAAACTCGCGCGCTTTCTGCAACAGCACAAGCTCGTTACCCCCCACGGCTGGTGTCCGACTGTCAGCATCGCTGGCTGGGCTATGGGGGGTGGTTACGGATACACGAGCGCTTACCATGGGCTAGGCGCTGACCAAATCCTCGGTGCGCGTGTGGTTCTCGCGAACGGCGACATCGTCGACACGAACGATCATTCTGATTTGCTATGGGCTCTTTGCGGCGCTGGCAACGGCAACTTTGGTGTTGTAGTCGAGCTGCAACTCAAGGTGTATCCCCAAACAGGCTTCTTGGCGGGCTTTCTCGGATTTCCCAATGATCAGGTTGGCGAAGTGTTGAAGAAGTTTGGTGAATTTGAGAGGAATTTGCCTGTCAATTTCACTGGCGAAGCCACTCACATGGCTCTCCCAGGCGTTGGTCCCGTATTTGCCTGGTTGTTTGCTTGGACGTCAGAGAATGATGACCTGGAAGAGGGTTGGGCTTTCTTTGAGAAGATGAAGTCTCTTGGCACGCCAGTTCTTAACACGGTGGCAGAAGGTATGTACCGCAGCCCTCCTATACAGACGACAATAACTTATTACGCCTGTAGTGGACGACTTTACGTTCTTCAATGCAATCCCCTCGCCGACTAATGTCCATTGGTATCCTCGACTGAGGATGTTCGAATATTTCACTCCAGGAACAGCCAGTGCGTTCGGCAGCAATTCACCACCGGGTGCAACCTCGGCTACTGTCATCCATGCCGCTCATGGTCGAGCCATCGAGGCGAACCCGTCAGTGTGCTATCCTCTGCGCAAGAGGCATCGCATAGCAGCTCCCTCGGGTGGTGTCATCGATACCACCGCACAGGCGGCGGAATATGAAGAGTATAAGAAGTGGGCGGATGATTTGGTCGACTCCCTCTCAGAACAAGGCCAAATGCTTCCATACGGGAACCGTAACCTGGGCCCTGAAAGGGACATGGATTGGGTATCAACATATGGCGAGGACACCCTGTCAAGGCTCAGGGAGATCAAGCAGAAGTTCGACCCGGAAAATGTCTTCAAAACGGGGTATCCGAAGTTAGCATAAGTTGCGATTACGGTGCGACTTGAAGCTACCACATACGAATAGCGTTGGTGTTGGTCGTACGGTGCTCATGATTGTTGAATGAACTACAGTAGGCGAATGTTAAATACCTGTGCCTCTTAACACAACCAGCGGATTGATGACTAGTTTGTCTGTGGCACTTTGTCTTCTGAAACGACTCAGTCAGCCACTTGAAGTCCCTGATGCCCCCAAAGAATTATATGCCGTCGTTCAAGTCTTTCTCTTGTCACCTTATTACGCAATGAAGCGAATCATAAGCCAGGAAGCAAACCTCATTCCCTAAAGTTGTCGATGTGGCCGGCCATTATCATGGCTGGTTCTTTACCGCCTCAAGTATTCAATGAGACGACTCTGAGCAACGTAAACTTTGCTATAAAGCAAACAAGCTAGCCATCTGACGATCTACTGCATGCGATTTTATCAGGAGCCATGTATATGTAGGCCTGTCCTAAACTCCGATTTGTCATGATTTCATATTGTGTCCAATTCACAGTTGGGACTAGACTTTGGGCCTCGAATCGCATAGTAAATGCAAATAATTACAATCCGTGTCAAGAGCACCACTGAATTGCAGCTTAGTCTCATTCAGTTGGACCGAAAACAATAGAGCGTAGTGGCAGGTTCCTAACTTCCCTTGCGACGGTCATTAAAACCGTTGTCACGAGTCTTTTGTTTCTGGTGCCAACCAAACGCCGCAGATAGCGCATGACTTAACACTAGCATGCGCCTGTTTTCGGCGAAGAGAGCGAGAAAAAGAGCGACACCAGCCGAGCCTGGAGAAACCGTTGCAAGTAGAATTTGGATCGGACCATCGTGATTTCCCATGATGGCGTTCGATTCTATCGTATCGATGGCCGGACCTGGTTGGGGGTTGGATCTTGACGGTCAGTCCGTTCAAGTCGAAGATGGCTCAGACGCTGGCATCGGGACACAATCCTGAAAGAGCGAGCCGCAGCTGCGGGATCAGATAAATACTGATTCAAGATTTCGAGGTGTTTACGAAAAGCGTGCCCGGTAGAAGTGAGGTGGTTGAGTGAACGACTTGAGGTTGAGGTACAAGTGCCAGAATGCCAGGAGCTTGATAAGACTGGAACTTTTGTTTCTATCAAGGGGAGCGCTATGCTGTCGTTACTCTGTAGCACCTGTCCTAACAGAACACAATCCGACATCAAAATGTCAGACCAGCTACAGCATTACAGATGCACGGCTCAAGCAGACAGGCTTTGCATTACCGATACACTGTGCGTACTTAGCTGCAGACGCGGACGGCCTTTTACTGTCAATGGTTAGAGTTTGGAGAGCTGTGCGGGATAAGCTAGGTAGAAGCATCTCCAAACCCCTCACTTCTGGGACTAGTCTGATAGCCGGGTGAAACTTGTGCGGGATAGGCCGATCGGCCCGGACGGAGGACCATCTGTGGTTCGAGTTTCGGCTCTAGCTTGTTCCCTCGTGACTGTACGCTAGAGATTTGCAGCATAGTGATACTTGAAGCCAATCAGCTGACGGTGGGTTAGCCAAGTAAGGGAATGTCAAGAAGAGGCAATGACCCCAGTTCTGAGTGGCATGATTGAGCAGTTGCTCTAAACCCCAAAGTGTGACTACTCGTTGCCGGCAACTCAAGAGGGTCAACTGCGCCACACCTCCTGTGAGAAGCAGGATAATGAGTGGCACGGGTGGAAGAAATTGGAGAGGGACAAGGACAGAAACTTCAATGTCCGTGGAAATTCGTGGAGATTGTGCTCCGAAGAAGATGATAACTCATGCGCTAAACTAGCGTCGAGTGGTGGTCCAGAAATGTGATCGCTAAGCAGAATGGGATTCTTTCAAATCGAGATCAGGAATTCCATTGGAGTTTACAGGGTCACAGATCATCTTTGCTCCTGAAAAAGGCTCGTTCATTGGAGCGTAATGCACCACGGAAATATTGGCAAGCCGCAAAGATGGGACGATGCAGTCCCAGGATTCCAGAACTCGAATCGTAACTGACAATTCGATTGACCTAGGAACCGTCAGGATTGGGCCGCGAAGAAGAACTCCCGTCTTCCAACGAAAAGTATCTCAATGAAGCAACCCAGTGATGACGCGGTGGTGGAGAATCGCCAACAGCCCAGAGATTTCAAGGGCCATTTGACGCTCACCAGCTCGTGGCTGCGACGGCACATGTAAGATGAAAGCCTGTTTGACCTGCCTCGCGGGGTCGAAACTGTGGCTCGTCGTCGCGTCCAAGCCGGGGCTCCGAGGCACACTGGCACACTCCTCCTTGCAGGTTCGCCACTTCAAGGCAAGCCCCATTTCCGATTTGCTTCCTCTGGTAATTATCCAATGGCATACCTCGGACACTCGGGATGGTAGATCAAAGTGGCACAGTGGGTATGCCACGGGAATGATCGAGCATGGACAAGAGAACAAGAGGGAGATTCCATCTTAATTAGTGGATTACAAGGGCCCAACTAGCCAAGCACAAGTAAGCAGTTCCTGGTCGACCCGGCATGCCTCTGATCGAAAGCTAGCCATTGAGACATGTCTATTGGTTCACTTCTCTACGGAAAAAACTCCGTGAGCTGAGATTCGACTCGTACCACTACAAGCCCGGAGGAAAGCTCCCGCGCCCCCCTGCCTTACCAACGAAAGCAGGTTACGGAAACCGTGTAGGATAGTGCCTCTCCGTCATCGTACATGTTGACATCGCAAACACCTCCCCTTATTTTCTCTACCCCATCGTTCCTGGCCAACACATAGGCACCTAGGGTTCGTTGAAGCCGCTTCCCTTCGTGCTAGCATTATGTTGGTATAGCCGAGCCAAGCCAAGCCAGGAGGGACGGGAATCTGCACACTACCTAGACGCTACCTTACTTACTCTCATAGTGGCAAACACTCTTTGCATCCCGCACCTCGGCAGCTGTTATGTGACAGCAAGGCCTCAAAAGTCAAGGCTCACGGGAGTCAAGGCCCCTCTTCGACCTTGTTGAGCTCGGCCGAAGCCACCCCGCTAATTAGTCCACGAGCTTCTCAAGGAGCACTGCTTACCCGAAATGCGGTACGCTGATCTTGTTACTGGCGCTGGTTCCACCATACAGGATCCCTCTTCTTGGCCTGCCGTGTCTTGCCTTGGTGCCGCCGTGCCATGAGGTGCTTGTCCTAATCGGGCCCAGGGACAAGACCACAGACTCTTTGCCCCCCCCCACCTCGTCTTCCGCGAATTAGTGCTGTGTTCCTTTAAAAGGATCGTAGGACCTCGTCACGAACCCCTTGACGCGGTACGTGTGTGTGTTTCTCGTTTCTAGCCACTTTCGACTTCCTTCAAATCGTTATTGTTCTTCGCCAAAGACAGGCTTATCGTCCATCTAATAAGCACAATTAATCAGTAACACCAAGAATTACCTTCGTGATACCACCATTGCTTGCTTAAGCTTTCGTCTCCAGCCAAGGCTAGCCTAGACAGTCGAGACAACCCTGTTCTCCCCCTGCCGTCCCCTGTAAGAGTCGCATCGCAGCGAAAAGAGAGCTCGAGATGGCATTCTCCGGCAGCAGTGTAAGCATACCTCAACAAAGTGGGTTATCCATCAAATATTCCTCATTTCCAGGCTGTATCCTAACTTCAACATGCAGACCAGACTATAAGTGACTTTGAGCAATCTCAATCGCAAACAGAGCAGCAGCACCAGCCGCAACATTCACAACAGACATTTGGCAGCAATGATCCACAAGCGACTTTCGCCTCGCCCCAGGTTCCAGCTGCGAATCCTCCTCTTGAAGTAGACCGCCAGTCTTCGGCCTCAACACAAGAGCAAGGTCCTCATTCATGGCAAGGTTCTCCTGCCAGCAATCAGGCAGAAGGATTAGCGTCACCAATAAGCTCCGTCATCTCACCACACAACAACACAAATTCACCGAAACTCCCACCGATTGATCCTCTGGTTTTCGATTCCGCAAGTGAAACGAAATCATCTTTACCAATCGAGGCGATAGAATCTCCAAAGCGACGCAGGGGGCGACCGAGGATTTCTGAGGATGATGGACTAGATGCTGTCGCACCAAAGACAGGTGCAGAAGCACGGCAGAAAGGCAGCACCCGACGAGCCTCAAACACATCAACGAGCGGCGCCATCGACACAGGGGACAAACGCAGCGGCGCCGAAGCCAAGAAGAATAAGATCCGCGCACGGAACCGGGAGGCAGCTTACAAGTGCAGAAAGAAGAAGCAAAAGGGAGTCGAAGAGCTACAAACCCAGGAGGCGATGGCCGAAAACATCAACAAGAACCTCAACGACGAGGCTGCGTTGCTCCGAGGCGAGATCCTCATGTTGAAGACCATGGTGCTTCAACATGGTAGCTGTGGGTGCTCCTTTATCGAGGAGTACATTTCTGGCGCGGCGCAAAACTTGGTATCATCGAGCATGGCCGGGGGCGCTTCGGCACCGGCGTCTGGCGGAGGAGGGATGCAAATGGATAACCTACCATGTCCAAATGTTACGAATGAAGGGGAATCATACGTGGACTGGAAGATGTTCGACGTGGATACGGAACAAGGAGTCCCCTCGATGGGCGCAGAACACAGCTAAGAGCTTCTCCGGTCTTGACGACATCACCGCCCAGTGCGCGAGGGTATGGTTCCGGATGGAGGACGTCGCGGTCAGGATGTATCAGGGACAGGTAAAATTACATGGAAAAGGCGTTCAGGACAAGGTAGAAAAAAGGCTGTTTGCTCAGGCGATCACTCGAGGGAGGGATGAGAATAAGATACCCTACGTACGTGAGCTTAGTAGGCCATTACTGGTACATGTATTTGACGCTCAATAAGCTACTGAATTTGGCAGAATTAAATATATCAATCGTCGTTGTCTGTGAGAAAAATAGATGAACGAAATCAGAAACATGATGTCTATCTACCTGCTGATTTGAAAAGAGAGTTCTTCCTAGCGAGTAGAAACAGCCGTCGTGGAAAGTCCCCGGTAAGCTTTGATCTAGCTGCTGTAATAACGTTTTCTCGTGTCCCGTAGCGCCTTCCTCTTGACTGGCTGATACGACGTATCGCCATCTTGAAGAAGATCATAGTATTCTGAGTTTGTGGTGGTTGCTGTACCTAGCATTGACCATTCTTGAAGGCTGTTGTGAGGCGCTGCCTCCAACTTCACTTCAAATGCCAGTGACAAACTCACCGTACCTTGTGGATATACTTTCTGTCTCTTCACAACTCAGGCCCCTCGTCACATGCTATGTGAGAACGCACTATTATTCTTCTTCATCCGTTTAATCGTTGATGATATTCATCAGTTCCCGTCGCAATCTCCTCTCCCAACGATGCTTAGCCAATTCGTAGGTCATGTTCACGTACACTGGCGTACACTGTCGAAGAAGCTCCAAGTTGTCTCTCATACATATCTGGTTGAACATGATGGTCAGCTCTGGAGCTGCTGGGACTCGATGACCTGCCAGAAGTCTGGGATGGTCATCGGAGGCATTTCCGAGTGTCCCTGACGTGAACTTATCGGCCTGAAGCCCGTCGTCTTCTTGGCATTTCCCCATCATCATGGTCTCGCCCGTCTCGTATTCCTCTGCTGAGACCCGTCTGCATTGTGCCGCAGTGCTCTTGACGGAACCCTAGCAGGATTCAAAACCGCCACCAACGTATTCCTACCTCTCGCTCGACTTCGGCCTTAGGCCCAGTGAACGAATTGAACACGTGCAGTAGTCCCTGATCGTTGGACAGGGTGCTTCCCTCCCTTCAGGCTCTATCTAAAAACATTTTGGAGAGAAGCGGGGTTTGACCATGGCAATGAGGTGCTCTAAGCTTTCTGGGGAGTCCGAGGTGTTGTGCCTCGAACTTTAAAGCTCAACTCTAGTCGGGGAATCGGCAGCCAGTCGCACTCACCGGTTCGTCGGGTCACAGCCCCTGTGCCACGACCAATTTCGCAGCTCTTCAAAGGCAGACAAAGTAGGACCGTATGCCAACTTCATCACTGAAGAGGATAAGAGGCACACAATAGGTAGGTAAGCCTTGGGGAACACCAGAACGAGAATTGAGCAGCCTTCTTCCGAAGATCTGAAGCACAGGGCATTGTCCCATGTTTACAAAGAACCGTGTTGGAAATAGGTGCACATTCCGTGCATATTTCCGATGTTGAACCCTGGAAACTATGAGAATTGAAGCGGAGGCCAAGCCCATCATCCTCAGGTTTGACCAAAAACTTCGGCCACATTGGTTTGCGACATGGGTAGACCATGATATACACGTCTCGAACGCTCCTAACATCACCAAAACCTGCCGGATTGCGAAATGATTCGCCTTGTGCCGAGCGATTCGCAAGGCAGAGTTCCAGACTGCATGCTTCTGACACCCTGCCGCCGAAAAGTACCAAGTCGCCCTGTGAGTTCAACGCCGGTCGATGCCACTAGGTTTGCCAGGCAGAGAGTATTAAGCGCGAGACTGATCGTAGAGCGTTCGCGACAGACGATGCTCAAGTCATCTCTCACATCCAACGGCCATGCGACAGTTGAGTAAATATCTAGTTGCTCAAGTTGCGCCAACATGTCGACGCCGCTCCTTCCGGTGTATTTCGAGCTAAGCTGGTCGATTTTGAGTACCATCGGTGCCACCAACGTTATGCTTGGCTTCCTCATTGTCGGGATTACAACCTTCTCCCAGATAACTGCGGTGCCAATCGTATCGTCAGCTGCTGGCGCTATCGCGAACGGACTCTGCTACTACGCATTCTACGATGAGACGTATTCCCTCAAGAGCAAAGCAACGGCGTCGGTGTTTGGTGATATCTTCTGGATGGTGAGATTAGAAATCAAAGGTGTTCCGTGTACTTTATGTTAACATTGCATATAGATTCAGGAAGTCGGGTTATCGTTCTACAGTTACGTTCTTCTCCGAAGAATCTTAAAGGACTTGGGCTGGAAGATCTTCAACAGCTTGTTCTGGATCATGGTTCTCTCAATCATATCAATACGCATCATGATCGCCGTCTCGCGCGCCAAATTTATCTTAAGAGGCAACACGAACCTGCAGAGCACCGTCAACAACCTACACATCGGCTACTTTGTTCTCATAGCTTCGCTCGAGTGTATCAGCTCCTTTTTCTTGCTCAAGACGTTTGCCGAGGTCAAGTCGACATCGTTGAGAGCAGCATTGAAGGGAGGTCTGTTCAAATATCTAATGCGAAGCACTGAAGTCCGGCTTGCGACGCTGGCTTTGGTTGGAACAATGAGAGCCGTCACATATTCTTTTCAAATTGCTGCTCAGAGTGCTACAAACGCGGCAAGTCAGATTGACCGCTTCGCTTATACACTTGAGTGCCTATTCCCTGTGGTCATGTTGTGAGTTACACCCCTATACTCCCACGTGTTGCATGGTGCTGCTGTCTAATATTACCTGTGTAGCATTGACATCCTGGCATCTAAACTCGTCTTCACGACACAGGTCTATCACCCTACACAGCCAAGTCGATTGCCTATCCGAGGATTTGCATCGTATCAGAAACAGAATGATTGGTATGCTGCCACACAACACAGCGAGAGACTAGTCGAGGTTCGCGGTGGCAGGCGGACAAGCTCTCAGGAAAACATCATCAGCGCTGGCTCGTCCAGATCCAACTTCGGGCTCGACGGAATTGAACCGACGTCGCTGGGAGGGATCAACAAAACGGTGGAGATCAGCGTGTTGCACTCAATGCCGGCGAGACCAGACACCCAGGCGCACTTCTTAACATCTCCATAGCAGTTTTTCAACATGTGGAAACCTACCTTAACTACGTAGCCTTTGCCACGTAGTCGACGCGATCTAGCAGAACAGCATGGCGTACAGGCTGAAAATATATTGATGATACCCTGCACTTTGTTACCCTCTTCACTTTTCTCAAGCAAATCATACCAAGGTGACAACAGACTTTGCAGAAGCCAGTAGGTCCGCCCCAAATGCTGCTCCGTCCTGGACGAGCATCCCAATTCTCCTCATACAACCAGGTCGATCCTCCGAAGGGACCACAAGTAGTGCATGAGCACATGGATCCTTCCGCTCGGGATCTGCCTTGAAAGGAGTGCCGTAGGTGAAGGCCAGAACGACAGCACTCAACTCCACTGAATTGAGGAGACTTCCGCCAGCAGCATAGTCCCGGTCAATCGTATCTAGCATTGCGTAGAAGTCAGTCGCGCCCTTCTCGGTCCTCAGAAGTATGTGTCCTGTCGGGCCTTTGTTGTCGGACACGACCATCTTGACAAGCGGAGCTTCGAGCTTAATCCAGCCGTCTTTGACACGACCAAATGGATTTTCGCCGTAAATCTCGACCTTTGCCTCAATGATCTCTGCATGAGGTACACTCTCACCCAAGAACCCCGTCGCAGGAATACCATCGACAGAGGCCCATGACCACGACGGAGCGCGGTAGCCCCCCGAAGCAGGCTGGCAGCTCAGTGGCTGCCAACACAACCCCTCGATTAAGGAACCTCGCCACAGTCCTGCTAGATACTCGTCGTCGAGTATCCTGCTGAAGGTCTTCGCCACACCGGAGAATGCAGGCAGTTTATCAGCAGGATTCGTTAGCTCCCTAGGTCCGTACTCGCACAAGAGGTGAGACCAGACCTTGAGAGAGGATGTAGAGCGGTTGAAGTCTTTGTGAAGCTCTGCCTGCTCCTCGGCGCGCTTCTCCATATGGGCAATTACTTCTGGGTCGGGATTGACACAGGGTAGTCGGCGTGGGAGTTTGAGTCCTTCTTCGGCGTGGAATCCATCGAGACATTCCCAGTACATTTGTTCGCTTCCAAAGTGTAGTATTCTTCGGGCAAGAACACGCTCTTGGAAGCCCCAGGCTCTTCTTGTCAGAGGCTCCTCCTTCATTTGCAAGTGGTACTCATGGATGATTTCTTTGTGGAGAGGTAGAACAGACGCAAGGATGAATGTGTCTTCGTTGCTGGAATTTGCCCGAGGAAGCTTGAAGTATGTCCTTTTCTTCCGAGGCGAGAGGAGGCCTCCACTAATGTCAGGAGACTTTGTGGCCGCAAGAGTGAGGTAGGAATTAGAGTAGACTGCAGCCATTTGACCCGACTCTCGCTCCCAGTCTTTGAGATCATCCTGGCAGATGCAGAGACTGTCGATCCAGAGGTACTGAACTCCGAGTTTTCGAGTAATGAAGACTGCATCCTGAAGGGTCTGTGGTAAGGAGTCCAGCAAGAAACCCTCCTTTCGTGCTTGCATTGTTTCGTTTGTTGTAGTGAATTGCTTCGATCCTTGACCCCAGCAGTAGCTTAGAGTAATGTATCGATCGCGGAGATCAGCACCTGGCTCGATGAGTTTGATGACGGGACCGGACTCCAGTGTTCCAACGTCAAGTACACGACTTGGTAGAGGTGACATCCCGCGAGTACTACAATAATCATGTTCGTTGCACTTCTCAAGCCAGTCAACAGCTCGACGGAGTGTCGCCTCGTCTGGAACTTCTCTCAACACGCGACTAGAAGAACCGGTGGTGCGAGGATCATCTAAGTCACAGATGAGCATTAATATCAAGAAGTTGAAGTTGAGTAGGCAGTGGAGAGAAACTCACCTTCATCCGAACTGAAGCCTATGGACGCAATCGGGACGAGCCACTTGTCACTTCCCCACGAGCTTCTATTCACCACCCAGAACCCATCGCCGGAAATTTCAGACTCTGATCGCTTCGTCAGCCACATATCCCAGCTGGGCTCGGTCTGCATCAGACCGCGTCTCGGCTGGGGAAGACCTGCGATCTCCTCCATCAGTGCATCGGCTTCTCTCTCGATGATCCGACAGAGTTCGCAACCGCCAGAGGCAGCTTGGCGGAGACTCTGGAGGCTTGCATGGTACTGGACGCCGAATCTTTTGATGGGTGTGTCTTTCTCAATCAGCTGACTCTTCAATACTAAGTGATGAAAGCGTGGGCAGCCGCTTAAAGTCTTCACGAAGTTTTCATTCGGAAAGGGAGGGAGATCCTCCCATGGGATGGATTTGCAGAGGTCGCAGAGGGGCATGTTGAAGGTCAGATTACTTCTCACGACGGAATACAGGCAAGTGAAACGAGTTGGACGGAACAATATATAAGCGGTATGTTATCTTGATGTTTAAGTATTGAGATTCGATAATTTAGAGTAGCCTTTTCCGTTCATTTTAATCTCGATGAAGCCTAAACGTGGCGGACTCGCGAACCATTTGGTTCTGCCTAATATGCACACGTGAGGAGCAATCTGATGCGAACCAAAAGTCCTCTGGACCAATCCTGTGCCGATCGACCCGACATGCGGTTCTAGTGCATTTGAACTATTTTTTTTATTTTTTTAAACTCTTTTTTGACAGAGGGATGACAGAACCGCGAGTTTCGCCGTCCAGCAATCACCGCGGTCAACGATGAAGTCAAGCGAAGCTTTCTCTAATGTCGTACAAGGCCAGCTTGTTTAACAGAGGGCGCAATCCCGGGAAACTGGAGTCTGGGATCCAAGGTTGCAACACCAGGCAGAGCAGCATGCAGTAATTGGCCTCAATCATTCATGGGACTGGAGAATTAACCCCCAAAAGCGAACCCACGAATCATCATCCAGTCTCAGACCCGTTCTCAGTCACAAACAAGGTTAATTTAGTGTTGTCAGCTCGGTGCCTGTCGGCCAATTAGCCAGGCTCCCGGTCTGGCGCTTCAAGTCCCTGTCCATGGTCTCCTTCATCAAGACCAGCAAAGCGATGGCACGCTGGCAAGGGACTTTGGTATTTCCAGTGCAGCCGACGTCTGGCAGTGCATGAAGCTCCTGCGTTATGAATCGTCACATCAGTCAGCCCAGCCCTATTAGCTGCAGGATACCAGAGGCCGCAATTAGAGACCCTGCTGTGCCGCCTCCTTGGCGTCAACGCCTTCCAAGTCTCGTAGAGTGTATGGAGCCTGATGATTGCCAAATTCATGTCTGTTTTCCAGTCTGAGGTGAACTTGAGAATCTTACGCGTCAATAAAAACCCTATCATTGGGCGGGGGAAAATTCTGACGAGGCCACCTTGGACATCAATGGAGCAGTGGGCATCTCGATCTCGGCTGTCACCTGGCATTGCTCCTCCAGTGGGCGAGAAGGCACAGTCGCAGGTCTTGGCTCGTGTTCTGACGTCGAACCTGGGGGCCGATTCGGTCCTCAAAGTAGGTAGCCTCCAGAGTGGGTAAGAAGGACACGAGACTTTAGAGCCCTTGGATGGTCTCCCGTAGATTTGGAAAGTATTGAAACAAGACGAAGCGAAGTGAGTAAAAGTCTCGCCTTAGCGTGGGGTCGGATGTGAGCCCAGATATACATACGGCAAGAGACCCACGAAGCACTCTCGCTCGTTCTCTTGAACTCTTGGAACTTTGGTGTTTTTGACATCTCGTACTTCCCTACGCTCGTTCTGAACTGGAACAAGGGAAACTCCTCCCTCACAAACCGCTCACCATGAACCGTCCAGCCGAGGCTGTTCAACCAGGGCTTGAAGTAAGCACACACTACGACAACACTCCTATAGCTATCGCCAATGGAGCAAGTCACTGGCAATCTTCCTCACAAAACGGCTCGGGCTACAGTGAGCACAAGACGTTGGACAATGGCTACTCCTCGCAAGCCCCTGGAAGCCATGTTGGAGGACAGGAGGATCAGCGACCGGGTCGGCGATTCCCGTGGTGTATCGCAATCACGGTGGCTCTAGTCGTTTTGATTCTTGGAGGTGTCATCGGCGGCGTGGCTGCATGGAGGGTGACGGTGAACCGGAGCGCACAATCACAAACGGGTGGTCCGGGATCGGTAAACGGCGATGCGCCATCGACGAGCGCTACTAAGATTATGCAGAACTCGGCTGTATCTGCTGTCGGATGGCGATACGGTTCCGACATCACCCTGCAAGTCTTCTTCCAGGGCGCAGACGGTTCATTGAGACGGTCTCAATACATGACCATCTATCAAGCCTGGACTCCCCCGATGGAAGCTGGGGCGGCCCCCAAAGTGGGCTCTCCTTTCGGCGCCGGTCAGCTATGGACCAAGCCCGATGAGGTTCGTATTTACCCTTTCTTCGTCGGTGGACCTTTCACTAAAGACGTCTTGTGAAGCCCTTGCCTGTAATCCCGCAGTCCGAAGTGTTCTATCTTGGATCGCCAGACAAGATTCTCGGCGTCAATTGGCGTGAAGGTTTCTCGAGAGGGGGCCTGACAGACAGCGTCAATGAGGCAGGTTACACCATCAGCAACACGGGAACACAGATGGCATCATACTGGCCGTCCACCATTATCCAGGCAAGCAACGGAGACGTCATGGAGGTTTTTTTCGATTACAAGTCGCCCAGGTTCCAAGAGCCCAAGATAGTTGGGGTCACGGCGTCTCCGGGCTCGGCACTGGTGATTCTTCCTCGAGAAGTAATCCACTCAGCTGGAGACCTGACATCCGCATCAAGCGCACGCATCATATACCGTAGCACCGACGGTCATCTACAAAACTATGATCGATCATCTGGTGGCCAGCAGCTCACCTCGACGGGCCAGCTACCGGTGACTGTCGACTCGAACTTTACCATGGCTGGCTTCGCGGTAGCTCGGCTTGATTCCAGCGGCCAAAAATCAGAGGCCCTCAACACATGGGTCCTGTACCAGGACTCCAAGACTGGCAAGATATCCTACGTGTATGAGGACGACACGACAGGGTGGAAAGGGCCAGAGTCGGATTCCGTCTTCGATGGTGCTGACAATCCAACACATATCGCCTGCGTCACAGCTGCGTCGGCAAAGATTCCGGAGGTGCCTCTGGAAGCATCGCATGACCTCAGTCATTGCTTCTTCCAAGCGAACCGGCAGCTGAAGCACGTCCACTTTGATGGCAGCAAGTGGGCAGATATGGGGTTCCTCCCAATACCATGAGATGGCGTCGAACCATTGTTGAATAGAGCGAGGAGTTTGGGACTTGTTTCTGTCGGTCAAGGCCGTAGTGCTGCCATTAGTACCATAGTTACAAAATTTGTTAATTTCATCCTAGAATGTCTAACGTTTGAGGTTGAGATGGCTGTCACAGCCTGGCACGTTGTCGTCCAACAGGCTGGCATTGGTCAAACGCGGTAAATTTTTGTTAGGTATCAACAGTTGCATATCGTACATGTGTCCCTTGTTTGCTTATTTCTCGAAGCGCTTGGCTACAGTCTTCCAGTTGACAACGTTCCAGATGGCGTCAAAGTACTCGGCCTTACGGTTCTGGTACTGCAGGTAGTAGGCGTGCTCCCAAGCATCGATGCCGAGAAGAGGCTCGAGGTTGCCGGTGACGGGGTCCTGGTTCGCGCGAGTGACGACGCCGAGGGTGCCGCTGGTCTTGTCCTTGACCAGCCAGGCCCAACCGCTGCCCTGGATTCCGGCCAGGGAGGTGTTGATCTGCTTGCGCAGGGTGTCGAAGGAGCCAAAGTCCTCCTTGATGGCTTGCTGTGGAACGTGTCAGTATCTTCTCAATGCAGAGTGTGGACTTGTTTCGAAGAGGTCTCGTACAGCCAATTTGCCGTCGGGCTCACCACCGCCATCTCTGCTGGCAGGGGCAAGGTTCTCCCAGAAGAGAGAATGGTTGACGTGGCCACCGCCGTGGAAGTTGATCAAGGGAGCTTGAGCAGCAGCCTTGGCGTAGTCGCCCTTGGCGTTGGCATCTTCGACGGTCTCAAGAGCGGTGTTGAGGCCGT
Source organism: Colletotrichum paranaense (assembly GCF_030867605.1). NCBI lineage: Eukaryota > Fungi > Ascomycota > Sordariomycetes > Glomerellales > Glomerellaceae > Colletotrichum > Colletotrichum paranaense. Next base: position 1,494,003 of record NW_026848970.1, read on the forward strand.
TGACATAGGTCTGGTGGTGCTTGGAGTGGTGAAGCTCCATGATCTGGGCCGAGATGTAGGGCTCGAGGGCGCCGTAGTCATCTGCGTAGGAGGAGGCATTAGCGCGTCTGTATCCTCGCAACGAATACGATGACAATAACGGCGTTACCTACAAGAGATGTCGGGCAGAGTAGCCTTGCCGCGAACGAAGCTGGTGCTGGCCAAAGCAGCAGCAGCAGGCTTAGCGGCACCAGCTCGCAGAGCTGTGCGGAGGACGGGCGCGGTACGGAGGAGAGTGGACGACATTTTGCGTATTCTATGTCTTTTGATTAGTGTCAATGGCTTTGATCAAAGTGTGCGAGATGCTAAAGACCAAAGGAGCGAGGCAGTAAGGGCGTAAAAGTACGTTTTGACGTTGGATTGGCGGGTTGACAAATGCTGGTGCAAATCTCAGAATGATGTCAATTGCGGGAGGTTCGGTCGGCTATTACGTGAGGGAGCTCGGATCTCCAGAAAAGCTGCCTCCGGGCTACGGCTACCGAGCTGTTGTTGGCCGGGCTCGCTCTTCAGCGCTTCTGCGCTTCTCCCCGTGTTCCTCCAGCGGTTCCCCCGTCTACTGCTTTAGGTACTTAATCACCTAATCAAGCTTTCAGCGAATGAGAGACGTGGAGAAATGTCGTCATCCACTTAAAGTGGAGAGCTGTCACCTCCAGCTTCCTTGGAGCTTCTGGTACACTCTTAGGTAATCCATCACGTCTCATTGGGTGCTCTTCTGCCTCCGCCTTACTCATGCACACACAGCCACAGCCTCACCCAAGGAATGTGGCTTGACCGTGACAGACATGGCGGGGTGATGTGTGGCTGGGCTCCAAGAACCGCGTCTGCTGCATCGCCAGACGCGTCAAGCTTCACTAGCAGGCCCCCTCCCAGGTTCGATCTCATATTTCAGTTGTGAACACCCAGTCAAACGAAGCGAGGATCTAGTCAAAGTAGCCAACATGTCTTACTACGACATTGATTCCATTCTCACAGATGCCGAGGTATGCAGTGATTCCCTATATCATGCCCCTCTACTCATACCATTACCTTCACGCTTGGCATAATCGATGACAAAAGCTAACAACCGCCTAGAAAGTCCCCTGCAAATTCGAACTCGATGTTGCCGACCTCGGATACCTCGACAATAATCCCTCGCATGCTTTAAAGGCAGGAACCAATGTCAGCCTCCCTCTCTGGCTCGCCGAGATGCTTGCTCTTGCCAATGCAGGCACCGGCGACGACTCCAAGGCGCCCGTCACCTTGAACCTTCCTCCCTCACTCTCGAATCAAGTCGTACAAGCACTCAAGGCCGATGCGCGCTCGGTGCCGGTTAGAGACCAGAGCGCCCACTTCTACGGACTCGGCACTCGTATCCTGGATCTCTTCGACGAGCGCGACCTTAGCGACACCATGCGAAAGACGTTCATAGCGCGCGCGTCTGAGATCGCATTGCACGCCCGAAAAGGAGGTGATGATGGTGTTGGAGGCTCCGGTGAGGAGTTCCTCCGCGGTCTGGATGAGTGGGAGCGAGGACTTTTCCGAAAAGCTCACGACGGCACGAAGGCTTCCAAGGAATGGATGGATAAGGTCAAGAAGCATTGAGTAGCCAACTACGCCATCGACTCATATTTCAGACGCAACGATACCGTTACGGTCATGTCCTGGCTTGCTTTCGTTTGCCAACAACAGAGGACGGCTACAGGTTGTCACTGCCACGGATGCATAGTCTCCAGATCTGCAGTTGGCCTCTGGCAGAGACGACACGCTGGAGCATTAAGAACATTCTCCTAGCCGCTTCCCTTCCGACAACATGGTCCGCTTCGGACGGCGCAAGGGCGGAGACCGACGCAGCCATGCCAGCCGCGGGCTCTGAAGAGATGGAATGCACCAGTGCGCACTGAGTGGCTGCCACGCGAGAATCTGTAATATTTCCGGCCCAGCTATCAGGAATTCGCGGGATTCTGCGCCCATAGGCCGAGTCGCGGGCGGAAGAGATGGAGGGGTGGGATGGAGGGGTGGCGGGGTGACTCGCGGGTTCGGCGTTGGGGCTTCGAGCCGATGTTGGTTCAAGGATGGAGTCATGTACCTTATTAATTGGGGTACGCGAGCAGCCAGATGTTAAATCACTGTCAACAAGAGGCTGACGGTACTGCTTGATAGGTGCACAAAGTCCCAATCCAGAATCTTCAACGAGTCGACAGATATCGAGAGTATTCATCCAATAACACCAGCAGAATACAAACCGGAAATGCGCAATCCGGTGTTCTACGCCACAGCCTTATCGAGAAACCCCACCATCTCTACATCTAGTCTCTCGAGTGCGGGCGGGTCAGTGCGGGTGAGATAACAAACTCACCCGCAGGTCATCGGCGGGATCCGAGTTGACGACTCCACCACAATATCTTTCACAAGACATAAAACCCTCTTCAGGGCCACCGGACTGCTACATGAATTCAATTTAGACGTTGGAAGACAGCTGTCATTCGCAACAAGATCAACGCACTATCAAATTAAGAACCAATATTACTCCGAACTCTAGCTCGAAAATGGCCATCTCACAGACTCCGTCTCGCATAACCGTCCAGCCAATTGTCCCTGCTGCGGACTCGGATGTTGACTTTGGCGCTACTATAAGCAACGCTGATATTGAGAATCTCACTGGTAAGATATGACGCGAGCTTGATGCATTGAAAGCGATGATGTTGTACAAGTAGTGGGAGAATACCCGTGAAATCGGTAACCTCCTCTGGTAAGCTTCAAGTAAAAGACTCACAAATTCAGACCATTGGCTGACGATTTACAGATGCCGACTTTGATGTCATCCGTGAAGCTCTCTTCAAGCACCAAGTTCTCGTAATCAAGAACCAGGGACATGCATCTCCCAAGGCACAGTTTGAGATTACACAAAAGTTCGACCCTGACTCTGGTGAGAACTACGGTCACGGCAAGACCCTGGACGCCAAGCGCTCCATTCTGCACCCTGACCTAAAGACCATCCCGCACCAGCCTCAAGTCCAAGTCATTGGCAATGGCTTCGTCGAGGAGTACGAGGGTCTGAAGAACATCCAGCTCAGACACCCTCACCACCGCACATTCCACGCCACAACCATCCCTGATGAGGATGACCTGGATTTCACACGTTTCTACCGCTGGCACATCGATGCCGCGCTCTACGGTCTCGCACCGCCCGTCGCCACGACTCTCCTGGCAGTTCGTGTGCCCGGCGGCCGCAAGCAAACCCTCCGCTACGACGACGGCACCGACGAAGAGATGACGGTCCCTCTTGGTACCACAGCCTTCGTGTCCGGTTACGCAATGTACGACAACCTCTCGCCCGAGGACCAGGAGTTCGTCCGCACGACAAAGGTGGAGTACGCACCGCATCCCTACGTGTGGATGAGCAGCGCCAAGTCCCGCTCCACCGGTCTGGGCATGGTCTCGGAGGGCAAGGAGGTCCCGCTCGACGACCTGCCCCCCATCGACGAGGAAAAGATCCAGATCCTGCCCATGTGCTGGCGGAACCCCGTCACGGACCGGCTAGCGTTGCAGGTCCACCCCTCGGCGGTGCGGAAGCTGCACTTGGCGGACGGCACCGTGGTGGAGGACCTCGCCGAGGTGCGGGAGACGGTGCACCGCCTGCAGCGGCCGGGCATCTCGCCCAAGAACGTGTATGCTCACGACTGGGAGCAGGGCGACTTTGTCATTTTCCACAACCGCGGCGTGATCCACTCCGTGGTGGGCGCCTTTGCGGAAGATGAGGTGCGGTTGTTCCGGCAGTGCAACATTGCCGCCGCCCGGCTTCCTCAGGGACCTGTCGAAGTTGCCGCGGCTGTGTAGATCGACTATTGCTTTGGTTTCCGCTTTGTTTTGTATGACCTTGTAATGAGAGTTTAGCCCAATGAAATGATTTTTTTACGACGATCTTCATGAGTGATGCTCTGCGCTATTGAAGGCTAATTCTGCAATTTGACTCGAGAATCGAGACATGCTGCGGATACAACGGGTCCCCCATTAACAGTCTACCAACGTCACTGCACTTTCAACATCGTGATGAAATACCTCCTGTATACCCGACAAGTACGGGTAAGCTCGCAGCTAGCGTCGCATTTGAGTCAACATGTCAAAACGCTCTGACTCACCGGCCTACTTGACGTTTTCCCCGCGATGTAATGGCACATGCATGTCGTGTCACACTGGTGAGCACGCCAACAAACGATCGGCATTCACGATCCGGAATCGGAGCCGGCGGCCGTGAGCTTCTGCCGAGACCTCTAACACCCCGCACCGAGCATTCCATGAGATGTCGTCTCGTACGATATGACGAAATCGTATGAGTGAAGGGGCGGAATTCACTACGAGAGACATGAAGATGGAGGAGTAAAGGTTTCAAAGTGTGTCAAATATGATTTGCGTGATGAATCAAATAATTTAACAGGAATCCGCCAATGCCTCCAGAGCCACCAAACCCAATGTGAGTAGTTGAACCAGGGGATATCCGATGAGACGCCTGACCCTAAACCGAGACTTTTGTTATGAGAAAAAAGAAGGGGGTATCATTCTAATCAGAGCAGAGAGCTCTTCGCTTCGCTGAAAGAAAGGATGAATGCAAGACTTGTGCAAGAGTTGAGCGGTCCATGTGCACAAATCTAGAGGTGCTTCCAGAACTTCCACTTTTGCGATTTTTGGGCGTGCTCCAGGTCGGTGATGAGGAACTTGCTGAGCTTCTTCCAGCCCTCTTCGGGAAGGGACTCGATGGAGTCGTTGAGCATGTCCATGCAGTACTTGGTGGCTGAACAAGGTGTTAGCGAAAGGAAGCTCTTGTAAGAGGCGAAAAGTGGGTGTGTCAACATACGCATCATGTCCATGGCGTCCTCTCTATCGGCAGCAATCTCCATACGCGTCGAGTTGTAGCAGTGATATTGTTGCTGGAGCTCAAGCATGCATTCCCAAAGCTCTTGCAGGTTGGTATCCTCGGCGGAGGCGCGGCGGCCGCTGAGAGAAGGCCTGGACTGAGAAGTCTGTTCCACCGCCGTCGGGCCCGGAACGCACTCGGTCATTGTGACTGTGGCATCGGCCTTCTCGTTCGTGGCGCAGGGCCTGATGACGATATCGTCTTCGCTGTCGCTATCGGGCCACGAGTAGCCTGAGCTGCTTCGCTTGGGGAACTGAGTTTGTGACTGACGGCCAAACATGTTGGGATGGTGTTGAGGTGTATGTGATCCTTGCGTGTATGGAAGTACAATGTTTAGTTGTTGATAGTTGAGATCAAGGTGATATGTGGTAGTAGCACGTCTGTGTGTGCTGGGTTCCGTCGTGTTGGTATTTGTACTCCTTTGAGGTGTGTTGCTGTAAGTGTCTGTGCTTAATGTTGACGTGAGGTGTCGATGGGTGCCCGATGTAAATATAGGGGAACCGTTCAGACGAAGAGCCAAGTGCCGTGCCAGGAATTGGGATCCGACGAATATGACGAGAGAGCAGTTCGAACGGGATCCCAAGCCCACTATATAAGCCGCGGGTGCCGGAACCCTATGCAGTGATCACCAATCTAAGGCTCAGATCGTTCGAGACGAGGCGCCCTAAAAATCTGAAGAGCGATGGCGATCAGACCCGCGGCGGCGCCCAACGGAACAAGGCCGATCCTTACTTACTCATGCCAACGCCCATGGACATTATTATTACCAACAGCCCATCAGGCCAAAGGAACTTGGGATGTGTGTGTGTGTGGCTCTGGGCACACTCGTGGCACACCTCTCAGGGCGCTGAGGGTACAAAGCCAGCCATGGCCGCATACATCTCTGAGACTAAGGAGTAGCTACTAGTACGAAGTATGTATAGCACTCTGTATAAAGTAGTACTTCTGAGGTAATTGGACCTAGAATGAGTAATGACGATGGGGCCGGGAGGGTTGCGCTGTGAGCTCCGTCTGGCCCGGGCAGTGTCCGGAACTGGGCATTAAATGGGTCCAACCAAGCAATTTTTTCTTCTCTTCTCCTTGAAGTCCTTGCTTCTTGGAGCTACTTTGGGGCCTTTTGGAGACGAGGCCTTTCTCCAGCACTCCAGCTACGAATCGATTCTCACGAATCACTGATTCAAGGGAACTCAACGGGAAGAGTGTGCAAAAAAAGGGCCGAACCACGTAACCAAAAAGGGGCCCTACGCGAGAAAAAAAGAACTGGAGCTACGACGCAGGAGTTTTCGTTTATGACGTCGAATTGGTCCCTGGAAACCATTAAACGAAAGGGACAAGAAAAAATTGTGATGGAAATTCTCCGATGTGTCAACAAATTTTCAGTTTCGTGTCGATGAGGTACTTGTTTGTGTACCTCGTTGTGTACATACGTAAAGTGTGTGTGTGTGTTGTACGAATAAAACCTGCACGCTCGAGCTACACTACGTGACTACATTATCAATGCCTTACCTACCAAGTATTCACCTTGCGGAAGAGTGTCATGCGAATGGAAGAGAGGACCCTCTCCCCTTGCATCTCGAATTGTGGATGCCACCGGATGGCGCTGCAAGAAACTTTCCCGCGCCCCTGGTCTTGTCATGATGTTATGGCGGTGTCAGCTTCGCGTTTCTGAGTGGATGAAAACAGCTGGCCAACGTGGACGAGCGTGGCTGCGTGGTCAGGCGATGAAAGGCCGTGGCATCCGTCCGCGCCCGCGGGATGGCCATCTGCCGGGCGACGAGGAAACCCAGAAAGAGAGAGAGAGAGAGAGAGAAAGATACGACATTGATAGTGGCTACGGTCAAGTGTTCTCTCTTCCCGGGCACGCATGAGGCGTAAGGTAGCGTTGAAACCTTTTGAATGTTTGTTGTGGGTTATCAACGGGCCATGATGATGGGTGTGTTTCTCCCTAGCGACCAGTCAGTGTCAGTGTGACTGGATGATGCGATACCACGCTGATATGGAGCGATAAGGCCATCATCGCCCGTACAGGGCCCAGATTCGCCCAGGGCAACACTCTCAATGGCTTCATGACCTGCGGTGAAGGGGTTCACTGTGCTAGTCTGTGTCTTGGACACTGAGACATGCGCCCTAACCCAACCTTCTTCGGTACTTGCGTGCCTTGGATCAAATGACGGTGACGGTGCGGGAAGGGCGCGGGAAGTTTGGGTGTGCGAGACATGTCAGATGAGTCTTTTGGTGGTGTCTCCTTCAACCCTACCTACTTTCATGAGTTCTTGATTGTCAAGTCAAGGTACAACCAACCATGACCCAACCTTCTTGAGACTTGAAACCCTCGAAGCCCACAGGGCTGCTGCCACTTGCGTTCCCTCATTTACCGCCGACGGGCCTCATCTCAAAGTTCCCGTCTATTCCCGCGAATGGGACCACTAGAGAGGGTTGCCGTGCAGGGACCGATTCCGCACCGGACTCACTGATCGGCGCCCGACTTTCGGTGAAGTGGGCGACTTTGGCCGAAGTCTTTTTGAGGGTGTAAAGGCACGCAGTACGTATGCGTGATAAGAGACCAAGGAACTTGGGGAGAGACTTCTGGCTAAGATGCAAAAAGAGGCTACTACGGAACCCGGCAGTACCGGTCGTTAGCTAACCTTGCCTTGCATAGGGAACACACATTACCGGTACCTTGTTTCTTACGGTAATCAGATCCTCACGCCTCTCTTGAAATAGGTCAAGGAGGGATCACTGTGGCGCTCTGCATGGCGCCGTGGACACATCAGAGACGGACACATTGGACGCCGTCTAAAAGATGACCGGACGGCACTGCTAGCAAAGTCAAAGACCACACAGTCTGACGAAATTGAATCCTTTGGTCAAAGCTTGGTTTGACGTCCAAGAGGTCTAGACTCTTGGGATGACCTTGTCAATGAGATGAAGCTCATGTGCCATGTCTGCCAATTCTTGAACAGCAGGAAACAGCTCATCACTCGCTCGGTCAGTGCGTCATCCAGACGCAACTCTTGTCATCTCATTTGTCCGCATTTCATCGCATCTCAGCTTTCATCTGATTCACTCTCCTCTGAGCCCTCTCACCTTCACATGCCCACAGCCCCGTCACCAACACTTGGCTCCTTGGCCTGGTCCTCTGCTGACCCCGCAAAGCCACTCATGATTCTCAACGCCAAGTGTCCAGCCCGTTGCGCCTCTGAAGTCCTCTGGGCTGTTTGCGCCCCGCCGAGCCACTTTGGCTGAGAATTTGTCAACACAGCTGACGCCCGCACAATCCCTTTGTCACGTTTAAACTCCAGTGACGGAATGGCCCTCGGAAAGACAGCAAGCAAAACTTGCAGCTCCTCGGTCCGCGAAGCTGCGACCGGTGAGGGGCTTTCAAAGCTCCCGTCCCCGGTCCCGCGGAGCTGTCGGCCGGAGCGCATTCCGTAGGTAGTGCCCGCTCACTTGGCCAAGATGAGGGGGCTACGATAATCACGAGGCGTCAATAAGAGCCGGGAGCCGAGCCTACTTTTTACTTTGCATAGCCGCTTTACAAAAGTCCTGTTGCTCCAAGATTGCAGCTCAAAGTCTAGAATGTCAAAGTCTCCCTGCTCAGTGCACTCATCCAAGTATCCTGCATATCCGAATGAGCTAAGCCACCGCAAGAAAGCCGAGAAGCCATCACGTTCGCCCGGCTGAACCTTTTTCTCGTTGCTTTCAGCACTGCATCCTGTCCACTAAACGCTCGCGTTTTTCGTCAAGGATGCCTTAACCCGGCGACACGGAGAGTTCTTGGCCGTTGTCCCCTCAACGTACGATCCGGAATCCGCAAGGTCATTTTCTTGTACATCAGCTATACCCCGCATGTTCCAACGCCTGGCAGGCGTACGAGGCGTCACAGGTCCATGATGAGATATAAGGTTGCAGTGGTCTGATGGAACTTTGCAGATTTACACATCGGATCTGGCTCAAAGCTTGCTGCGCCGCGGCACACTCGGACGACGGAAATGCCGGCTCCGGCGGAATGGACCGTTTCTCAATCCCGTTCCCGGCCGATACACCACGCATCGCCCTGCTAGGAAGGTCTCGATGAACGACTCGTCTCCGGACTGTCCAGCATCTGGCAGCTTAGGAGCGATGCGAGGGCAATGATTCCTCTAGAATCTTGCACGTGATGCAATAGGCGACTGAGGAAACAACTTCCGAGAGACACTGTTCACACATGGGACTCAAGACCTGAGCTTGGAAGAAACTCTTGGCGTACGTTTGATAATGTTGGCCTCGCTCTTGCAGTCGTCAGCCTGCGGCTTTACTTGGTGCGAACCTCGCCGACAGGTCTAATCCTATGCTTCCATCCGGGATTTGAAGCTGCACTGAGGATTGGTCTTGGATCATTTCATAAGCAGCACCAATCTCCTCAGCCCTGCACTTGAACGTTGACGTGAATCATCCTGTATCTGTGAGACTCCAATCTTTCGCTTTTGGGTGGATGACCTCGGCCGGAGAGACGCTGGTCCAGTTTCTACCACGTTTGTAACCACGTAATGAGTAGCAGAACAAGGGCAAGGGTGGCAAAGCAAAAGTTCGCCGTCATTGATGATTTACTTGAGTATCAACAGACCAAATTCTTGCACACTAGCTGTAGCCATGACGGGGCTCCGAAAGGAACAGTTGAACTATCATCACGGATGATTGACAAGTGCATGCGGGAAACAAGGACTAAGAGGGCGGTAAACTTGTCATAAAACGGACTGACTATCTTGAATAGCAGCAACAGCTTCCATGTATGCCACAGGGTCAGATCTCACTCACGGAAGAAAGCAGCTCTGGCTTTTTAAGGCGATGGAAATCAAACCGTGAAGTCTAGATTGCGGTTGGTTGATGATTGACTGAGGGAAGGAGTTACTGATGTTGTCTGTGGGAAAGGCTACCACTGCCTTTGCAAATCTGGCGTATTTCACTTTACGGCGCCCATGTTCAAGATGGGATCCAAAACAGGTGCTTCTGAGCTTTACCATGTCGGTCATTCAAGCACAATTCTCCAGAGCGTTGTCTTCTCAGTGACACGACAAGCCTAAGTCTATTCCCCTAAAACCAATCCTCACTACATTTCCTGACGAAATACAGACGCAAGCACCATAAGTTGACTGACTCCGTGATCGGGTCTCTTGAGAACCGCAACAGCATTCATCACCTGTGACGAAACAGATACTCAGACCGTGAAGTCTTCTCATTGAGGATGGCAATTCATGCACTAGGTATGATCATTCGTCTGTCAGGCTCCGCGTTCAACGTACTTGGGAAGGTCCCGGCGTTGAACATCGTATGCCTCCCTTAGAGACATTGCAGAACATGATGTGAGGTGACTCCTGTCCATGAGCAATAGCGAACAGCCGCTCATGTTACTTTATCCCAAAGAGAATCGAGCAACACACACGAATGGGTACCAAGCTGCCAATTCTCGCACATACCCAGCCCGCAAAGAAACCTGTTCTATCTTCCTGATCTCAAGTGAGCCCATAGCGAACAATCACTGCAGCGCTTCAATGCGATTCAGCTTGGATAATCTGGACACATGAGCTCTCACTGGAGAGCCTTCATCACGCTGCTACGTACCGTCCACAACCTTACCGGGCTAAGAGGGTAACACGAAGTGCCCCTGACTCCACGGTCACAGAGCCACGCCCCTTTAAGTACTAAAACTATATTCAGCAATTCGATGCCACCGCCACCGACTCGGCACTCAATCATCTGCTATCAATTCCGCCCCTCTGTGTCACAACCACCTAAAACGGGCAGAGGTTCACAAACACGTTGTTCGGCCGCCAAGAATCTTACGAGTTGACTATCATGCAAAGCATACATTCGCTTGGATCAAGTGGTATATCACGAGGGTTTATTCGAGGATTGTTGAAGCAACCTTGATCATTCTGTACGTCCTTCAGTAGACCAGGACAAGAAGACGTTGTTCAATCTTACCTACCAGCTGTCCCAACCAACCAGGGAGAATCTCCGCAAAAGGTAGCGCACGTCTTTACTGTTCAGGCATTCCCTTTGCTGCTTTGCCTTTTGCCCTTGGACCTTGAGCTTACCCGATCATTATTGTAGAGACTGTAAAGAAGACTTGGGGTGCGTACGGTGAGTGTCCTTTGCCCGTGAAAATTATATAAGAAGAACCGGAGGGGAAGGAAGAACGACGACTTTTGAGCCGGAGTCAACAGGCCATCGACGAAGCAGAAACCCTGAGATCTCTTCAGGAGAGAGTAAACTATAAAAGAAAGCACCTTCTGTTTCGAGCTGAAGTTTAGATTTCGGGAAGCAGAAGCGATCTCAGCTAAACACAGTTTCTACTCTTCGACACGGACAAGAATTCCTAGCAACATCAACAAGAACAACATTAGTCTCCGAGCCAAATTGATTCTACCACCAGAAGACATCGCCGATTTCATTTTCCAAAAATGTGCACCTACCAGTACTGTCAATATTGGTGCAGAAATGAGAAATGCGAGAACGAGAGTGGAAGTCATCGGCATCTACATACGAAAGTCGAATGCGCGGCTGTGAAGGAGGGAAGAGAATGTGCAGGGCCGATCGATATATTGTCCGCCAATCCCAGGAGGGGTTATTGCGGTAAGTGCGACGGACGCTTCAGCTCAGAGCAAAGCAGCAATTAGGGGCTGGTCGCTTTCGGCAGGCACAAAATCTATACAGCAGGGCAATGAACATGAATATGGTCGAGTACGATGGGCAAGGTCATCGTTTGGAGGGCACCTGATTGTATAACCAACGAGTTCATAGGCAGCCCAGCGACGGATGCCAATGTTAAGCAACGGGTAACTCTTAGTGACTGAGCAGTTTCGTAAAAGATAAATCACAGTTTTCAATCAAACTGACAGTTGCCCGCATCGTGGTTCTGTGCCTTCTGGTGACCCATTCAGATCTTAGGAAGAAGCAGCGACTCGGCGTCACATCAGGGTTCGAAGGGTTCGGAAGGAAGTTGACTGATTCACCTTCCCAAGTACCATAAGCCACGATATCTCGAGTACCGGACAGCATGATTCACTTCCTGTCTTCGAAATCATATAAAAGGTTCTATTCCTTTTGCTTCGACCAGGAATTACATCTGCTCCTCAAACCACGCACTTTCAACCAAGCAAACTACAAGACAAACTGTCATCACTGCCAAGTTCGACAAGAACCCAAAAGCAACAAAATCGAAAACAAACACAATCCTCATCTGCCGCCACCACCATTACCAGAACGTCACTGACAACATTCGCAAAGATGTGCACCCGACCCTATGTTCGGTACCACTGCGTCAGGTGCGGCACAAACCATAAGGAGAGAAAACTAGCGAGACAGCCATGCGCCCGGAAGAAGGCAGGTCATCCCTGCACAGACGTGCCTGTACTGGCATATGAGCACCGATCGGGCTACTGCGAGAGATCGGCTTGTAATCCATAGGTATCTGGTGGGTGTCTGCAAGAGAGTCCGAGTTGGGCGTCTAGCGCTCGCGTGTAGCACTTTGAGAGGTGCCAGTCTTCAATGGCGGATAGCTATCAGTATCTTAGTTCGAAATAAAGCTACCTAGTAGTTTTCAGTCATTCTAACAGTTGCCCGTATCGTCTACCTTGTTCGTACATGTGCCCTTCTATAGTTCTGTGCCGGAATCTCTTGTGTCAATTTTCAGAAATAGCCTGCCTGGATTCGCGGAAGTCTCGCGATGAAGAGTTCTGATAACACCTGTGTGTGTCTATGACCGGATTTACGACTTGGAAAGCTAGCTTCAAGGCCATATGGTGCCAACATTTGGATATTCAAGCGCCAGAGTGCGGTCTTTAAAACCAGAGAGTCGAGACGGAACCCCGTGGCCACTCAATATCCTATTTCAAGCCAGCAATGATGTCAGTGAGCAGCAGGCCAATATAAATCGTAAATCGCCAATCCTTTCCTCTCGTGTTAGAGTCCTACTGATAAGATAAACCATCACATCCCCAGAACATGTCGATGCTCTCTGCTTCATGGATACTATACTCCGTCCGTGAACAAGATCAAAGATATCTCTAAATTTGCGATTTGAACCAGATTTCTGTTCCTTTGGGATAACACTACGCTGGAAGCTGGAACACCCATTTCGCGCCGCGCCGAGCGGCATGACCAGAAAAGCCATGTTGACGATGAGCAGTTCTGGTTGTCTTGTCTTCACGTTGGAGTTGCCAGAGTACTGCTCCGTGGCTGAAAATAGTCCATGATTCCAACGGAGCATCTGCCACGTTCTGATGGATTTCAGCAAGGACACGGCATATTGGTGCATTGATGATGCCAGTATTTGGACGTGGTGTATGCCGATATGCCGTGTATAAGTCCACGTATTGCTGCCACAGTGAAACCAGCAAGACTCTTGATAACAGCGAATCGCATGTTACGAGGTTGAGATGATAGCTCATAGTCTTGGAACAACACCAGGTCAGTAAAGCAAACTGCACCTCTGGACATGACTTGGTACCCTCATATAAAGTTGCCAAGTGATCTTTAAGTCACCTCTCCCCATGCTTCTCGGGCTGCTAGCCAATGTTGTCCGTCCATATGCGCCTAGCCCACTAAACTGATATATATACATCATGCTTCCCGCAGCAAGCTGGCGCGCAACTAGAAGCCGAGAGATTGGCAGTTCAAGAGTCTTGTTGGATCCCGGCTGGGTGTCAAGCCCGCGCATTGGATGAGGTCGGTGCTGTTGAGGCCAGAACATGGCTCCCAAATCACCCGCTTCTGGCCCAGATTGGTCTGCGTAGCTATTATGCGAGCCAATGCAACAGGCGCGAGAATAAAAGGGGCAGTGTCTCCTCAAGATGCTACTGTTTAAGGAGTGGTGCAAGCCCGTGATGCTGCCTGTTGTCCTTTTTTTTTTTTTTTTTTTCTCATAGACTTAGGATGATTTTGAGAGAATAGTCACGAACTTCATGATCGGAGGGAACTAGGCACCTGAACGGCTTGTGGCCACATCTTTGGTGTGCGGGGACTTGGTCACTTTACACGAATGCTTGATTGAGGTATGAAGTTAAACTTAAGGTAGTAGTGGGGAGACCCCTTGAGGCTCGACTCGAAGACAATTTTTAAAGTTATGTTACGTGATCAGTCAAGATCAAACCTGCCTCAGTAGGAAGACGAAAGTGCCTGACACTGCAAGAAACAATGACATCTTGGGGCCAGGTCTATCCATTCGATGTAGCACTTGAGCGCAGCGCATATCACTCAAGTATCGAGGCGTAAACTCGTACCAAGACGACAACATCGCGGCTATCAGAGCCACACACCACAAACCACTACGTAAGTAGACCACGACGTTGATGTTAAAAGGGCCAACAGCTTTGGCAAACTAAGTCACTCGCCAACAAGTCCATCGAGACGACTGTCCGTACTCAAGTCTCTGGTGGCAGCCACTCGCCGACATCGAGTTACGGCATTCGGCATTGCCCAATCCATCCCTCACACCATCTTTCAATCTCATAAAACTTTTTCAATGCCGACATCGCCGATGCCGGACACCTTGAAAAGATTCAAACACACAAAGAAATGGAAGAGAAAACGGAACGACAAGAGTCAAGAACACACCCACCCAGACGTCCGTCCCCGAGTCAGGCTCTGACCCCCATCTGCCACTGGCGCTCTCCCACTCTGGCGCTCTGGCGCTCTCCATGCGCGCGTCCCTAGTATGCCCCCCCGGCACCAGCCGCCGGCCGTACCCGAAACCCCGGGCAGTAACCCGCGCACGACCAGGGCCTTCATCCCGCGCAGAAGAAGAAATCGCGGCAGACAGAAGGACACTAGTTATCCGTAGCGCGCATGCATGTGTGTGCATGCAACGCTGCTCTCCAGACTTTGCCGTCTCTGGGCTCCTGGAGTCCGGGACACAAGCCTAGACTTGCACTGCGGGCGAGGCAGCTGCAGCTTGACTACGGTAAGGTAGGCTCAATTCTCTGTTCCGGCGCTGGACCTGCAGAGGAACACCACTGACGGACCCGTCTGTTGGATTCTACTATGACTATGCATGTGCCTCAACTGTTGAGCGTGGGGGGGCAGCACTGCTGTGCATTGTTGGCTGTCATGACCGTCAAGGACTCAGACGCATTGCAGACATTTTCCCCCAATAATAATCACTCACTGCATCATGAAATAGGCACAAAGATATACTTTAACTGATTTGTATTCATTCTCGCGGGCCCCATGCTCTGAGCCGAGGCGCAGCTCTCACCGCTACTCAGCCCAAGATGATGCTCCACTGCTCGCCTTCGTTGCCTCGCAACAGTCTTATCTTGCTAACCTGTAGCCACGCCGTCCCGCAACGGGGTACAGTACGTGTATGATGCCTCCGCTGCACAAATCCCCCTAGTCGACATTTATCCACTCATGCAAAATAACAAGTCAGCTCTCGACGTTCGAGTCAGAGAGTCTCTGGTGATAATGCCCCAAAACCATCTAGATGCGAATCATGACGCTATCGCAGGCCGTTGCGATCAATGCAATAACAATTAAAACGAAAGGCGGTGCCGTAGAGATGCGGATTTCTGCTTTGGCTCCCGTGATTTCCATGCTGGTTGCTGTCCTCTCTTTGGACATGAAGCCGTTCTAGTGACCCAGCGGAACATGCAACGCTGATAAAAACAAACGCCAGTGTACCCAATGCCACACAGAGGAGGGTATCGAGGTGAGGAAGGGAGGCGAGAAAGTCGACACAGGTATCCATGCTGGATAAACAGAGTCGACGTGAAAGGGGTATGAAATTCAAGCGCTCGCAAAGGGTATCGCGGTGATGGCGATCTATATCAAAGAAGATGGAGAGCTGAAAGAGGGCGCGCTTAGTGCTTCTTGTCGGAGCTGGCAGAGTGCTGCTTCGAGGAGTGGTGATGATGCTTGTGAGAAGAGTGGTGCTTGCGGACCTTGAAAAAGTCAGTGGCGTTCGCGAGCAGACTTCACGAGGCATTGTGGCTTACCCGTTGGCGACCGCGGTGCTCTTCCTCGTCCGAGGAACCGTTGCTCAGGCGTCTCCTCTCCTCCTCATACCAGGTGCTCAAAGACTTGCCGCCAAACATGAGATCGTCATCTTCGATGATGGTGGCTTGGATCCAGCCTTGTGAAGCGAGGTCAAATTCTCTAGCGTTGGGATCCATGGCGCTGGCGTTGGGAACAACGTAGTAATATTGGTCTTGTGCTGGTGACATTTTGTATGTAGTCTGATAGTGGCGGCTAGTTGTGGACTGGAAGGCGGATAGGAATGCAAGATGGGATGGAATGCGCGGGTCCTTTATGGTTGTGGTTTGTGTAGACGTGAGATAAATGACGCGTGACGCTGGTTTTCGCGTAGATGAGTTGCTTGGCTAATGGTGTTTTGAAAAAGCCGGGGTGATCGCAGCTGGAGTTATTTAAGCCTCCAAGACAGGGATTCTTGAATTATAGCTGGGACGGGGTGGCAGAGAGCAGGGTAGTCTGGACTCTGGAATTCGGAATGACGGGAGGGTGTGCTGGAAATATCGACGAAAGCGACAAAGAATCCAGGCGGGCGGGCGTTCGGATATCCAAGGGTCCAGTAAAAGAATTTACTGGCAGAGTAGGAAATGTTCGTTTTCCTTTGTTCGGTTGCCGATGAGAATGAGGCAGGGCGAGACAGCACTAGACGGTGTGGGCTGGATCGAGTAGAGGGCGGATCGGAGGAGCGGTAGTGAGTAGAGGCGTATGTGTGTAGACTTGTATGAGGCGGCGGCGGAGGAGGCCTATTGTGAGATCGTTGAGGCGCTTTGAAAGTTCGGTCACTGCGGTATGGCGGGATGTCAGAGTCGCGGAATAGAATAGAAAGAGAATCGGGAAGAGGCCCTCACGATGGATGGATGCGGGTGAAGGCTGGGTTATTATGGATTATGGGATTGTGGGCTGCAAGGCAGCAAGTGCGAGGGTGCGGTCCTTTCCCCGTATTATTTTCAGGTTGGCCTCGCGTGGCGGGAAGGAGCACCGTAGGTACCGAACCCGCTGTGTGTGGGTGTGGGAAGGAAGGGGGAAGGAGACGGAGTGACATGTGTGAACTTGTGAGAAGGAGGGAAGGAGGGGGCAGGGGTGGACTTCCCGGTCTGTGCAGAGTGGGAAGGAAGTGGGCGACCCCCTTCCCAGTGGAGACCGAGTAAGGTAAGGTAGGGCAACCGCGGGCAGGGGTGGAGAGAACAGGCGAGGGCGCAAGGGGGGGGGGACGGAAAACGGAGAGCGAAACGGTGCGACGGCCTTTCGTTGATGACTTCCAAGTCCGTTTTAATGGGTACACGCACCTAACAAATGGAAGTAAGTAACTCACCCACACCTCACCGAAATGGAAGCAAGGTAGAGGCCAGAGAGAGCCTAACGCGAAAGTCCGGGGGAGCTGGACACACATCGGGTCGAGTTCAGCCCAGCTGCCCAGGTCAGGACCAAAGGGACTGTGCAGCTTCAGTGCCAGCTGCTGTGTGTTGGCACTGGTAGGTAGGTCCTACGTGGTCGGCTGGCTTCACCTCTCAGCTGAAGACGCGTCTTCTCGGTGACTCTTGTCTCAAATCTTGTTCCTTCTGCCCAGCAAGTCGGAATGGCGGAGGCAGGGGGGTCGCATTCAATAGTCAATAGTGGGAGGGCAGGCTGACTGAGAGAGTCTGAGGTGAGGTGAGGTGCGTGAGCCTGATATTGGATTGGGTACGGTGTACGGAGTGCAGACTACCTAGACCTTACAGAGTATTGGTCCACTTGATGCACGAGTGCCACACTGCGGTGGTTTGCTGATGCCGAGACGATGGCATTGGTGCTGATGGCGAGGCCGATACCGAGTATTGAGACTGCTGATGCGGCCTTGTTTCGGCTCAGCAGGCCGCGAAGTGTCGGGTCTGAGTTTTGTGGGTGAAGGACTTGTTGGACTTGAAGATTCCCGTCAGAAGAAAAGAGTCAGAGTCGGAGGAATCAGACTGGTGGTGCCCTATGTTGATGGTGTTGGTGCGGGGGGTTCCGGAAGTGGAAGCGTAGGTACTTTCATGATACCACCGGCTTCGGTCGTGATGATTCAACTACCTTATTGCTGGACTCCTTCGCTCCGTCCAAGTCGGCGACGTGGCTGTAACTCTAGCCCGTTGCAAGCTTTGCTCCGTGAGATGGCTTGGGGTAATCTGGACTGCCGACGTGTCGGTGTCCGGAATGAAGGCTACCATAGGAGCTTAGATGGACCATCGGAGAGGTCTGGACTCTTGGGGTATTTGCAACCTCAAAATGTGTAGCCTGCTTCTGGATGGCCTGCGCGGCCTAGATGGCCTGGATCGTGGACCACGACGATGCGATTGGGGGAGAGGGTTTGAAAGTCTACACTGTCCGTAGGTACTACGGTGTTTATTTGCCCGGCAGCTGAACACTTTGGAATATCCGTGAATGGCGTTGGCCGTGCGTGAGATACAGATACATCTGGAGACATTGGGCAGCTGAGGCATATTGCCGAGAGAATACACGAAAGACAGCGCTAAGTCGGTGCAGGTCGTGATTTTACCTATAGATCTGAGATTGGTATCGATCGAATGTCTGGCTAATCCCATCACTTCCTGCACTTTGGTGTTTCTTCTTTCTGCCGAGGGCCCCGGGGATCCGTTTGAAACGGAAGAATAAAGGACAAGGCAAAGGGCGGGTATCCGTAGAGCAAGATATACCAAGGTACTGCGTAAGGTAGTAGTATCATGGATGATGATGGCGAAAAGGCGGAGTAGCTAGGTACCTACAGGAGCTGACCTTTGCGAATTCAAGATTATCTGTAATCTTGTGTCATTCCCGGCCTTCTTATCCGTGCCTTATCTGGCGGCTATCATAAAATAGGACCGCAGCACGACCGGGCGGTATTAGATCGAGCTGACGAGAGGCGAAGATAAAATGACAGAATAACAGCGACAAGCACATCCTGATGGGAGTCGATTGCCGGACTACGTACTTGGTATTCAACCATTGAGCCATGAATGAGTCCATGACACGGCCGAGGATTGCAGCGATGATACAGCACTCAAAACCTGGGACCGGCGGCGAGTAATGACGCGGATAACAGTTCACTGTAAGCCCTGGGCAAGTATCCGTACACGCCGAGAACGGAATACGTCCGTTCCTGTCAGCACCAGGGCGGCCGTCCGTGGCTGAAGGCCAAAGTACCTTTACACTGCCATGATCTGCAGATGTACATGTCGACCCTCTCACCTCTTACACGGAGGGGAAACCTTGGGGTGCATGGCCACCAGGCAAGAAGACAGGGCTCTGGGGGAGGGCACTGGCACATTGCGGGCTGCAGGTTACCTCCTCAGGCGGGAGTCAGGCACCCTAGAAGGCAGGTCGCGGCGTCGCTTCGGCCATGGCAGGCAGAAAAGGCAGAAGACTAACCAGGCCCTTCAACATGATCCCATCTTCTTGTCTTTTCTGCTGAGGGGATTTTTGAGAAACAAGATGGGGAAAAGGAAGACACGGCGCCTCGGGCGGACCAGGCGTGGATTCCTCGGGTCGGCCGTCTTCCGTCGAGATAACGAAGCGAAACGGACTTTGAGGCCAGGCACGGGTGACCATGACCGAGGCAAGACAGTTCGTAACTACCTAAATTCGGATACGGCGTTCAGGACTGGACGAGATACGGATGATAGGTACGGAGTACGCAGGTACTTTGCTTTACGAGACCGGCTGACGGCGAATGGAAGGTGACCTGCCGCGAGGAGTGAGAACTCGCTGAGGATGTAAGGCAGCGGGGGGTTCGATACTTACCTTACTCTACAAGGCATGGAGCGACGGATACGTACTCGACGTACCTGCACTTACCTTCTTCTTGTTTTGCACTTGCGGTCCCCTAATTTGCAAGGCTGCACCACCAAGGCACCTCGGTTCCACCAATGTCTCCATCCAAAAGATGGGGGGTTCTTTCCACTTTTGACACTGACACATCGACCGTCAGTCTGTCACCCACCGTCCCAATCTACCGTCTACGCCATCTACACCGTCTTTCATCTCACCGAGTGAGGTGAGCGTCTCTCCTTCAAGTTTCTCGTCCAAAGGCTCCAACTTTGTGCATTTGTCTTGCCTGCCAGATTATCTCCGTCTTCAGCCCGCCAATGACACGCCAACCTGCTGCATTTCTCCATTCACTGGCTCCCGCTGTGTGTTTCGTCGAGAATAAGGTCTTTACTTTTCAACCAAACGCACGCTCGAACCTCGCAGGTTATTGTTTTTATATTTGGCTAATCGACGCCTCTACCCGTAAAGAGTATTCCCGCCCGTCGTCGCCTTTGTTGATCGTCTGCCTCGTAAGTATTCCCGTGGCCCCTGGTGTGTCAAGAGTCAAGATACCAAAGGGCCGCTGCAGATCATGTCAAGCTTCAGATCTTGGCTCTTATCCCTTTGCAGATACCTAAAAGTGCCAGAGTACATCGGTACCACACCCGCAGCGTTGTTGAGCCTCGAATACCTGACTCGGAAAATGATGTGCGCCAGCCAAGCATGTGTATCGCCTCTTGGATCCTATGGCGGAACCTGGCCGACAAACACGTCATATCAAAGATGAAAGAGACGCGCGAGACTGACACGAAGAAACACTCGATACGACATCGCCATCAGCTCGTCCGCTAGAGAACCTCACGAAGTACTGGTATAGCCAGACATTGTACAAACACGCTGGGGCTCCTTTGCTCGTCCTGCTTGCGTGTCCATCTCGCACTCTGAAGCGTTAGACCGACAACCTTGATAAAAGGGTCCGAATCTCGAGACAGGGCAACGTCGACGACGGTGACAAGGCTCCGTCAAAGGGACTGATACGGTGATGGATGGACGGCACATCCTTCTCTTGGCTTGGCCCCTCTGCCCCTTGGTCTGTGGCCTCTATCGTTTCCTCCTCCTGGATCTTGGCAGGCTGTGCCAAAGGACCAACCCTGCAAATCAAATACGGACGCTACCCGTTCTGCCCTGAAGGCCCGTCCGGATATTGCTGAATACAATGGGGACCTCGGATGCTGAACCACGGTTACACAGTCCACAGCCTTTTTAACTGGGCACCCGTCAGTGTCATCCTTGAATCTGGATATCAAAAAAAGAACGAGCTGCCGATTGTCATCTCGCCATCTGGGGCATCTGGGGGCATCTGGGGGCATACGCGCATCGGTATGCGACGTGCAATTTTATCGGTTCATCGCCAGCGATCAACTCATTTAGCCCCCAGAATATCATCACGCCAGACTGATGCATCGCCCCATGCCCCGTACCCAAAATCTGCTTCTGGACAGACTTGCTCGAAACTGAAGGACCTGACAGCGGAATCCGTCTGTGAAGCCACCATCCGTGCTCTTCTTGAGCCGTTTTTAGCTGCTTGTCGCGCCAACACTCCCCTCTTTCAACCCCAGACGTCCCCTCATTTCATCAAAACAGCCATTATCAAAATAGCTGCCGCAGTATGGATGGACCGCCTAGGTATCAAAGCACAATCTCGTCTCATGTGCCCGCCGTTGACCACGCCAGCGGGAAGAGGCGCGATAACAAATTAGAAGGAGGGGGAAAAAAAACATGGGATGCCTATTCGGGCAGTCAGCCAACACTTGCAATATCCACCAGTCGCACGAAGGTCTCCTGAGTCTAGAGTGCATTTCAAATAAAGGAAGCCAGACCATGTCATGTTGCGGTACTTGGAACCCGAGACGGATGACGCTCTCGACCCCGTTGTTCCGTACCCTAATGTTCATTGTTCTAGTTTCGTGCCCAACACTAAATGTCCATGGTGCGAAGTATCCCGCGCTGCTAGCCAATTCGCGAAAACGCACCCAATCGCCATGCTTTGGTCATGGAATATGGCCCAAAGTCCATCCCAGGTGTCTAGGTTTGCATTCGGAGCCCCTCCATTGGATCGTCTGCCTGGCTACTAGGCCCCCAACGAGGATGGATAAGTCGGGCTTGCTTTTGTTTCTGTAGAAGACACACGCATGCTGCATCTCGTACCTGTCACTCGCGTGTAACCACATCGCAGGCCCAACAAATGGGCTGCGTTGAGGAGACGATTTAAACTTTAGCATCTCGTCTTCGCGTTGGGCGCGGAATGTGGTACAACAAGAATACAAGAGCACGCAACTGGGTAGTGGCATTGCAGTCATCCTTGCCGTTCTGGCCTTTCATCCACGCGTTTCCCGCGCTGGCCTCGGTGACCTCCTTTGGTCTCTCTGGATCCCAAAAGTGCCATGAAGCCCCATCTTACGACTCATCACCGAAATACTAGGCATCAAGCTCAAGTGGGTGGTCTGTCAGATGCCAGATGTCGGGGATGTAACCTTTGAGCAAGACCATCAACCCCTCCTCCCCCCTCACACTCTTAAGGACAAGAGTATGTGTAGCCGCTGGACCGTTTGGCATGGCATCCCACTACGACTTCGCAGTGTCCTCCTGCCCAAACCGGTCACGGGCGGCGGACATGGCGAGAATATCACGGCGTGCTCACCTGGACTCGTCAACGGTCCGGCGAACCAGAGCCTCGTGACTTTCCGGCCAGTCACCCGCTTCCCACCCACCCATCCCGTAGCCGCATCTCCCGCCAGTGCGGAGCCCAGATGGAGGGACCAAAGACGCACGACATGGCCCCTTCTCTTGGGTTGTTGGTTGGGCTGCTCACCAAGGGTGGTTCCTGATGCTCGAGCTGTGCCACGATTGCTTCCGTCAGCAACACCCCGACTTTTCCACCAGCAAAGACGTAAGTTTTCCCTCTTGTATCAGCTCCAAATGGCGGCACAGGCATCAGTCCCGTCATGTCATGTATGGAACCTCGTCTGTGGCTGGTGCTTACCAGATGCGATCCCCAGAGGCACATTGTGCGTCCCAAAGCTACCCACGGAACGTGAGTAAGTCGGGTTACAGCGGATTCGGTGCATCAGGGTCCTTTGCGGCCGGGCGATCGCTGGGTACCCCGCGTCGACAGAGAGGGGGCGCCGAGGCCACGGGAGGATGGAAGCGCGCAGCGAACCTGGAGAAGGATAATCCGCCAGGGCCGTGGTGGAGGGTGTGTGTGTGCTTCGGTGTGCTTCGGCGCCTTTTCACCGCCTGCTCCGCGTCTGCCCGAATAAACATTCCTTAGGGTAGATGCTACAGAAGATGGCACGGAAGACTACGTACGACAGGACTGAGGACTCCAGACCGCTGACCCGTCCGGCCGGCCATCCACACACCCTCCGTTACAGTTTTCCGTTGGCCTTCTCAGAGTTCTAGGTACCGTATCCAAAGAAAGGACTACCTAGATGCCTAAGCCCAAGTGTGCAGGATTAGTCCCAACATGAATCTTTACGGTTCAAACACGCACACACCGTATCCGTAGTGTACAGCATGTCGTCTCAAGTCACCGAATTCCACGCGACAAAGGGGATACGTACACCGACCGACTCGGGCATAGCCGAAAGAGCACCGACTCATTCACGCACATTGCGACCATCCCGTATGAAACGGCCTGAATCAGTTCTCGCGGGATCTACTGGCCTTCTTCAACTCAGCTCGAGTCCTCGTAGCGGTCACGGCAGCGTCGCGCATGCCATCCAACCGCATGGGGAAAGCTTATTGAGGCCACATTTTGCACCAAGAGTCGAAGAAGAAGAAGAAGAAGAATGTTTTCCCACACTCAATGCACATCCTCATCCTCGGACCAAGTCCGGCAACGGCAATACGTTGGCGTTTCTTGGGACCGGCTCACCGGAGCAAGGCACGGCGTTTCGAGGAAGGACTTGATTGACCAACTGCAACTGTATCTCGTCTTGTACCTGGTGTATCGCTTGGCACGCTGCAGAAAATTTAGAATCTCTCACAGAAGAACTCTGATCGTCGCGCATGCCGTATAGACACACGCATCCACACTTCCGTAAACCGGCCGCTTCAAGTAGGTATACCGGCAAAAGTGTCGGCTCCTTTCTTTTGAAGTTACGGGCCGCGCCAGACGCACGGAAAACGGTCGGTGAGGCCCGCCACAAGGAGATGGCCGCCGGGCAGAGGGCCACATGTCAAAAAAAGTGTCAAGAGATGGAAGATCTCGATTGCGGCTTATCGCGGGGATGGGGGTTAAGTCACCAGCTGCGATCTCGTTCAACCAATCCTCGGTGAAGAGGCGGGGATCAGGGTTGGTTTCCAGAGCCATGAGGCAGCAGTCACGAGGACACAGAGCCTTGCGGCAAGTTGCAACGCATATATCTATTCAGTACTCTATCGATGATTGCCGTGAAGAGTGAGTGATTGGGTTCGAGTGCCGGCCAACGGCGGGCATCCTTTGTCCAGTTGTGGCATGCCGCATGACGGGCACCTTGCCGGCCGGCAAAGGCCATGTGACCGGTTCGCTCTCTGGTAGGTATCGGCGCCGGACCAATATGGGTATTCCTGAAGGTTTGGATGTTTGATGCACACTTCACCCAGACAAACAGAAACATCATTGGTGATGTTATGTTTTATGCACGATACCCGCCGACGGCGCGGCGGCGACACACTACAGTCGATTCTACCGTACACGTTTTCAAACGGCGGGATGTAGTATACAAAGGGATTTTGCGGTACTTGGTGAGGTGTGAGGATAGGTATCGCCCTCGGGGTATTTTTCGCGTGTGTTGGCTGCGGCGAACGGCGATCGTACATTGCTTCGGGGGAAATGTCTCCGCAGCTTTCTCACCAAGAGATCTACATACGGCCGAGGAAACACGAAAGAAGAAGCGTGGGCGGCTCCGCTCACGGGTCCATCTGTTGCAAGTTGCAGGCTTGTAGCGCACATCATTGACCAAAAAGGCTTAAAGGTACAGAGGACCGGGTCGCGACGGCGAAACATGTGCAAAAGAAGAAAAAAAAAAGGCATTCTTTTGACAAAAATGGCAAAATTTTGCCTTCCGTCATGACAGTGTTATCTTGCATCGGCGGAGAAGCTCCGGGTTGGGGGGCGAATGAGGTTGCGACGAGTTGAAATGCGCGAGTCGTCGCAAGTTTTGGTGATGGAGTCAATCAACGTTTTAGTTACTGCGTATGGAGGTGTGGATGGTGTTCATGCCCCTCGTCTTTTGGGGTCAAATGCAATACGGTTGAACCACATGGTGACAGAACACACTCACCCCCCATAAAGGTTCCGATACCGCACGCACACCGCACCAGACCGTCGAACTTGATGGTTGTGTGGATGTCAAGCAGGCCGAACTGTGGGAAAACGGAATCATCAGATCAGCCAAACCGACGGAGAGTGAGAGTTAGATTCATGGGGTGGTTGTTCCACAAGGCACAAAGACGGTGAGCATAACAGACAGGTTTCGCCACGGGATGGAGTCATGGTATCGTGGAAATCGTGACAAGAGGTTTTCCATGTCGTTCATCAACTGAGACGCGGCGCGTGGTCCGGCGTCGTGGCGATGACGTCAAGGTTCGATGGAGGGGCAGAAGGGGGGGGGGGCGGGGTTCATCCTCTTCTTCTTCTTCGTCTTCTTCGTCTTCGTCTTCTTCGAGTTATCCTTGCCGGCTGTTTGGGTTTCCTGCTCGGGAGGGACCAACCCCGTGCATACTGTCACTATTACACCACGGATGCACTACTTTACTCACTCTTGTACGCACAAATGCTGTGCCCATTGACTAGCAAAAGGGTACTCCGTAAAGTAGTTCTGTCTTGCCTGGAGCGGCGGCGAGAGGGGCAACAGGAGCCAGTGACAACATCGTGTCCGCTTCGGAAGCGACGTTTCCAGGGGGTTTAAGCTCTTTGGCAGCTCCATCCGCGCGGGAACCCTGGGAAAGGAAAAAAAAGGCTTCGCGGCGTGGCGTGGCGTGGCGTGGCGGGCGATGACATCAGCGAGGAAAAGGATTTCAACACCAAACTGATTCGTGGCGGAGGGACTTAGATGCCTGCGAGAATCCTTACCTTGCAAGTTGCCTTGCCTTGCCCGGCCCAGTGACGGTGACAGAGCACTGGAGCCGTGTCAGTCGAATGCAGCGGGATGCAAAGAACCCGGAATCCTGGGAGAGTTTAAACGGTTTCTCAGGAGTCAAGGGGGCCATTGGGCCGTGGGTTGTTGGTGATTACACACATACAGAGAAAGGATAAAAAAGACAAAAGGTAAAAAGCTAGAATGAGCCCTACGACGAAGTTACGTCGCCCCGGGTTGCCCCCCCCCCCCCCACCCTAACGCAAATCACTTTAAAATCAAGGCACCTCGTTTAGAGGGGGAGGGAAAAGGCTCTTTCTGGGAGTTTGCCATGTGGCTGGTCGCCTGGCCGCTGGACTCAAACTGCTTGCAGAAGACTTCCGTGCCTGACTGACCCTGACGTGGGTGACGTTCACCTTTGCTAAGGTAGCCAACCCCCACCACGTCACTGGCGATGATCTTCAAGGGTTGCTGAATCGTATCGTGCAGCGAGGTGACTACGCTTTCCGCGGGAGTATGTAGATATTTGCCATGCCTGTCTATTTGGGATTGGATAGTATGGTAAGCCCGGGGCGGTGTATCACAGTCAGAGAGTCCTTCTAAGCTGCGTCTCGTGATGGTGAGGCGGTGCTGCTTGGTGCTGATGCGGATGCTGATCAAGGAAGAGTCCGTCGTAAAACCAATCAGTCTCGTGTTGGTTGGCGCTTTTCTCATACCTTATTCTACCGTGTAGGAATTCTCGGATTTCAAGTCACACCCTGCAGATCTTGGGATTACCCGAGGGATCGTAAACGGTATCAAAGCAAAAGAATCAATGGCTGCGAAAACGGATGGCCGAAGGACACCGGGTAATGCTGTTATCCCCCCTCGGACCCCCTCCGCCTTGGATTATGCGTTCTTGCCGGGCTTTTTTGGCTCGCCTTAACTCGCGACAGGGGAAATGGGTGAACCGTGCTATGCTGTATTGTCCTGCTGTCGATGCCGAGGCCGTCTGCCGCCTGCCCTGAATATGATTGAAACGCCAGAAACTCTTCCGTGGGGACAAAAATCGTGTACCTGGACATACTTGCGACACGGCTCGCGCATATTGGAATACGGACCGCGGTGCGCCGCAAAACGGTCTGGCGGGGTCGAGGCCCGTAAAAGCAGTGAGGTCATTGCGGGATGTAGGATGCAAATGACAAGACGGCAGGTGGTACCCAGGGGGAGGGGGGAAACAAGAAGGCCGCGGTCTTTTTTTCTTCAATCTGGTTTCTACAGGATGATTCGGGTAGTTCGGCCGGGAGAATTCATGTAACTTCTGAGAAAACGTCAACGATTAGAAGGCCTCTCGACCATCGATCGGGCGGATCGGACGGGATCGTGGACGGACTTGGGAGGGGCCAGTCGGAAGAATAAATGGGGCTTACGGGACTGTCGGTGCCGTCCGGGATGGGCGGAGTGGTTTCCTGAATTTGCTTCGGGCTTTTGTCTTTTTTCGCTTGCGGCGATCTCCTGGCAATCCTCGTCGGACTTGTGAGTGGGTATATTCGTATTCTTCAGACATACTGGCTATCTACCTCCCTAGACATATCCTTCTCATCACGGATCTGAATATTTTAGAAGAGGGGATATCCGGCAGTGTGCTCAGACACGCTTCTGCCACCAGGAGGTCTTGTCGGCGTTTCGGATCCGAAGGGGGAGTATTCAGCCGCGCGTCAAATTTCCCATGATGACAGAACATAAGCTAAAAAAAAAAGAAAAACGAAAAGACGGATGGAAGCTTGCGAGGCTTGGGCATGCGTGAGTACGTGTGTGCAGCTCGCTCGGCCTCGCCTACAGCTTCTAGTTCTGCTTGGGGAGGCCGACAGCCTGCGATGTTAGGGCTCGAAACCCGCTCAGGTTTATGTAGCCTTTGGGATACTAGACGATGGGTAATTTCGGCCTTGAAGGGGTCTAGCACAGATGAGTTTCCTTCGTGGGGGACGAGAACCAGAGTTGTCACAGCGGTTGGCAATGTGAATTGAAGTCGGTGCGTGATGAAGTTATACGGGATTTTATAGCATCACAACCGCGAGAGGACGTTGGGGCTATGATACACCTCACATCATAATAAAGTAGCAATGACTAATGTAGATAGTCCATCCCTTTGGTAATCGATAGCTTGCTTGAATATAGTGCTCGCTTCAACGGTGTACATGAAATGCCCCAAACGCCTTGCCCATTTAACCTGGCTCGCAATGTTCTTCCGCCGCGCAAATACAACTACAGTACAGATAAGGAAAAAGTAATCGGGAGAACTCCAGACTGCTGTGGGAATCAATCCGACAACGCCTTTACTCCTTCTTCTCCTTCTTCTTGCCCTCATCCTTGGACTTGGACTTGGACTTGCCCTCATCCTTGGAATCGTCCTTATCCCCATCCTTGGAGTCATCCTCAGACCCGTCCTTGTCCTCAGACTTTTCTTCCTTCTCGTCATCCTGCTTGTTGTCCTCATCCTGCTTGTCGTCCTCATCTTGCTTATCCTCCTCCTTCTCCTCCACCTTCTCATTTTCCTCCTCCTCGGAGTCGTCCTTCTTGTTGGCACCTGTGTCCTTCTTGTCATCCTTCTTGCTCTTGCTCTTGGAGTCGCCCTTCTTGGCATTCTTCTTCTCCTCCTCCTTTTGCTTCTTCTCTTCTTCCTTCTTCTTCTTCTCAGCCTCTTCCTTCTCCTTTTTCTGCTTCTTTCTCTCCTCCTCCTCGAGCTTAGCCCAGTCCTTGGTGGTGTCGGTCTTGCCCAGGTGCATGCTCTCAGCTAGGCCTTCGCCAATATGGGGTTGTGCGTTGCCAATCTTGGTGCGACCAACCAAGCTGACAAAGATGGAGACTCCAACAATGGCAGTCAGGACGAAGCGGTAGATTCCGTACCATTGCGGGGTCCAGCCCTTGTTCTTAGCTCGGGTGTCGGCAAGGTAGAGGAAGGTGAAGGCGGCGAATTGCGAGGTGAGGGCATATTCGACGGGCATGAGGAGGGACGGCCAGGCAATCATAGGCGCGACGACACCCATGCCGTAGCGGAACTTTGTTCGGGTGGGATGAGGCGTCTTTTCGGCATATTCCATGCCCTGCAGTCGCGTTAGCCCAGTCATTCCGTCACAGTTGACGCGCGGATGCTGCTCACCCAATGGACTGCTCCAAGGAAGGAGATGATGATGGCGCCGTATCCGAGCTGAATGGGCTCGAGGAGGCTCAGCCAGTATTGCGCTGAATCATGATTCATGTAAATATGGTTTGCAAATGTCGATGTAGAGGGCCATTCGAGGTTCAGGTCCCAGCTCAGGTAGACTGTGCTCAGGGATGTAGCAAGGTAGGGCAGAGTGCCTGCAAGACCGAGCAAGTAGGGCTCCCTTGGCACTTCGCTAAGATTGAAGGTATCCTTGACAATGTTCTATCGGTAATGTGTCAATTGGTGTGTACCGCATGATATCTGGGGCGGAGCAGGCTGGTGCAGACTTACCAACTCCTTCTTGAGTCCTCCCGTGAGATCCTCTTCCTTTTGTGTTTTCGCGGGCTCCGGCTCAAAGAGGTGAATCCTAGACGACTCGGTCGAAACCGCCTCGGGATTAGACTCGAGCTTCTTCTTTGCAATCTCGGCCTCGGCCTTCTTATCGATCTTGTCGTAGGGCGAATTGGTGTATCGCGCTTGGAGGGACAAGGGAATCAAACGAGCTTGGAGGGCCGAAGCAGGTCGCCTGGGGGTGTGAAGAGCACTCGACGGAGACCTCGTCGAAAAGGGTGTTGACGGGATTGCTGAGGGAGCTGCAACTTTGCGTGGAGAAATCCGCGCGAGTTGACGCGAAGAGCGAAGCATCGTGAGGGAGCTTTGGCGTATGTTTTCAGGAGCTACCTTGTGTGCGAGGATGGCGAGGTTGATATGGTTTTGGGCAGTTTCAAGTTGTAGTCTAAATGTATGAACGGAAGGAATCAAGGTCGGAATGAAGCCAGCAAACAGTTGTATCCTCTCTGGGAATTGGTGGTATCAATGCCTGTGGGAAGTTGTTGTTGATGATTGTTGAAGCAAAACAAGAGTCCGGCCGAGTGTCTTGAAGGCCTCTTTTGGTGTCGCCCAAGAGGACCAATTAAATTCGCAAAGTGCCTACCTTATCCGATTGCCTCAAGTTGATGTAAGGCTCGGGTCCAGAACTGGAACTGGACGTGGAAAACCAAGGCACACAGCTGGTCCACGGTAAGGTCCTCATTGCTCGCGTTTGCATGGCCATCAGATCGCACGCAGCCCAGGCCATCGAGGTTGCCAGAGCTCCAGCTGCCGGATGGTGACGTAATGTGGAGACCTGTCCCATGCCCAAGGTGGTAGGCACCCAGTGACGTCCGGGCCAGAGGCTCCGCATTGGACGAACTAGCAGCTGAGTGGGGTGGAGTACCGCTACTGCTTAGTGGCCCAAGCTCCTCCTCTTCTATCCCCCGCCGTCTGTACCGATGCGATACCACGCCTTGGGTAACTACCTTAGGTACCTGTCTCACCCCTCACCTTACTTACGCAGGCCGTACTCCGCTCCGTACCTTAGGTAGGTAGGTACTGAATTAAGGGAGCACGAAAGGCAGGTGAGTGCATTTCCTCAGTCGTAGGTATTTACCATCGCAAGCGCATATGTAGCAATTAACACAGACATTCCAATGTTGTAGTTCGTCCTAACGCACCAGATCATGATTGAATTTCCAAAACCGAAAAGAGAGAGCACTTGACACTTGCCTACCGTAGCCAAGATTCGTAACCTCTATTCCTCTTTGATGATGGGAGTCGAGTTCCGCTTAAAGCATTGATACAGATACGTACAAACTTGAGTGAAGGCCTTACCGAATTGGGCTATGATGCAGGTATGTAGCTACCCCCCTCGACTGAGGTCCGGAGTACTGTGTAGTCGGTAGACCCACCCTGCCGTGGCTCAACGGGTCCACTAGAATCCACTTGTAGACGTCTGTGACGGTCCATTCGGAGCAGGAGCAGTTGAAGTTCTGGCAAGAGGCAGCGGGCAGCCACACAGTCTGCCCTGGGCCGAGCTGTTGCCCTGGCCTGTTTCTGGCTCTGGTGCGGGGGAAGGCACTTTGGCAGCTGGCTGGCGCTCACCCACTTCAACAATCAGGCAGCGTCATCATGCACAAATCCGCCGCTCCCTCAGTCCAGACCCCAACCTGCCCCGACACTGTGACCAAACCAACCCTGCCAACGCCCACCCCCCAGTACCAGCACAAGCACAAGCACAAGCACCAGCTCAATATCGACAACGCAGACCAGCCTGCAATCTGTCAAACTTGAGCTGGCAAACATTCACTTTTGGGCAAATCTGCGACGCGGCATTCTCTTTCCCATACCTGCCTACCTACCTTGCCCTACTTCGCCGCCAGTACACCTCAGACCCGGAGTCACGGCCGACGGCACGCCATCCGAGAACACGACATCCACCCCTCGATACCCAAAAATTCCACATCACCCACCGTTGATAGTACGCTTGATATTACACCTACGTCGAAAAGTAACGACGCCCAAAAACCGAGCAACCCACCAAGACCCCGTACACGATACCATCCTACAGCGCGCGTCACTTTGATGACGGCAGAGCCTTTCCGGCGGCTACTGATCTGACCTGCGCCCTGCCCGTCGTCATCGAGCTTTCCGACTTTCCGAGTCTCTCCCTTCCTATGCTTCCCATTACCGATACACGATAGAACACCAACCTGACCCTCCCTCGCCAGGGTTAAGGCGCCACATACAGACAAGATGTTGGAGGGACTCGTTGCCGGCCTGCTCAATAGGTTCCTGGGCATGTACGTCAAGAATTTCGATCCAGCACAGCTCAAGGTTGGAATCTGGTCTGGCGATGTCAAGCTACGCAACCTCGAGCTTCGGAGGGAAGCTCTCGACCAGCTGAAGCTTCCCATCAACGTCATGGAAGGCCATCTCGGCGAGCTCACACTCATAATCCCATGGTCCAACTTGCGTGGCGCGCCCGTCAAGGTCTTCATCGAGGATGTCTTTCTGCTGGCCTCCCCCCGGGAAGAGGCTGCGTATGACGAGCAAGAGGAAGAGCGTAGGAAGCAGAGAATCAAGATGGAGAAACTCGATTCTGCAGAGCTTCTCAAGGAGAGGTCTCAAGAGGGCCTCAGCCAGGAGGAGCAGAAAAAGAGCCAGACGTTTACCCAGAGCCTGGTCACCAAGATTGTCGACAACCTGCAAGTCACAGTCAAGAACATCCATATCCGATACGAAGATTCCATTTCCGCTCCCGGACACCCCTTTGCACTTGGTGTGACTCTCGAGGAGTTCAGTGCTGTCAGCACCGACGGCCAGTGGAAGCCCACCTTTGTCCAGGACTCGACCAAGAGCACCCACAAGCTTGCAACCCTCGGCGCCCTCGCCGTCTACTGGAACACAGATACAGAGCTGCTGGGCCCGGGCCGAGAGGTCGATACTGGCGACAAACCACCGATGCCGCATGATGAGATGGTTGACAAGTTCAAGAGCCTGATAGGGTCGACCGAGGACACAGGCCTCAACCACCAATTCATCCTTCGACCCGTCAACGGAAAGGCAAAGATTGTCCTCGACAAGACGGGGGATGTCCATGCTCCCAAGGCCAAGGCCAGTCTACTGTTTGAGGAGATTGGTCTCGTAATCGATGACGACCAGTACCGTGATGGCTTGATGATGGTTGACCTTTTCCACTACTTCATCCGCCACCAAGAGTACAAAAAATTCCAGCCCAAAGGAGTCACACCCAAGGAAGACCCCAGGGCCTGGCTCAAGTTTGCTGGTGACTCCGTCCTCAGCAAGATCCACGAGAAGAACCGTAGATGGTCATGGGAATACTTCAAAGAACGACGTGATGACCGCCAACGCTACATTGAACTCTTCAAGAAGCGCAAGCAACAGCAACAACTCAGCTCCCAAGAGAACGAAGACATCAACAAACTCGAGATCAAGCTCGATTACGAGGATCTCCGATTCTGGCGATCTCTGGCACGGAACCAGCTTAAGAAGGAGAATGCCGCTGCCCTAAAGAACCAGCCCCCTAAACAGGAGCAACAGGGCTGGCTGGCGTGGGCCTGGGGTAGTGGCCAGAAGCAGCAGGAACACCATGCTGAAGATGATGAGAACACACAAATCACCGAGGAGCAGCGCAAAGAGCTCTACGACGCCATCGAGTTTGACGAGAAGACTGCCTTGGCAGAGTCAGTTGATGTTCCTCGGGACTCTGTCAAGATGCAAGTTGAGGCATGGCTGAGCACCGGAAGCTTCACGCTGAAGAAGAGCCATAATGGCAAGCGGAGTGATCTTCTGAGCCTGCACTTTGATGTTTTCAAAGCCAAGGTGCTGCAGCGTCCTGATTCCTTTCTGGCTGATCTCAGTCTGGGTGGACTTCGTGTCAACGATGGCACCACGCCAGACTCACTGTTTCCCGAGATTGTCAGAGTCAAGGACGCCCCCGAGATCCACGACCAAAAACGCCTAACCATCGAAGAGCTCGAAGATAACGACGACGAACCCTTCTTTCGCTTTGAGGTCGAACAAAACCCCATCGACCGCGAAGGCGACATTGCTCTCAGCGGATCCCTCAAGCCACTCGAGATTGTCTGGAATCCAAACTTCGTCGTAGGCGTGGCCGACTTCTTTAGACCACCAGAACGACACATGGAGTCCATCACAGCGCTGATGGAAACCGCCGGCGCCACCGTAGAGACCTTCCGAGAACAGACGCGGGCTGGTCTGGAATTCGCTCTCGAGGAGCACAAGACCATCAATGCCCAGCTTGACCTACAGGCCCCGCTTATTATTGTACCGGTCAGCATCAACGTCAAAGAATCTACTTGTCTAATTCTGGATGCCGGTCATATCAGCGTTAACAGCGAGCTGGTGGACCAGGACACTATGAAACAGATTCAGTCGAAACAACGCCAATCGTACACTGACGAAGACTTCAAGCGCTTAGAGTCTGTCATGTACGACAAATTCTTGGTCAAGCTCTCCTCCACCCAGGTGCTGATCGGTCCCTCGATCGAGGCGACAAAGGCTCAAATATCGAACAAGGACGACACACAGCACTTGCACGTGGTGGAAGAGATCAACGTCGACTTTGTGGTTGAGACTTCGATTCTGCCCAAGGCGCCAAATCTGACCAAACTGAAGGTCTCTGGCCACCTTCCCATGCTCCATGCAACCATATCAGATTCCAAGTACAAGAATTTGATGCGAATCATCGATGTCGCCATCCCCAAGTTTGGCAACCAAGAGCTGCAACAGGCGCAAATCAAGGACTCCCAGGACCAAGCAGTGACAACTCGCCCACGTGGCCTGAGTACCGCCTCTAACCGATCGCGTTCTCGCAAGGACACCAATAGCCGCCGGAAGTCTTCTCAATTCCCTTTCATGCAGCAACAAACTGCCATCGTGATTGACGAAGATGACGACGATCAGGACGAGTTTGAGGACGCCGACGATGGTGGTAGGAGCAACAAGGAACAGCTCAAGCTCCAACAGCGTTCTTTCGAGCTCAAGTTCAAGGTCGACACCCTCAAGGGATCCCTCTATCGGAGCGATCCTGACAGGAAGAAGCCTGATCAGCTTCTTGTCGAGCTTGTTGCTGAGAATTTCGACCTTCTTTTCTATCTACGTCCATATGACATGTCTGCGGAGGTCTCGCTTGGTTCCGTCATCATGGACGACTTTGTTGACAACCCTCCTGCGGAGTTCAAGTCCATTGTTTCATCTGGGGACGTTGAGGATCGAGAGCAGAATCGTAGTCTTGTCAGCGTCAAGTTTACCAAGGTTAATCGACTATCACCAGAGTTCATGCCTGTGTATGAAGGTGTGGAGACGAACGTTACCGCCGCAATATCGACTATCAACCTCATCGTTACGCGGAAGACGCTTCTTACCTTGCTTGACTTCATCCTGGCAACTTTCACAGGGAACAACAACGAGGCAGCGACGCCTCAAGAACAGAAGGCCATCTCCGATTCGGAGGACGATGACGAAGGTGTCGAGATTGCCGTTGATGCTCCTCCCGAGGACGGGCCTACAAACGCAGGCTCCATTAGAGTCAAGATCGACCTGAAGAGTATCCGTCTGATCCTGAACAACGATGGAATTCGCCTAGCAACCCTGTCTTTCAACCATGCCGATGTTGGAGTCTTCCTTTTGGGCAAGACGATGCGAGTCAATGCTAGACTGGGCAATCTCAATCTGGTTGACGATATCAATCAAGGTGTCTCGGAGGATTCCAACCTGAGGCAACTCATTTCTATCCAAGGCGATGAGCTCGCTGACTTCCGCTACGAGACGTTCGATGCTACCAACAAGAAAGCGTATCCTGGATACGACTCATCGGTCTACCTACGGGCTGGTTCCGTCAAGCTTAATTTCCTCGAGGAGCCCTTCCGGAAGATCATTCAGTTCCTCGTCAAATTTGGCAAGATGCAAGCCATTTACAACGCCGCACGTCAAGCCGCAGCGTCCCAGGCCACCCAAATCCAACAAAGCACAAACAAGTTTAAGTACGACGTTGTGGTCAAGACGCCAATTGTCGTCTTCCCTCGGGTCGTCAATCACGGCCAGCCCAAACGGGACGTTATTACTGCCTACTTGGGTGAGATCTACGCTCAGAACAAGTTCGCGCCCTTGGACGATTCCCAAGACTCCCAAATTGCGACCAAGATCTCCGCAGGCATTCGCAATATTCGTCTGACGTCCGATTTCAACTATCCTGGTGACCTTTCAGAGGAGTTGGAGTTGATCGACAAAGTTGACTTGGGCTTTAATGTCACGTATGCCGAGCACCAAGATGGCACAAAGCGACCCGAGCTCGAAATTGAAGGAAGCATGTCGGATTTCAACTTGAAACTTACTCAGTACCAACTGAGGTTCCTGATGGAGATTTCGAAGGCAGTACCAGCAGCGTTCGCCACTGATTCAGAAGAGCAAGATCAGGAAGCTGAGCGAGAAGTAGACAAGGACACTCTTCAAAGGGCAAGATCCATGCCACTTGACAAGAAGGGTAGCGAGGAGGAGAAGCAAGTCGATCTTGGGCCCGAACTGTCACCCAAGAACCAGACATGGACAAAACTAGACCTTGTCTTTCAGGTCAACACAATTGGCATGGAGCTATTACTTGCTCCGGATGACAAGCCGATCGGCAAGCTTGAAGATGCCAGCCTGTCGCGCTTCTCTTTGGACGTCACCAAACTCAAGACGAGAATGCTCAACGATGGTTCGCTCGAAGGCGAGTTCCTGATCCACTCATTCACGATTTACGACAGCCGTCCGCGTGAAACAAACAAGTTCCGACGTATCATGACTTCTTCAAACAAGGAGGTTCAACAACTGATGGCCAGCATCACAATGTCTGGCGGCCAAGACAGAAGCCTAATCGCAATCGTCACCGTTGACAGCCCACGCATAATCTTTGCACTCGACTATCTCTTTGCCATCCAGAACTTCGTCATGGTTGGCTTGCAACCGGAGGAACCTTCTCCGGTAGACGATGAGTCTCTGTTCGAGACCCCCGACGAATCAGAAGCCGACGCCGACTCAATGCAAGTCACTTGGTCCAATAAGCCCAAGTCCCAGAAGAGCAGTAGAGAGGGCGCGGAAGAGCCGCAGGCAGAGGCGGAGGAGAAGCCACAGAGCACCATGAGCATTGCGTATAGGGTGAACATTGTCGATGCACAGGTCATCCTGATCGCCAACCCCCTCAGCGCAAGCTCCGAAGCCATTGTTCTGGGTACTAAGCAAGTTTTGCTTTCTCAGCAACATGCTCTGACCTTCCAGGTCTCCGAGATCGGCATGTTTTTGTGCCGAATGGATCGATTCGAAGACTCGCGTCTCCGACTCATTGACGACTTTTCAGTCCAAATGTCTATGGATAGCTCGAAACCCAACATTACAAGCATCCATGCTGATATTGAACCCCTGATTTTGAGGTTGTCCCTAAGAGACATTCTGCTCGCACTTCAGATCGCAAGCAAGGCGACTGAGCTGTCAGATCAACAGCAAAAGGATCAGAAGGAGAGCAAGAGCGCATCGGCAGCGGACGAGAAGGCGAGAAAGCTGCGTCAAGCAGGTCTGAAGCAGCGGACTGCCAGTGGCAAGGGCCCTTCAACCATTGCGAATAAGACTATGATGTCCAAGACTGCATTGGTAGCAGCATCCCAGGCCAAACAAGCCCATAATGATTCCAATAACACAGCTGTTCAAACTCAGCCGAAGCGCCACGAGGAACTTTCGGCAACAATCGAGGGCATCCGCGTTGTCCTTATCGGCGATGTCCACGAACTTCCCATTCTGGACCTGGGTATCAAGAACTTCACCGCCACGGCCGAAGACTGGTCTTCGAATCTCAAAGCTGAAACTGCGATTGAGATCTATACGAACGTGTACAACTTTTCAAAGTCCGCGTGGGAGCCTCTGCTAGAGCCTTGGCAGGTCGGATTTGGCATTGCGAGAGAGCAGCAGTCGGGTCTTTTGTCCATTGATGTCGCTTCCAAGAAGATCTTTGATGTCACAATCACGACAGCTACCATCGCTTTGGCGTCCAAGTCCTTCGCTTTCCTTAGCAAGGATGAGGATGTTCTCGGCAAACCGCGTGGTGTGGACGCCCCTTACCGCATCCGGAACTATACCGGATTTGACGTTGTCGTACAGTCAAAGAGTATGACGACGGACGACAACATGACCGCGCGTCTCGAGGACGGGCAGGAAGTCCCTTGGAGCTTCGAACCGTGGGAGAAGATGCGAGAGAACCTCTCGACCGAGAGCAGTACTGGTAGTGTCGGCATTCACTTGGAAGGTAGTGGCTTTGACCCGGTCAAGAACGTCAGGCTGAACCGTGAGGGTGAAGCGATCTACGGCCTCAAGCCGAAGACTGACAACATTTTGCACCGACTTCTCGTGGAGGTCACCCTGGGCAAGGACAACGTCAAATATGTCACTTTAAGATCGCCCCTCGTAGTTGACAACCTCACCCAGATCCCAGTCGAGCTCGGTGTCTACGACGCGCAAGAGGGCCATCTGCTCAAGATTGAGAAGATCGCGCCCGGTGAAAGCCGCCCGGCTCCTGTGGGTGCTGTGTTCTTGAAGTCTCTACTGGTACGGCCTGACTCTGGATTTGGCTACGCCTGGTCCTCTGAGACCTTGTGGTGGAGAGATCTCTTGAAGCGGCCAACCCGGACGATGGTTTGCAAGGGGGAAAACGGGGACCCGTTTTACTTCCAGCTCAACGCCACCTTTGATCGGTCGAATCCTTTGACCAAGTAAGTCTGCCATCATCTTAACATGATCCTTGACTAATCTCTCGTTCAGAAACTATCCTTACATGCGCATCAAGCTCTCGCCTCCAGTCATCCTCGAGAACTTGCTTCCTTACGACTTCAAGTATCGCATCTACGACAAGAACACCAAAAAGGACTGGGCAAACTTCCTCCGCAAAGGTGGTCTTAGCCCCGTACATGTTGTAGAGCTATCACACCTCCTCCTCCTCAGTGTTGACATGCAGGACACTGTCTTCAAACCCAGCGACTTTGCCATCATCAACTCCGGGGCTTCGGATGATTTCAAAAAGGAAGACAGGCTGCTCTGCAAGGACGAGGAAGGCTTGCAGCTCAATCTCAAGCTCCACTACCACAAGATTCCTGATAGCGGTGGAGCTTTCCGAGTCACGGTCTACAGTCCCTACATCATCCTGAACAAGACTGGTCTTGACCTGCAGATCAGAGCCAAGGGCTTCTTGCAGGGCGCACGACCTGCAGCCGGACAGTCGACTCTGTCCTCCAGGTCTGGCAATAACCGTCCTAGAGCTACGCCATTCATGTTCTCCTACGGCAACGACGATCATAGAAACCGAGCCTTGCTGCAGATTGCGGATTCGGAATGGAGCAAGCCGCAGAGTTTTGACGCCATCGGAAGCACAACCGAGGTGGTGCTGCCCTCACCCTCCAGGAACACTGAGGTGCACATTGGCATCACCACCGAGGCTGGAGAAGGCAAATACAAGATGACCAAGGTCGTTACCCTCGCACCACGATTTGTTCTGGAAAACAAGCTTGGAGAGGAGATCAACGTACGCGAGTCTAGCTCTTCTGGGTTTATGACGCTGAAGCCCGGCGCCCATGAGCCACTTCACTTCATGCAGAAGACCTCCATCAAGCAACTTTCGTTGTGTCATCCCGGCATGAACAACCAGTGGACCTCTCCTTTCAACATATCAGACATTGGAACCACCCACGTCAAGATTGCCAAAGCAGGCCAACGCCAACGTCTGATTCGCGCTGAGATCTTAATGGAGGGTGCAACAATCTTCCTGCATCTCAGCTTGGAGACCAAGAATTGGCCCTACCAGATGCGAAACGAGAGTGATACGGAATTCACATTCTACCAGGCCAACCCTAGCCTGGACGATGATGGAGTCGAAGACAGATCCGGCTGGAGGCCAATCAAGTATAGGCTGCCGCCTAGGAGCATCATGCCATACGCATGGGATTTCCCGGCTGCCAAGTTCCGTGAGATCATCATCAACGCCCATGGCAAGGAAAGACATGTCAAGCTCGCGGAAATCGGCAATCAGATTCCAATGAAGTTTGCGACAACATCCGGACAACAGAAGATTATCGACATCAATGTTGCCGCTGACGGACCTACCCAGACGATGATTCTGTCCAACTTCAGGCAATCCAAGAGTCTGTATCGACAGAAGTCCAAGTCCGGATCTCGCACGAGCACCGATGGCTTTGAGGTCAAAGACCAAGAGACGACAGCAACCTTCCGCGCTCAGCTGAAGCTTTCGGGTATTGGAATTTCGCTCATCAATTCACAACTAAAGGAACTTGCATACGTCACATTCAGAGACGTCTCTCTTCGTTACCACGATTCTCCTCTACATCAGACTATCGCTCTATCTGTTAAGTGGATTCAAATAGACAACCAGCTGTACGGTGGTCTGTTCCCAATGATCTTGTACCCGAGTGTCGTGCCAAAGAGGGCTCAAGAGGTCGACGCACATCCTTCGCTTCACGCCATGGTTACTCGCGTGAAGGACGATTCCTACGGGGTGCTGTACATCAAGTATGCAACACTGTTGATGCAGCAGATGACAATCGAGCTCGATGAGGACTTTGTTTACGCTGTCTTGGACTTCTCCAATATTCCTGGGGCCGCCTGGTCAGACACCAATGAGGAAGGCAAACTCTGTGACGAGGAGCTGGACATCCCAGAGCCGCAGCGGCAGCAATCTGGCCAAGACATCTACTTCGAGCTGCTCAACATCCAGCCCATGCAACTCGACCTCTCCTTCATGCGCACGGAACGAGTCAATGCCGAGGACAAGACGTCGTCTCGAAACCCTCTCATGTTCTTCCTCAATGTCATGACGATGGCCATCGGTAATATCAACGACGCGCCGATTCGCCTTAATGCACTCATGCTAGACAACGTTCGCGTGTCCGTAGCTGCCTTGACACAAAACATCACGAGTCACTACAGCCAAGAAGTTCTCTACCAGGTTCACAAGATCCTCGGGTCTGCCGACTTCCTCGGAAACCCCGTTGGTTTGTTCAACAACATCAGCTCCGGCCTCACGGACGTGTTCTACGAACCCTACCAAGGCCTCATTCTTTCGGACAAGCCCGAGGACTTTGGTATCGGAGTTGCGAAGGGAGCCGCGTCACTTGTCAAGAAGTCTGTCTACGGCTTCACCGATTCCTTCTCCAAATTCACTGGGAGCTTGTCCAAGGGCCTTGCAGCTGCGACTCTCGACAAGCAATTTCAAGATCGTCGTCGCATTACACGTGCACGCAATCGACCCAAACATGCTCTGTATGGGGTCACCACCGGCGCCAACTCTTTCTTCACAAGCGCCGCTTCTGGCGTGGGTGGACTCGTCCGCAAGCCGTTGGAGGGTGCTGAGCAGGAGGGCGCTGTTGGATTCTTCAAGGGAATCGGCAAGGGTGTCGTCGGATTCGCTACCAAGCCCGCTATTGGCGTTCTAGACATGGCCTCGAATGTCTCGGAAGGCATCCGCAACACGACCACCGTCTTTGACGGCTCAGAACTCGATCGCGTCCGCCCTGCTCGATTCGTGCCCTCTGACGGTATCGTGCGACCGTACAATGCCCGGGAAGCCCTTGGCCAGTCATGGTTGAAGCAGGTCGACAATGGCAAGTACTTCAACGAGAACTACATTGCCCACCTCGAACTGCCACGCGAGGACATGGTTGTCATGGTCACTTACGCTCGGATTTTGCTTATTCGTAGCCGGCGACTGACGTCGGAATGGGATGTGCCCCTCAAGGACGTACAGACAATTGCCAAGGAGCGGACTGGCCTGAGCCTGACGCTGAGGGGAGGCACGAACGGTCCGTTCCTACCTGTTGGCGATGAAAGTGGCCGCGCCTTTTTGTACAAGATGGTAGCCGTCGCTGTGGAGGAATTCAACCGTCGGTTCAGGGGACTCGAGTAAGGCGGGAGGCGGATGGTGTGACACTGTGGCCGTGTAACAGGCCGAGGCTGGTTCGAATACATGAGGGCAGGTCTTTTTGACTTGATTCACTATTACTTCTCTTCTTTTTTTGAGGCCTGTAAGCATAGCCTCG
The DNA here is from genome assembly GCF_030867605.1 of Colletotrichum paranaense. Classification (NCBI taxonomy): domain Eukaryota; kingdom Fungi; phylum Ascomycota; class Sordariomycetes; order Glomerellales; family Glomerellaceae; genus Colletotrichum; species Colletotrichum paranaense. Next base: position 1,535,442 of record NW_026848970.1, read on the forward strand.
CGATTTCATTAGCAATTACATATACTTTATCTTGTCTTGTGTTAGCACATTAGGACCCTTTACCAGCAGCCGTGAGCTCACAAAAGATCTGCTGACGAGGCCTTTGTATAAAAGCGGCAAAGTACATGGGCAGTAAATACCCCTCCCTCCCTGGTATCAGTTGTCACGTTTATCACTTGCCAGCGCATTTACATTTCAGTCATAGCAATCGCAACAAGAAAGGAGTGTGGGTGTATTATCTTCCAAGTGACCAAGTTCAACCAAGATGCGCTATTATACTAAAATCAGAAAAGAACAAACGCCCTAATGCTATGCTCAAACTCCACCGTGTAATGCCATTTATACCATCTTCCATCCTCGGATGCTCATCAATCATGATTGACGATCCGTCTATGTATGTCCAACTCCTTGTTAAAAACCAACCCTTTAGTTGGAGGGGCAGTAGCCGATAGTGCAAGCGTCAGACTTGCAGCAGCCGCGGAAGCCGTTGGCGCACGACTGGAAGAATCCGGTGCCGGGGGCACAGACAGTGGGATCAGCGTTGGCGTTGGACTTGCTCTCGGGGGTCGGGGTGGCGGTCGTCTGAGGGGCCGTCTTGGTCACCGTCTCAAAGGTCTTGACGTCCGGGCAATAGCCAATGGTGCAGGCGTCCTGCTTGCAGCAGCCGCGGAAGCCGTTGGCGCACGACTGGAAGAAGCCGGTGCCGGGGGCGCAGACTGTAGGGTCGGCGGCGCGCTTTGAGGGGGAGGCGATGGCCAGATCGGGGCAGTATCCCAAGGTGCAGGCGTCGGATTTGCAGCAGCCGCGGAAACCATTTGAGCAGGACTGGAAGAAGCCGGTGCCAGGGGCACAGACGGTGGGATCCTGACGCTTCTCGGAAGCAGAGGTAGTAGGGCAGTAGCCAAGAGTGCAGGCGTCAGACTTGCAGCATCCGCGGAAGCCGTTGGAGCAAGACTGGAAGAAACCAGTGCCGGGAGCGCACACCGTCGGGTCCTGACGCTTCACAGAGGCCGAGGGACAGTAGCCGATGGTGCAGGCGTCCTCCTTGCAACATCCACGGAAGCCATTGGAGCAGGATTGGAAAAATCCGGTGCCGGTAGGGCAGACGGTGGGGTCGTTGGATTGCTGGCTGGCCGAGTGGCCGGGGTTGACGGGGGTGGTCTCGGCCGGAGCGTTGGCGGAGGTTCCGGTCACGCCAGGGCAGTAGCCGATGGTGCAGGCGTCGGCCTCGCAGCAGCCGCGGAAGCCATTGGCACAGGACTGGAAGAAGCCAGTACCCGGCGCGCAGACAGTGTCGTCGCGCTTGGTGTTGAGGGAAGGGCTTGCCGAGGCAAGAGTTGCGACGGCAGCGAGGAAAGTGAGGACGATGGAAGAATGCATTGTTGATTAATAGATGTGGTGGATTCGAGTTTAGATTAAGCAGAAGTTGACGATTGTGAGAGTGATGGAGTCGAGGTTTGCAGATTGAACGATTGTCCCAAGGAAAGAGAAACCGACAAAGGAAATAAGGAAATAGGAAAGAAAAAAGAGGAAAAGAAAATGTGAAGTTATAAACGAGCTGTTCGAAGTGATTGTTGATGAGAAGAAAGAGACACCATATCGGGGGAGGAACCAGGTTGGATTTATACACATCTGACAAGAAGTGAAATACAGGTCGTTTGCACGGAAACTATTTTCATTGCCATCTCTCAGAGTAGCCTATGCCTTACCACAACCGGCTGTGCGTTCAGAGGGATCTCGCAAAGAGGCCACGACGTGCCAGTAAGCCCGCCATTATCGTGACCAAGGCGTGTCGTTCCTCCTAAGCCGAAATTGGTGTGTAAATCAAACAGCACGTCGGAAGTCTGCTGCGCATACGCACCGCCCGCTGAACTCCCGGAGCTGAAAGTACGTCGCCCTACGGAATAAAGTATGGCATAGGCTATGCAGAGTGAGACGGGCATCTGCATCCCTTGCATCCGGGTGTGATGAATCCTCCTTCATCTTCTTCCCCCGGACTCGGACCTTTCCGAGCAAATGGGTAGCTAAGGATGCAAGCTGCAGAACCTTGTGGTAGGCAGAGTAGCACCGTCAGCTCCGATTGACAAACGCGATAGGCGTGCGTCGCAGGGCTGAGCTGCAACCCGAGTCTCTGCTGAGCGTCTTGGTGCTGACGGCGGAGGGACGAGTCGCCGACTAGGACGGTTCGAGTCAAGTCGAAGGCCGCCGGGAGGAGAGCCAAAGGAGTTCCGGCGGCGGCGGCGCAGTTGCACCTGTCAGACGCCAGAGGGCTGGGTCTCACAGACGATCTCACTTGGACCTCTGGGCTTTCGTGGTTGGTCCCATGCCTTTTGCTGACATACCGCTCATTTTGCGCTGCAGTGGTAAGCTTATTTTTGGCTCACGGGATGTTGAGGGGTCGTGCATATCGAGATCTCAGAAGCTAGAGGTGGATGGTTAGAAACGGAGATAGGAAGGGAGAAATGGTGCTACTTTGGCATCGTGGATTGCTCATGTAGTAGCCACGTAGCTTCGTCACCACATGTGCGAAGTACAAAGCATGTACGAATATCAGTCTTAGGAACAGGCTGACAGCAGACGCGGCGTTGAAGCTGTTGCCAAGGTACATTGACTAGCCTCTCTATGCAGTATCCATCTGCTCCTAGAACTTCTAACTGCTAAGGGTTGAGGTTAAGAAGCGAGACCGCTGATTAACCCGCGTTTGCCGTCCCGTGATCATTGACGAACTCACGAGTGGAGGAGGTTCCGCTCCATTTTTGTGGCTCTTTGCGTGGGCGAGTCAAGTGCCGGCAGTAGCCAATAAACGGGAGTTCCTGATCAAGAAGATCTTCATCTAGATTCTCGAACCACTGCACAGCGGGTCACATCGAGAGAGCTCTGAAGAAGCTGGAAATGGTTCGTGACGGGCCGAGTCCCGAAAGAGAAGGAGGATAGAGAGAACATTCTCCGAACGGCACGCATAACCCGATAGTAGTCCCGATCTGTTGCTTCAACGTCCCCGTCTTGGCTCACGGAGCATCGCCGTTATGGCACGGCGCTTGGCAGTCCGAATGGGAGCAGTTCCAGAAGCATCGGTTTTTGGGCCAGTTCGGAGGACGGTACACGGAACTGCATACCCGGACGTTCTGTATCTGATACGAAGGCTGCGGACACTGTTAATCAAAATAAGGACTTGGGAAATTCTCCCCCTAGGCCGTTTCCAACTTGGCCCCGGCAGTGGGATGCCGATATTTTCTCGTTGGGACGTGGGACATGATGCTGGGTAGAATTTCTGCCGCGCCTAGATCATCAGTCGTCAGCCCCCCCAGTTTAGATCTTGATATGATCATACCCAAAATGCGGGATGATGGTTGAGACAGTTTCTTAACTTGTTGGGCAGAAGATGCGGCTGGGTCATCTCTTTTTAATCAGTCTGTGGCCCTTGCCGTGGGCAGCGTGTGCCAGACAAATGGAATATACTTTGAAGTTTTGACCACGACGGGACGAACTGCAACCATGACGCGGCTCATCTGTGCCGTTTCCTTTTGTTTCACCAAAGCTCACCCCAGCGCCGCTCCAGGTCGCCCCCTGATGGCCCTGGTTCATCGAGAAGATTTGACCTTGGGTTTTTGCATAGTAGGGATGCTGAGGTAAAGCAGTCCGGCAAGCAGTACCCCTGACAAAACTACCGGGGGTAAAGAGAATGGTCTGGCGGCCAGGCCCCGATAGCGCCACCAAGTACTCTATTTCATACCTCTAATACCCATTCGGGACGGCATTTGAGTGAAGCGAGCTTGCTCTTGAGCCCACTGTCTGTGTTGTTCTTTTAATTAATTAACACGGCGTCAGAATCCCGGGCGCAGAGGGTTCGATTTTCATGATTCGTCAAACAGCCACTCTCCAGAGCACCTGTTCCGTTCAATTTCCCACAAACAATGGGACGGATCGTGGGGTCGCTGGCGGAAGCGGCGTGGGCACTGCAAATGGCGAATCGACTACAGGAGTCGAGGACTCGAGGTAAGGCTGCTGGGCCCATTGGTGGAGGAAGTTAGGGGAGATCTGAGGAAGGGATTCCTTTTATCATCTCATCAGGGCCCTTTTTCTCAAAGAGATACAAACTGATTGTTTTCCCTGATCATTCCGTCGTCCCATTCCGGTGTCTCTCGTTTTCTTTTTTGCTCTTCTAGTTCTCGACATTTCTGTCGGTATTCACTCGTTTTCAAAATCAACAAACATGAAGTTCGCTTCCTTTTCACTCCTTGCGCTGGGCGCTCTTATCCCGGAACTGGCCAACGCCCAGCTGTCTGGCACCGTTGGACCTACCACCAAGGCCGCGACCAAGGCCGCCAAGAAGACATGTAACATCACCAGCTACGGCGCCAAGACCGGTGCCACCGGAGACATCGGCGCGGCCCTCAAGTCCGCTTGGGACGCCTGCAAGACCGGAGGTGAGATCCTCATCCCCGCCGGTGAATGGGGTCTCGGCACTTGGCAGACTCTCTCCGGCGGAACTGGTGTTTCCATCAACCTCGAGGGTACCATCTACCGCACTGGAACTGCTGGCGGCCACATGATCATCGTCCAGAAGTCAACCGATGTCGAGTTCTACAGCGGCAACTCCAAGGGTGCCATGCAGGGCTACGGCTATGAATTCCACAAGCGTAAGACATTCCCACTCCAAACCAATCGCCACCACACAATACTGACGATTTGACAGAGGGCAGCGGTGTCTACGGACCTCGTCTCCTGAGATTCGTCTCTGTCACCGACTTCAGCGTTCATGACATTGCTCTCGTTGACTCTCCGGCTTTCCACTTCGTCATGGACACCGTCACCAACGGAGAGGTCTACAACATGATTGTCCGTGGTGGCAACCAGGGCGGTCTTGATGGCTTCAACTTGATGGCTGCCAAGAACGTGCACGTTCACGACGTTGCCGTCACCAACAAGGACGAGTGCGTCACTGTCAAGAACAAGTCTAGCAACATTCTCGTCGAGAACGTCTTCTGCAACTGGTCCGGTGGCTGCGGCATCGGCTCATTGGGCGTTGACACTGGTACGTCTGGGCTCCGAGAGGAATCTCTCTATTACGACGCAATCACTAACAAGAGTTGTTTGTAGCCATCTCCGACATCCACTACCGCAACGTCTACACCTCCAACTCCAACCAGATGCTCATGATCAAGAACAACGGTGGTGATGGTGCCTTCCAGAACGCCAAGTTCGAGAACTTCATCGGTCACGGCAACGCCTACTCCCTCAAGATCGACTCTGCCTGGACCGGCCAGAGCAAGGTCGCCGGCAACGGTGTCGAGTACAAAAACCTGACCTTCTCCAACTGGAAGGGCACCGCCGCCAACGGTGCCGCTCGCGGTCCCGTGGTCGCCCTCTGCGCTGCCGCCGTCCCCTGCGAGAACATTGACGTGTCCGGTATCAACATCTGGACCGAGTCTGGCTCTTCCATCGTCGACAAGTGCAACAACGCCTTCGGCACCGGTCACTGCATGCGCACCGGCTCTGGGACCTACACCAGCACTGCTACTACCAAGACCGTCACCAGCTACTCCGCTGCCACCATGCCCGGCCTCGTCACCGCCGGACTCGGCATCACCAAGTCCATCGACATTCCCGCCATCCCCACTACCTTCTACCCTGGTGCCAAGCCCGCCAGTGCTCTTGCTGGCGCCGCTTAAGCGCGAGAAGGCCATGAACGTGAAGCAACCAGGACCCGGCTCGACAAGAAACGAGCCAATCTCATTTTCCTGTACATACTTACTTAATTGGAAAAGCCAAGCTGCACATATCATTCGGGAAATGATTATCAATTTTCTCTGGCATCTATCACTTGACTCAACTTACTCTAATCACCGACTAACTGCTGTCTTATTGACTCCCGACCTGTGACTTGATCCAATGTTCGTCCAAGTGGCCCATGGTGACCGATTTCGTTTCCTTGACGCCGACAAACTCTCTCAGCTTCCCCCTTAGTAGGTACGTCGGGGTACAGCTCCAAGCGTGACAGAAACTGTTGTTTCGAGCATCTCCGTAGGGACTTGCCCGAGGGTCTTCCGGGTTGTAGCATTCCCAAAAAGTGTCTGCACCGGCGCGGACCATACCTCCCCAGTAGCTGGTCATGATCTCCACACACTTATCGAACAAGCCCACGGTAGCGAGGGCATCGCACACATGGTGCCATAGGTAAGGGGTCAGGGGCTTGAGAGCATCAGGGTGTGCAAGTGTGTTAATCAGGGCAGCCTTAGCGGTTTCCTGAGGATATGCTTCTGCAAGAACAAGCCAAGACGCCGACGCAAAGCTAACCTGTCCCTTGGGGCCAGACACGAAGACATTGTCTGGAGAAAGGAACACCTTCGCTGCTTCGGTCATTTGGGCCACGAGGTCCACAAAAGGGGCCTCCTTGCCGAGAACCGTGGCCAAGGAGTTAGCTGCTTTCAGACAATACAGCAGAACCCCGTGTAGTCCTGCGCTGTGTTCCAGCCCAGGCTGCCAGTCAAGGAACTTCCATCCTTCACCCTTGGACTCATCAAACACGTGAGTGTTAGCATCGAGATGCGTAAGAGCCCGCTTCACGCAGCCGAGGACGGTGGGCCAAAGGCTGTGACCCGCAGCTTTGTCGCCCGATGCCACCACGTAGTCATACGTAATGGCGGCGAATAGCGCGTCGTAGTCTACAATGTAGTCGGTCGAAGGCGTGAGCTGAGGCTGTTCAAAAATGCAAGCTGGCACAGAGTCATCTTCGCGCACCACGGCAGCAAACTGGAAGATGCAGCGCTTGACGAGATTGAAGTCCCGGAAGGTGCTGTAGTTTGCAAGTGCTTGAAGACGAAGATCTCCGCTCCAGAGCCGACGATCCCTTCGAGGTCCGTCCTCAAAGACGGTTTGCATGCAATCTCTCAGTGTCGATATGCTAACGTGGTCAATCTGCTGGAGGAGAGGATCGTTGAACTGCGGAGCCTCCAGGGCGTGGTTCTGGCTGATGGCGCTAACACATTGACATTTGACTTCGGAAAATGTAACCTTGTATTTGGGTGAGGTGTCGATGACTTCAACTCGAAGGAAGCGGAACGAGTATCGTCGAGATAGAGAGACCTCCTCAGGGCACATGTCGATATTGATGATTTCGTCCGGAAGCCAGCTAGTGCTGATCCATGTCTTGACATTTTCCATGCCGAGAGTCACGTCCAAAGGAGATTCGCCGAATGTGAGGCGCAACCTGCACGGGGCGTCCATGTGCGAGCCTCGGGACTCTAGTCTCATTGAGAGATATCCCACCATGTGAATACCAAAGTCGAGAATGAAGCCATCTCCTTTCCCCCAAGTCTTGGACGGCAACTTGTCAATGGAATATTCCGCAGGCACGGCACGGACACCAAAGTATTGGCCCTCGTCTTTGTCGAATGTGATGACGCGTTGAGGTGTTCGTGTCCATCGCTGCAGCTGCGGGCACAGATCATTGGCAATCTTTTCAAAGTCCCGGTTCCAGCGCGTCGGAAGCACGCTCTCGACCATGTCCTCGGGAGCATCTGCCATGGTGGGCGAATGGCTTAGAGTCGACTAGGGAGGAGAGACTATTGTAGCACTCGGAAGGACAAGGCGCGTGATTGGGGGCTGAGAATGAACTTGAGATTTGTGTTTCGTCTGTGGTTGCCAGCAGAACATGGGCTTAGGTCCAGGTCGTTGGAAATGCTTTTGAAGACGCCACGATCCCAAATAGAATCCATAAACGCTTCGGTGTGACAACCACCCGAGAAGGGCAATCGAAAGCACCGAAGCTCGAGATGAGGGGAATGTGGCTGACGCTTCTGATTGCTCAATCGGGACTTTTCAGACCCATGGCGATGTCGGCGTGGAGACCATTTCTGGGGCCGGTGCGGGGATATACCGAGGAAGAGTCAGGATTCATGACAAGCTGAATCGACAAGCGTCTGGAACTCCAATGGCCCAGGTCAGCTGGACGCAAGAAGATGGTTCAACAACGGCAGAACTACGGATGAGCTGCGGCCGGACTAGCATAGTCTTCGTCTCGTAAGGTCCTTGTTCAGGTTTTGCGAAAGCCTTTGCCTCCTTGGCGGCACCATTAGACCGAGGAACGGCCCCAAGCTAGAAGAGGCTCCTTTACGCAAATGCCGAGCTGCCACCAGTTCATAACACGCCTGTGCTCTCGATTTGCTGACCACAAGAGCACGTCGTACTGGGTGCTGGAATACGGTAGTTGTTGGTCGTCTCAAGAAATAAGAAGCATATACAAGCACAACTTCCATAGCGATAATAACAACCACCACCTAGGTCCCCAGAGACTCGCAGCAAACTGCGATTCTGATGATGCTCAGGTCAACCCCCCGCATCTTTCATCTGCATTTTTTTCATGCACGAGCCGGGGTATAGCCGTGTCTGTGGGGTCCCCAGACTACACTACCGAAACGGCGGGTCAATGACACCTTTGGCCCAGGCCAGAGTCCATGTCCAGAACCTGACCACCACTGGCGTGGGCGACTGGCATCGGCACCAAGTCCAAGTTCATCTCATGGCTCAGTCTGACTTTCACTCTTTGGGTTAGCAGCCATTCAGCCACAACCAACCAAAGCCCACAGGTTATTCTTCGGGACATAGACTGACTCGAGAGGCTATCTAACGCACCGCGCTATTGACAACCTCCATTGGTAAACACTTGCCAGCAACATGGCAGAACCATGAGTGAAACGCACTCTCCGGCTCCCACTATGCAGACAGCCCGGCCCCTCCCCCGCAAAAGTTAACCAAATGGTTGGGTGAGGAGGCGGGCCTACCTTCAGGACCATCACGCCTGACCTCGGACCTGACGAGGAATGCCACCAGGGAGAAAAGGGGCTTGCGCTATAGACTATGGGTTATTGTCGGCCGATCATTGAGACGACGTTGATCCGAAGAAGTGCCTACAACTGCCTCCATCCGAAAGGCTTTTGAAAAGTTTTGGACAATAAGAACCGGGGACATTCCCGGCTGGGTTGCACTTTGCCCTAGTTCCCCAGTCTCGAACTCCTCAACTTCCCCAGATCGTCGGTGCTTCCCCAGATTTTCTCTCAACTTTAAGTTGTTCGGCCCGACGTTTTCACACATCTTCGATACTTCCATTTCCTCACCCAGAGCTGACAGGAACGGCGATCATGGACGACAAACACCTTGAGGCGCACCCGACATCCATCGTCGACAAGGACGACATCGCCGCGGCCAAGGGCGAGCACGTGGAGGAGATTGGCCACGCCGCGACGGCAGAAGATCACGACGAAACTGTTTTACAAGCCATCAAGAACCAGCCGTGGGCGTTTGTGTGGTGCATTTACGCCATATACGTTCTCATCCTCACCAGCTTTGACAACCAGGCGGGAGGAACGGTCATTGGAATCCCCCAGTTCCGCAAGGATTTCGGTTCCGAATTCAATGGCAACTATGTTCTCCCCGCAAAGTGGCAATCTGCCTACAGCGGAGCCCCTGTCGCATCGTATGTGCACTGTTCCTATAGCTTCCCGTCATGAGCTGACGTTACTCTCCATCACAGTGCCGTCGTTGGATCCCTCGGTGCTGGCTGGGTGGCCGACCGCATCGGCCGCAAGTGGACCTACTTCATCAGCTACGCCTTCATCTTTGCAGGCATCACTTGCGAGACAGTAAGCACCACCAACGAGATCTTCTTCGCGGGCAAGTTTATTGCCGGATTTCCCATTGGCGCTTTCATCACAGTCAGCATGACATATATTGGCGAGATCGCGCCCCTGGCTCTCCGCGGTATCTTGACCGCCGCTGCGGCTATCGCCTTCACGATTGGTCCATTCATCGTCAGTCTGGTTGTCAACGAGACTGGAACTAGAACCGACCGCTGGGCTTATCGCACAATCTTTGTGTCTCAATACGGCATCAGCGGCGTTGGTGCCCTCTTGCTGTTTTTCATGCCCGAGTCACCGTGGTGGTTGGTTAGCAAGGGCAAGATGCAGAAGGCTGCCAAATCCCTGAGCCGTCTTGGCTACGATGCGGTCCAGGTCGAGAAGCGCCTATCTGTTATTACTCTCACCCTTGCTGAGGTACGCAAGGAGACCGACGGCGCCAGCTTTGCTGAGTGCTTCCGCAAGTCCAACCTTCGCCGTACCATCATCTCCGTCGCACCTTTGAGCATCCAGGCTCTGTGCGGTACGTTATTCTTGTCCCTTCACAATTCTGCCCTTGACTGACTCTATTTAGGTGTCTTCTTCGTTGCATCGTACTCTACCTACTACCAGCAACTGGCCGGATATAGCACAAAAGAGAGCTTTACACTGGCTATCGTGCAGCAGGTCATGTCCATGCTCGGTAACGTCACCGCATGGTTCCTTATTGATCGAGTTGGTCGCCGCGGCCTCACTCTTTGGGGGATGTGCATCCTGACGGTCCTTCTCATGATTACTGGTGGTCTTGCGGTGGCTGCCACACCTGGTGCCGTGAAGGGAACCGTCGCACTGCTGCTGGTGTACTGCTATATCTACAACGTCACCATTGGAGCCACGGCCTATTCTCTCTTGACCGAGGTTGCAACTTCGCGTCTCCGTGCCAAGACTGCCTCAATGGCTTTGGCTTTGCAAAACAGTCTCTTTGTAAGTCGAATACTGCCGCCAATTGTCAATCTTGATATGGTTGATATGGAAACTAATCCCTTCTTTCCAGACCATGTGGGCCTTTGTTATCCCCTTCCTTTTCAACCCCGACCAAGCCAATCTCGGTGCCAAGGTGGCCTTCATCTTCGGCGGCCTTGCCGTTCTGTCCACTGTCTATCTCTGGTTCTACCAACCCGAGGTTGCTGGACGGTCTTACGAGGAGCTCGATGAGATGTTCATCAAGCAAGTCCCAGCACGGAAATTCAAGGGCTACAAGACAGAGGTGCAGGAGAAGAGTGAAAGGGCAGTTGCGCACCAGCAATGATCTGTCACACAGTTCATTGATGTTTGACCTGATGTAGTTAAGATGATTTTAGGGGCGCGGTAGTTAGACGACCATTGGTTTGATTCTCGAAACGATACACGAGTAGGCAAGAAGCGTCCGATATAAGAATATAGTACTTAATGGAACTCCCCAAGACCACACGAATTTCCGCTACTAATGTGATTGACGCCAATAACGCCTGATAAAAGGCAAGTGAAGCAGCTGTCAATACTTAGCAACGCTCAGGAGACATATGCCCCATCTTTAACAATAGTTACTACTAGTATATCAGGAGAAAAGCTGGTTTGTCTTCTGCCGGCACACGAAGGCGGAGTTGAAGACATTTATTGACCAAGTTCATCCTGCAACATCTCATCTGGAAGCATCTTCGAATCAGAATTCCAGCCAATGACGCTAGCCTGAACCGGCTATTCATAGATTTTACGTCTACTTCAGCCTCGGAGGTCTCTGGCCCCTGGCGCTCAATGTCTCTTACGGATCACGCCGACCTGCGTCGTCCCAGATAATGATCAAGGCGGTAGCTGGCCGAATTTTGACATACTTACCAACAAATACCATTACTATGAGCCACTGCTCGCCTCGTCTGTTGCATTCATTTAGTCACCTCGGATGCAAGGCCATGGCCGATACCAGTCGGCCTGTCTCGCAATCTCTCACGTATCATTCTGGTCCATCTCTGGGTGCAAACCTCATTCAAAATAGGGTACCTGCTTGGAATAGCTTATCTAAAATTCAATCTCTGCATCGCCGGCTCCCATAAGACTCTGCATGTGCCATCAGAGCGACTGTATCTCGTTGTCCTTATCTACTTGGCAAAAGCGAACCTTTATTGCATGTGATTTGCGCGGCACTCACCAGTTGTAGGCATCGTCGTTCGCCAAATGTAGATTCAACGGTACGGCCCGGGGAATATGTAGTAGAAAGTAGTTCGTAGGATCTTGGGACGGAGGCCTGTTCCTTCGCGATCAGTATGACTAGCGCACATACAGGATGCACTTTCAGAAGGTTGGTGATGGCATCATCTCAGCAATACAGACTTTTTCATCCACATCCTGGAGAAAAATAAGTGGATAAATTACATGAATGAAAATGACGTAACGATCATTGAACAGAATTACTTGAACTTGAGTGACAAGTGGGATTTCGTATCCTCATATGAAGACTGTCATGTTGGCTAGAAAATCCGCTTTGGCAGCTGTCATTATATGAAACTCACGCGTTTTTCACAAGGATCATAGTACGTAGGAGGTCAGGTTTGGGGGGGGGGGGATGGAACCTGTACGAACATGGATAGATGTCAATTCGTGGGAATTTGATCGTGCATCTGTGTCCGTGGACTTGTAGAGACACGGTTGAACAAACAGGGTTTACTCTGTTTCCCAGTAGTCAAGAGTGAGACCCAGCGCCCGTCATGTGCTTGCTGTGTATGGAGTACGAAAATGTGATCCGAATATCCGGGAGTGGAGTTGCGAGTTCCTAAGGCTCTATCTTTACGGAGTACGGAGTAAGGTAATGTCGTTGCCACTCTGCGAATGCGGCGGTCCGCGATGTTGGATCTGGGGGCGGAGACCACACGTGGTAGCGTCTCTGGATCCGCGGTCTTTTGCTGACCCAGTTGCGCAGCTAACCAGCCCATTGATAATCATTTCCGCTCTCAAGGCGGGAGCCGACGGGGATGCTGGGCATATCCCTTTCTCGCATACTGCATCGAAGGCGACACGACGCCAAGTTCCCAGTCCGTTAGTATCACTATTTCTGATAATGGTCACTTGGCTCTTCCGTAACGGGCATCGAGGGATCAGTCTTGCGCGCGCAAAGACTCAATTGTAGATAGATGACTGTCGGAGGACAGCGAAGGAGCCAGGCTGGCAAGCTGTGAGCCAGGCTCAGTTTCGCATTGGCGTCGTCGGAGCTCACCTTAAGCTTATCATCAGACACACTTCACGTGCCTGTAAAGAGTACAGAGCTATGCTGTAGTCCCCAGGTTCCCAGCCAACAGACTCAATTGGAATGGCGGAGCCGACCGAAGCTGAAAAGCGAAAAGCATGGCACTTTTGTGCTGGGCCAATCTCGACAGCCGAGTCGCACGCGCTCGTTGACTGGATTGGGTACACAGATACGACGGCTGCAATCCGCAACCTAACAGGCCCGTCAACCTTGCTCATGTTCCCCAGGGTGGCGTGGAGCACATCCTCTGCCCGCCCGGCGCCTGGCACCCTTAGTGCGCGCACTAAGATGCGGATGCTGAGGCATGGGAGTGAGAGGGGGGGACGGACTGGGGATGCCAGATGCGCCCAGGCCCAGGCCCTTTTGTGTTGGTCAATTTGGTGCTTGTGCTCAAGAGGAACTTTGGAGTTCTCGTCTGTCAGTGACGGTCTGGCAAATGTTCATCCCCAGGTCCCTTCTTTTCGGCCCTGTCCGACGACACAGGACCAGACGAGGAGCTGAGGGCACTGATAGAGAGGGCCGGAGAAAGCCCAAGATTGACTTTCTGTCGACACTACCTATCTACGACCCTCCAACAGTTTGCACTTGCTCTATCAACTAAATCGCAAGAGTGCGGTCCGGGTCAGGAATCCGAAGCATAGGGCTCGCTTACTGCTTGCAATTACGAATGACAGGGCTAGCTCGCCAATCTTGGCTTTTCATTCCGCTCATTGCTCCAGTAGTGCGCATGGCGAAAGGGCACATTACTGAGAGACCAATTGAGCATCCGCACCCGTACAACTTCGAGGTAAAAAACTACGGATGAAGTAGCAGGGATTGCTCTTATCGTTGATCTCACGGTACTGTATTGCAAGGTCAGCAGCCATGCGTCTCTTTGGCAGCAGGCTAAGATCCTGTGCCTCAATCAAGCGTCAGACATTGAGACTTTGACAGTACGTCTCGAGCAGGTGTCAACTGTCGAGCCTTCGCATCTCAACTTGTGCCGTGGGCTTGTGTGCTCACCGGCCTCTAGCGGCTCTTTCGATCCATGGCTTGTGGCGCCGCGGCGGCTGATGCAGCTATCGCCAGCCAGTCCCGATTCTCTGCATGTCTCCGTGTCTCTCTGACAAGCTTGGGGGTCACTTCGTGCGCCTCTTAGGGTCTTGGGCGTCGGCCCCTTGGCCATGTCTGCGCCCAGCAGAGCGGAAGGATCTGCCACACACCTTTCCATCGTACAGAAACAGGCCCGGTCTTGAGCCTATCAGAAACCCCTTAATGATCTTAGTCAAAGACACCGAACGCGATCCCCAGGAACCCACTGCCTCGACATTACTGGAGGCACCGGAGTCTCAAATCCTTTAGATGACGGTGCTCCGTACTTTGTCCGAGTATCTACGAGTCTACGGAGTACATATCCGCTGGCCGCTGCTAGTGCTTGGCCGTGATACATGACAGCAGAAGAAACGAGCAGATCTCATCATGAGATGGTTCCAGGGCCATGATTCGTGCGTGGACTCGGCCGACGCGTCTCGCCCACGAGTTCGGCCAGTCTCGATCCTTGCCAGGGCCGCCAATTGTTTTTCCAACGAACCCGGCAACCTTTTCGCACCCACACGCTAGCCCTGCCCTTTTGCTAGACCATCTCTCCCACGTCCAGTCCCGTCTCTCCAATCTCAGTCGACTCCACTGCAAGTACCCATCGTTCCATCAACCTTCCAGAACCGGAAGCACGCCGTTAGCTTTGCCACTCACGTCGAGAGCTAAAGGTCTTGGCCCGGCTCTGATCGAGAGTCTGTGCCGTTGGGTGCGGCGACTATCCCTGTCCAGCTACTGTCAAAATGCAGAAAATAAAAAAAAATTGCATTCCTTATCGCAAGCACACCGAGCAACAATCAAAGGGTTCCCAAGACTAGGTATACTTTTCTGATTAACCCAACCGGTATCTTGACCCCGTCAACTTAGAGTATCGGTGGGCCTTGGCGTACGCGAGTGGGTTTGGTTTCGATTGCTTGACAGATACCTTTTCCCGTCACAACACCGTCTGGCTGGCCCAAGTGGCCGGCAACAGCTTCACCATGGGTCCAAAACCCTGAGAGAGTATCAATAGCGTCGTACTATGAGGACACAAGACCAAAAAGTGCTGCTGATAGACCCCAGAGTATCCGTATGGTCCGTCAGCCCGGCACTTCACGAGAACCGTTGGCGGCCGGCCCACACACAGGTTGGGCGGCTTGCCACTCTCTCGTCTGCCCGTCTCCAAAGATATCGTCTTACCTACTCTTTCAATCTGCTCCAATCTCGTCCCTGATTCTCGCGTTGGCGTCCTTCGGACCTGCTCCCCTCCCACACTCCCTTGCTACACCCCGGCCACCCAGTATCTCTGGTGCAGCAGTTGTTCGTCAATCCCACACCCGTGAACCCTGTCGCCCATCCCATCCCGCACCCCTCGTTGGCTAGCCGTTCGTCCAGAATCCGGGTCAATCCACCGAGATGGGCACCGAACCGCATGAGGGTTTCCTCCTCCACACCACAAGGGCGGCGAACTCCATCCTGACCTGGTTGCTGATAAGGTCGACGAGTCGTAGGCATTGCTTTACTTACCTAGCCTAGCCTCGGCACTACTTTCGGATTTCTTGATCGTCGCACTGGGGCTTTTTAAAGAGAGCTTCCCCTCGAGACTCATCTATTGTAAGGGTCTTGTCTCGTGCAGCTGCTTCCCGAGTCTCTCGCCGTCAACTTCCCCAAAGTACGCCAGGGCGCCTTCAACTGCGTGGCCCACGGTCTCCTCGTTACGGCAGACCACTGAAAGAACTGGTTGTCAAACCGCTCAACGCCTCTTTCAGCCCTACCTTTTTCCCATCTATACTCCTCTTTATCGGTGCGCTTCCAAGAAGCATATTCTCCAGCCATGTCTTCCCAGGTCACCGAGGTCAACCAGACCACCACCACGGCTGGGAGCACGCCCCCCCGTCGCAACTCGGACCCGGCGCTGGAAATTCACAACCAGCACCAGCATCAACATCTGCACCACAGCGCTCGTGTCGATGCCAAGGGTCACGACGACAATGTAACCTACACCAGGACCGGAGAGACAACTGTTCCGCACCAGAGCCATCTACACCAGCACTCTGTCGAGCCCCACGACATTGAGAAGGGCGACAAGCTCAGCGGACCCCCTGATTACGATGGCGAGAAGACTGGCGTCGTGGCCTCCAACGAGGAGGAGGAGAATAAGCCCTCCAAGTTCAAAACCCTCTACCGCAAGTACAAGTGGGTTTTCCACATCCTCCTCTTCTGCTTCTTCACCGGCTGGTGGATTGCCTCGCTCATTGAGCACCGCAATGACAAGAACTGGGTCATTCCGTTCCTTGTCTGGCTCTGCATCTCCCTCCGCCTGTTCTTCTTCTACGTCCCGAGCTCCTACGTCTCCCGGCCGATCAAGTTTGTGTGGCAACACACTGCTCTCGTCATCTACAACGCCATTCCTGCCAAGTTCCGCACTATCGCTGGCGCTGCCGTGACACTCGCTGTC
This sequence comes from Colletotrichum paranaense, assembly GCF_030867605.1. Taxonomy (NCBI): domain Eukaryota; kingdom Fungi; phylum Ascomycota; class Sordariomycetes; order Glomerellales; family Glomerellaceae; genus Colletotrichum; species Colletotrichum paranaense. The sequence goes on from NW_026848970.1 coordinate 1,551,844, forward strand.
ATGCTCGTTGGCTCTTTCGTCTCGGAGGAGTCGGCCGACAACAACCGTGAGAACCGTGCCGTTTCCATCTTCGGTCTCATCGTCATCCTGGCCTGCTTCTGGGCAACTTCGAACGATCGCAAGCGTATCAACTGGCGTCCCGTTATTGGCGGTATGCTTTCGCAGTACATTATTGCGCTTTTTGTCCTTCGCACCGGCGTCGGTTACGACATTTTCAAGTTTATTGCGGATCGAGCTGGTGACTTGCTTGGCTTCGCCAACCAGGGAACGGCCTTCCTCACTGCTGAGAGTGTGCTTGATCTTCACTGGTTCATCACTGGCGTCATTCCTCCCATCATCTTCTTCGTCGCCATCGTCCAGGTCCTGTACTTCATCGGCTTCCTCCAGTGGTTCATCGGCAAGTTCGCAACCTTCGTCTTCTGGGCCCTTCGCGTGTCTGGTGCCGAGGCTGTCGTCGCTGCTGCCACCCCCTTCATCGGCCAGGGCGAGTCTGCCATGTTGGTTCGTCCTTTCGTCCCTCACATGACCAAGGCCGAAATCCACCAGATCATGACTTGCGGCTTCGCAACCATTTCTGGTTCCACTCTCGTCGCCTATATCAACTTGGGTCTCAATGCCCAGGCCATGGTGTCATCCTGCGTCATGTCCATCCCCGCCTCTATTGCCATTTCCAAGCTTCGCTACCCCGAGAAGGAGGAGACTTTGACTGCTGGAAAGGTCGTCATCCCTGACGACGATGAGCATGAGGCCAAGAACGCTATCCATGCTTTTGCAAACGGTGCTTGGCTAGGTATCAAGATTGCCGGTACCATTGTTGCATCGATTCTTTGCATCTTGGCCTTCATCGGTCTCGTTGATGGTCTGCTGACCTGGTGGGGTGGCTACATCAACATCAACGACCCTCCTCTGACTCTCAACCTGATTACCGGTTACATCTTCTACCCGGTTGCGTTCCTCCTGGGTGTTCCCCGTAACGGCGACCTTCTCAAGGTTGCCCGCTTGATCGCCCTTAAGGTTATTGCTGTAAGTGCAACTCCTCATCTGGATATCGCTTGACCACTTGACTTCAGGTACTGACTGGTATATGAATAGAACGAGTACGTTGCCTTCACCGAAATGAAGACGCCCGAGTACCTCGATCTCTCTCCCCGTTCCCAGCTCATTGCGACCTACGCTCTTTGCGGTTTCGGTAACATTGGATCCCTTGGTATTCAGATCGGTATCCTTGGCCAGCTAGCCCCCAGCCGTGGTGGCGATGTCAGTGCCATGGCGATTTCTGCGCTCATTTCTGGCGTCATGTCGACTCTGACGTCGGCCGCTGTTGCAGGCCTTGTTGTTACCCACCAAGTAACGAACCTCGCTGCTAGTGCTTAGGTCACTAATTGGTCTCGAGAATCCGAACTGGATAGATGTCTCCGTTCGAATGGACATTGTTGAAACGAGAAAATATGACTAAAAGATGTACGATGTTGAGGAAGAAGTGTGCTTGTACAGCGTCGGTTGATGAGAGAAGAATATACACAGTAGTTAGTAATACCCAGTGCACCTGCCAGCAAGCGAGCTGGATAATTTCACTCGTAATATCAACCAACTATGAACTGAGATGAGAAAACAAGGTGTCAAGGAGTCCTCATATACCACTGTTGCCCGACTGGCAAAGGCGTGATCGAAGACTGTCTTGCGCAATCCGTTCTCTTTAATAATGCGATCCTCCCAAAAGTTTTCCCATGTTCTAGCATTTCGCCCCGCCGCCGTCTAAATCCGGCTGATCTCCGTGAGTCAGGCCGAAGTAGTATCCGCCATCCCAAGCCTAATTGGATCCGCATCGAGCAAAAAATTTTGCGTACCAAGGACGACAGGCATAAATCCGCCGGTCTCCAGCGGGCATCGGCGCCGGCCGTAGGCAGCAAGAACGGCTTTGCGACTGGCATTTGAGCCTCACCTTCTCGGCCTCCGCTGTTTATGGTTCCAAATGCAAGTAGGAATGCTCCACGCTTCCATCAATCCAGCTTGGTGCTTCTGGCTTCAGTCGCGAGTCACCGGTCGGAAGTTTCTCAAGTGGGCCGAGGCCGCGATGGAGCCTGTTCCGAGTCAAGGAGGATACCACACGACGTGCCATTAACACCGTCTTGAGCCGCATCCAGAGTCCAGGCGCATGAGCTTCTTAAGCCAAGAGATTTGTGACCTCCGCTGAGATATTCGTTTACTTCAAGCGTTCTTGCTTAGCAACGTCCCGTCGAGTGCTGAATGCCGTCATTACATAGTCTTCCATTTTATACCAACGCTGATCCCTCTTTGAATTCCAATTGAGTGCAGGCGAAAAACGATACCGTATTAATACGAAACAACGCAAAATGTTAGGTGATTCGTTACCGCCCCAACTAGCAATGTACTGACGCCATTCGGATTCGGCACTCGACAGGAGACTTACATCGGAACCACACTACAACGATCCTGCTACGAGAACGCCTCGGGCTCCATGCCGACCTACGCCAGCTGTCGTGAAGTGCCGCGTCGTGTGGATTTAAAGTCTGTTGAAGGGATGCACGGGTATTGCGGTCCACAAGACAGCAAACTCTCCGTGACTGTTTCATAAATTCGATATCGATCTTTGACTGTGGAGATCTGATTGTCTTCGGCTTGCTCCAGTAAACTTTGGGTATTGTAAACTTCATGGGCCGGTCAAGGTCAGCCCGGGCGAGATCCCTTGCGCTTTGTCTGGGATAATAGTATTGTAGTAAATAAGGCCTAATTGCTGGCTGGCAATTACAATTCCGTGTTTGTACACCGAGTATGATATTGTTAGTCATAATCCTGGACATCAACCTCATCTCACACATAGCAGAGTGATACTGAGCGGAACAGCAGCTATGTGCGCGTTCTTACATGCCTTATAAGTTATCTGAGTTGCATCCTAATTATCTCCAATACCTTACCTTGACGTAATTTGAGCTACTATTCCCGCAAGCAAACAGCACGTCTCGTCCGGCTACCTTGCATATCGTCAGAGCATCTAACAGTGGTTTCATATCTGTGTAGATGTTGCCGAGGATACAATCGCAGAATCGCCTTCAACTTCAAGCATCAGACGTCAACCTCAAGAGTAGCGCTAAAGACCAGCAAGCGGCTGCTTTGGCCGGGGGTATTGTTTGCTCGCACTCGTTGGATCATCGGTAAAAACTACCGCAATGCTTGATTCCCATACAGTGACCGGGCTGAGACCCAGCCTGACCTGGAGATTTGATAGTGGTTCCATATAAGTAGTCATGGTTGAAGTATCACGTGGAAGTGTGAGAAGAAAGACACATGGGCTCAGTAAGACAGTGAGATGGTGTTGATTATATACATGTATGTACAGAAGAAAATGGGACCTCAGGGGTCGAAAAATGCCTATAGACAAGAAGTCCTCTTGGGAATTTGAAAAGGTTAACTGCATGTGTCCAAGCATTTAGCCAACAAGGAGCTATGGGACCTTTGATGTAGGGTGGGCATGCAGTTCGAACACGCCAAAGATGTATGTATCAGATTCATGCAGAAAGGCACTGGGAATACCACTCGTTGGTCTTGACACACTGGAAGCCGGAAACGCACGCTGTTGCGCCCGTGTAACCAGAACCACCGCACTGAGCCCAAGCGCCAACGGTTGCTCCAGAGTTAGCTGGTTGAGTCGGGACGGCGGCGGCAGTGGTGGCGGCAGCGGCAGCGGGAGCAGAGCTCGGTGCCTTGGCGGTGGGCTTGGCGGACGCAGTGCTCGCGGGGGCAGCAGAGCCGGAGGAACCAGAGCTCGAGGTGCCGGACTGCCATCCACGTTCGCGGGAGAGCTCGTACCACCAGTTGCGGAGCATCCATCCGTCGAAGTCGGTGATCTGAGCGGCAGATCCAGCGAGCATAATGAAGCTGGTGACACCCGTCGGGGTCCAGTCTATATTAGGGTCAGCATTGACACGGACGATCGTGTGTATGTTATGGTCTCATGTCGGCAAGCTGAGTTGTATGTGTCATCACGTACCGTAGACTGGAAAAAGAGGTTTGTCAGCAAAGTACTTGCAAGGAAAGTCATGGCAAATAATCAAACTCACAGTCATCAAGGCCATAGGTGTGTCCAATTTCGTGCTGGAGGATGTGGGCACTGGCAGAGTCAAGGGCGCCCATGAAGTACTCGCGACCAATACGCTGACCCCAGTCGCCGCCAGCACCACCGTTCATGCCATCGGTGAGCCAGAGAGACTGGTCGTAGTGCCGGTCAGCACCAGCCGCGCACTTGCTGTAGTCGCCGTTCTGGTTGAAGAAACGACCGCAAGACTCAGCGCACTGGGGGATCCCTTCGGCGTCCTTGTCAGTGTAGACCTGGATGCCAGATGTAGAACCCTGAAGAAGGCCTTTGTCACGAACGGCCCAACCGACAACGTTGACCTTAATGTCGGTGTAGGGGAAGTTATCATAGCCATAAAGCCACTTGTACCAGCCTTGGTGGGCAGTGTTGAGGGCCTTGGCGACTTGAGTGCGCTGAGCCTCTGTGACAGAAGCACTCGATTCCCAGCGGACACAAACGTTGATGGTGCCCTTGGTGGCGATGACTTGGTCCCAACCGTAGTTCTTGAAGCCGAAGAAATTAGAGTAGGTGCTCTTGCAGTGATCCCAGACCTCTTTGAGGGGAGTGACGATGTTGGAGGGAGGGCTCCAGCCGGATTGTCTCTTGATAGGACGGTTACGGGGCATATCCTCAAAAGTTCGGGCCTGAACGGGAGCGAGGGCCTGCCACACAGATCCGTCAAGGTCGGAAGTAGTTGTGATATTCATAGCTTGGGAAGAGGCCGCAAGCGCCACAACGGCGGTAGATGTGGTAGAGAAGCGCATGGCGATGGATGAGAAAGAGAGAAAGTTGACAATGTACTAAGAGAAAGAAGCGAATTTGGATCAAGAACGAATGACAAGACAATGAAGTTGGTACCAAGGACCTTGTGAAGCTGAAAATGGATGGACATAGGAGGAAAGTTTAGACGGGAAGCATCCGAAGATATACACAAACATCAACACCGAACTCCGTTAGTAAGTCATCATCGTATCAATCCAACCGAGAATTCCAAGACTCCACCTATTTACTGAGAATGTCGAATTGATTGCTAATTCGTGTATCTGCCGTGTTGGCGGGCATGGCCAAGACTTTCAACGTTCCCATTTGCTTTTCTTTGTGTCCTCGGAGCATTAAGGCCTCCGTACTCAGAATCAAATGCGGTTTTTCGCCTAAATTCATTGGCGGGAGAATAAGTCAGCGGGGACTGAGTGACGATGGAAGATTAAGGACCGCTTCAAGGGTGGCGTTGGGTGTCCAAGTTGGGGAACAAATCCTACGGTGTAAAGAGGGGCTTACTGGAAGTCCTTCCTTTCTCGAATGGCTGGCCGGAGATAAATAGCGCCAAGCCTGAGTGAGCAATTCTGGTGTGACATGCGGGTTCTGAATAGAGCACACAAGACTTGAGAAATCCGGGGAAGGGCAAACATGCATGAGGTGCCAAGGGGACGTTCAGTATCCATAAAAGGCTGAGGTATCTGCCGTGAGGTGTTGTTGGCATAATTTGAAGGGCTCAAGACTAGCTCGTGGACGGTTTTGTGTTACATTTACCCGCGGATCTTGGGGTCGTCCAAACTGTCCCCAAGATCCGATGTTTACACTAACGGGCACAGAGGATGTTCTGTGTTTTCGGGTCGATCATCCGACCAAGAAAACAGACGACTGCCAGGACTCAGCTGTCTGGACTCCAATTAGAGGGGAGAAGGGCAGAAAAGCAGTCCATAGACGACTCAGAAGGGGCGGAGAGCAGTTTCAACCCCATCGAAAACGAGTAATGGTGAAACAGATGATTAGAATTTGCGGGACTGACATCCACAAACCTGGTAGTTCCCTGGTCATTGCTTTTTAGTCACGTTACATAAACCAAGCATGCCGGCATGGAGTCCCATCTTGGCAGCTCCATGGCCGAATTTGGATGGAACTCGGCGGTCGAGCGATTCCAGGCTCTTGGCGTCAACATGGTTTCCTCTTCATTGCACGATCAGCTTGGCCCAAGCAGACCAAGACTTACTATCAACGCCCATTCGTACATGTACATTATTTCGCTCTCTATGCCCAGTTGTGGTAGTAATATCCATCGGAAACGTTGCAATGTATTTGTAAGATTTTGGAAAAGTGGATGGCCTCTGCGATATAGGTTCCGACGCACGAATTGATGCTGATAATCGTCTTTGTACTTGATAGGGATGACTTTGTGCGTAACTCTCGGAATTCCCAGCACCATCGGCATCTTAGCTGGGTTGGAAAAACAGATTGAACGATCTTGATGCTCTGCAGCCATGCAGCAGTAGTAGTAGTCAATCAGCCTCATGAACTCTATTCCGTCCGACGTCCATTAGGTAGTTGGAAATCCACGTGTGGTCTTACAATTAAGCATAATGCTTGACATTTTCCCGACCAGACTTCCACGCATCAGCTCTCGTTAAAGTTAGGCTTCTCCATTGAATCCGGAATCCGAATGCCCCACATCGACTGCATTTAATCTACACTAGTGTACTCCGTAATAATGATCAAACTCGAAAGTCAAGGGGTTTCCCCTTTTGAGGGCGGGAATCATTGCCTCTGTACCAATCACAATTGCACGTAAACGGAAACTCCCCGGGCTTAGAGGCGGGGATTCTTGAAAGGATACGAGATGCATGGGTCGAGACCCGGGAAAACCTCAATGGAATACGGATACATTTCCCGTGTATTATCTCCAGCACCCCGTCTCGACCTTTTAAGAGTAAACGAAGGAAATTGATCACTTTCATCGGAGCAAGACAATGCCATCAATGCATGACCTGAGTCTTCTGAATCTTCTTAAAGACGTTAGAGACTCCGGCATTTTCTCCTGATTGCCTGCTTAAGTAAGCTGCTGCAAGGAATTCAGCCATCCGCGCTGTCGATACAATAGCCAGATTGCAAAGCCACGGACGCACCGGACACTAGATGGGAACAACTGCACCCGTGAGGTTTTCCATGTGCAAGGGTCGATGGAATCAGTGCAATCGGTGATGGTCTACTCAAAGCTAGTCACAATGAGTAGTGTCCAACCTCAACCGTGCATCCCAGTCCACGCTTGCTACAAGCCTATATAGATATCCTCATTCTGTTGATACTGACTACTGCGCAGCGTCGGCTGACAAAATTAGTCAATAAGGGTATGCTACGGCCCAATCAAGAATCTGCAGAGGGCCTGAACCGATTAGGTGACGATAACTTCGACCTAACAGAGACTTCTCCCGTTGTTGCGTGCAGAGCGGCAAACAGGTCCTAAACGCGGTTGGTTTCGAGGTGGCTGCGAGTGTTTCCGACTGAGCTGAGTCAAGTCCTGGCATCAGGCACGAAAGGAGAGGAGCAGAGTTACGAACAAGGCATAAGCTTCGAAGTGCCTTCGGTTGATAGCGCTTGATCGACTCTTCTTTCTCGGCTCACACAAAATTCGGCGACTTGTAAAGTTCAATTACTGTCGCAATCGACGCTCGGTCGTTGTGTCAAGGGCAGTTTTCCTGTTCTCGCGATTCCTGGCAATTCTCGATTGCCATTCACGATGAGGAGTGAACACGATAAGGGTTCCAGTTGGCTGCGACGTCGGTGACGGGGATGCGGTTTCGTCATTGTTCTCATTTTGTGCCTAAAATGTCTCCTGTGCATCATCTCATGACATGCCGTCCGATTCTTGCAGGGAAACCCCAATAACTTGCAAGGTATGTCGATCTTATAGTCCAATCATGTTGATGATCTTGTGATTGATGTGCCATATGCTTGGTTCTTCAAGGTCCAACCTCAAACACTCCCGTCTGATTTTAAACCATCCGAAGAGCCGGAGGCACTATGTTGATCGCCATTTGCCTCAGAATAAGGTAGACTGAGCTTCCATCGTCTTCCAATTAATGAGTCACGATATGACTACATATTACAAAAGAGATTGATTCGTCGAATACTGCCAGAGTGATGTGGTTCTAATTACCCTAATATCTTTATTCTCATCATTGAGTTGAACTCAGTTTGTTCTCAAGGTTCTGTGAACCCCGTTTCAACATCATCCGCTCCGCGCAGCAACTCCAGGGACTATCTTTTTTCTCAAGAAGCTGAACCATTTCTACATTTCCACCATCGCTCCAACTCGTTGAAATTTCGGGAAGAAGTGTCAATAATTGTCTAACGACCTGCAACATGCGACCCACCAAGGCTCTTTTTGTACTATTCGGCGCATCCAGCGCATCGGCTGCCACCATTCGGCGACAGGCTGACGGTATTGATTTCGGCAAATGCACGCCAACAATGGATTTTCAACTGGGCCGCACTGGGCGCAAGCCGGATCAAGGCACCTTCTTACCAACTGACCCTCTCGTAGCCAAGGATCAACAAGACGCGCTGAATCCAAACATTATCACGAACCGAATTTGCGATCAGCTCACCAACGTATGTGAGGCGACTCAGGCTGCAAAAGACCAGTGTCAGCAGGCTAAGGCTCAGGTCTCTGCGGCAGGCGTCAAAGATGCTTCTGCTGCGACCATGTTCAACAGTGCCATGGGTTTCTAGGGAGGAAAGCCAATAGTCTGATTACTTCGTTGGGGGTTGCGGGATGAACTGGAAAGTTGTGTTGTATTCTGACCCCCCACTCGCCTACATTTCGAGTCCCAGAGTCAGGTCGAATGGCTCGGCTGAACAGTCCGTAACACATTGTATGCAATTCGGCGCCAGTTCAAATGTTCTAAATGCAGAAGCTTGGGTGCGGATCTCACACAGAGAGAGCGGATGCAAGGGAAAGCACCATTGGACATAGGTGTGACTTGATAAAGGAAACGAATCAAACTATTACCTGCATATACGGTCAAGCCCTCCAAACCCAGGAATCAGTTATCTAAGGCCTCAGTGTGTGAAGATATTGACAAAAGTACAAAGGTAAGTATTTTTCCCTTTCGAGTGTGACTCAGCTTGTTCGAGGACATGGGGTTAATGTTTCGTCCACGAGATCAAAATCTTGGCTCTTTTAAGCCTATGATATTTCTATTAATCAGACGAACCAAGTTTAAGAGGAGCGATCTGCGTTGAAAATGCTATCCTCAAAGATTTCATTTGACAGGATTCTTTGTCCAAGGCGAAGCATCCTACTATTGCCGTAAGTTGAAGTATGGTTAACCGAGGATAAAATGCAGGAAACCCTTACTTATTTATTGGAAAGCGAGGATCATGAAATCTCCCCAAAACAGTAGTGTTCCATTGTTTGTGGTGGTACATGATCTCCAAGCTATTCCATCTGATGCTTTTGCCAAAGGTCATGGGCTCAGTGCTGTGTGGATTTGTGAGGCATGCAGACGTGTACGTTATTTCTGCAGTTGTCGTCGGGGCGTGATGCTAGGACCTTCCACCTAGTACATCAAGGCGAGTCTGGGCGAGTTATCAATTAGCTGCCTGGTCAGAAAATTAGACCAGATAGGAGAGTATCGAAGTGAGGAGAGAGCTTCAAGAGGAGAATGGGAAGGACAACGGTTCCAGAGGACTCACGAGATTTGAGGGCGGTGAATGCACATCAGTGTTGGTGCCATCGTTTTTATCCACCATCCGACATTCATTTCATTGGAAAGCCCCAAGCTGGTCCAGACTGGTGGAAACCCATCAGAAAAGCGCTAGAGACTCATAATTGTTCGGTCGCATTCATTAGAAGTCCGGTGGCTGCCTGGACGGGACATGCTCGTCACCCCGCCAAACCCCGCGCACTTCGTGTGGACCAGACAAAAAGTATTGAACGAGACAACGGACAAAACAGTTCCCGGACTTCTAGCCACGGCGCTAATGCCTTTGCTTGTCGAACTATTACATTCTTCAATGCTCAAACTGTTCATGCCAGATGCTAAGAACATAATTGGAACTGGGACCGTCATGATAAATGATTCACAACACCATACAGGGACGATATGACGAGCAACCCATCGTAGAACGCGACATGATAGGCTTATTTGTTGCTCATGGCTCCGAGAAGGAAGCCGCGGAAGGAGAAGCACTAGACCAGCAGGATCTTCTACGATGCTGTTCTTGATCATGTTTCCTCACATAAAGTAGTATACGCTCACTTGCAGGCCGAAATAGACACAGGCATCATCATCGCCCGCTCCTGATAATTGAGGCAAGAAAGCCTTGGTATCTCTAGGCACTCATTAGGAAAGGCTATAGATTATGGCCGCCCGCGACAGCTTTGCTGCCCAAGGTCTCCGAACAAGACGAGGTGTGTGTGGGATTCACGTTTCCCCAGAAACCAACGTCGTATGGGCACTTTGGACCATTACGAGAAGCAAGAAGGTCCTTGGATAGGACGTAGGTCTTTGGCCTAATCTGGTGAGTTGCTATTCCTGCAGAGAGATGGCGGCTGAGATGTTAGGCCAGCAGGTTACAATGGGGAAGTCGATATGAGTGGTTGAGCAAAACCATCGCCAGAATTGAGTTGAACAAAGTTATTGTTCAGGTGAGTCTGACTAGACCATTCTTCGAGTCTTTCCTGTTCAACTTGACAAGGGCGAGCGCTTTAATTACCAACTGGACTTGGTTTCATCAATCATAGTTGATGTCCTGGAAGTTGGAATTACCCTTCTTGGACCCTACAGACTGTTGGGATTCTTCGGACGTACCATTCTTTATTCAAAGCGACTTGTATGTGAGGGTCGCACGACGACCCTAGATCGCCCAAAGATAAACCTGTTGAGGCTGGTAACATCAGAAAGTGACTTTACCGTTGGGTGCGTTAATGGTCCGAGCAATCAACATTCAAGGATCGCGAGAAGGTATTCCAACGAGTAAGGTTTCAATACTCTTGCAACATGTACTGGAAGAAACCGCACCTGTGGTTTTGGCCCCTGATACACATTCCAGTACCTGTCATCAAGAGGCTTCCACAACGGCCAGTATCTTACTAGCCAGTATTGTTACTTAACAACTGAGCAGAACGTTAGGGGGCTCTTGACTCAAACATCAAGCCAAGGTTTACGCTGTGTCCACCTGCGAGTGTCACATGTCTCTTCATAGGTGCCAGCCGTAACTTTTGGCGCCCTAGGGCGTGAAGTCCATAGATTTTGCGCTTATCAATCTCCACGCGTAAGAGGCTCTCACTTAGGTAAGCAGGGCAAATGGAGAATTTTTGACATGACTGTGCATGCCATCTTTCCTCCCCTTGCACGTCATGCCATGCCGATAGCATGCCGAACTCCCCACGCTCATTGCCCAATGGGACTCACCCCAGACTCATGCCCCAAGTCACCGGTGGCCAGGACGGTGAAGTCGCTTTGACATATCAGGGAGGCCTTATATTCGCACAAGCTATGAATGCTGCCACAGAGCAAGTAACCGTGAATCACCCTCAGCCCAATGCGCTGGACAGACTCGCAAGAAGTCAACCCGCGACAGGCGGAGCTTTCGGGCCGCTCTTTCTGACTGCAGGGTCGGATCTGGACTCCGGATGCGCTCCGCTGGATGATAACCTCCCGACTGGCACCTCTGGCCAGATTTGGCCTTCGATGTTTTCCACGGCTGATAGCGATCCCCAAGAGACACCGATATCCTGAATATGTGATGGAAGCAGTGAGGCGGTGGATCCGAATTATGCGCTTGGCGATATTTCGTGATCTCTGCAGTCTCCGGCTACGACGTCAAACCACATTAACTGGCCGATCCCCTCCAATGATGAGCTTGTTGGCCAAACTGTGTTCAACACCAATAAAGGCCCCCCAAGAAGACGGAGTCGTTATCGATTTGTGCATTCCGAGAAGCAGGCCAATCCAGTACCAATTCCTGTATCTACAAGCGTTGGGGAATTGAGTCCTATGCAGCGGTGGAGGAAGTCTCCCCCGCAAGATGAACCAGCCTCCATCACTGCCATACATGACGCGCTGGAGAATAGTACTGCTCGCCTCGACGTCAGTCGAACACCGAATGTTACTGATTATGCCCGCACTGAATCCAAAGCCAGCTTGGGCAGTGGCGAGAGCAGTTCATCTATACAGTCGGCAAACTCAGTGTGGTCAGCAGCATCAGACACGTCAAGAGGTCGACGGAACGAATCAAGTTTACTTGATCGCACCAGGCGGGGAAGAGTGTTTAAGAAACGCGCAGCCGCCGCTTCCAAGAAAGACGATCGCCCCTTCAAATGCACATTCTGCTGCGATAGCTTCAAGACTAAGTATGATTGGGCTCGGCACGAGAAATCGAGGCACCTTAACCTGGAGTCGTGGATTTGCGCACCGCGGGGAGGTTCGGTCATGTCTACAGTGACTGGCAGACCTCATTGTGCGTACTGCAGCAAGGTAGACCCGTCAGAAGAACATCTTGATGGTCACAACCATAAAGCATGCTACGACCGACCGATAGAAGCACGATCATTTGGAAGGAAAGACCATCTTGTTCAACACCTCCGCATTATGCACAAACTAGACATAATGCCTCGATTCGATGGATGGAAGGCTGAAGCTGTGCGGATCTCTTCTCGATGCGGGTTCTGTGACGTGGAATTCATGACCTGGAACAAACGCGTTGACCATCTCGCCAACCACTTTCGCCATGGTGCAATGATGAAAGACTGGAAGGGAGAACACGGATTCAGTCCAACAACTGCGCAGCAGGTCGCGCATGCCCTGCCTCCCTACCTCATAGGTTCAGAGTCGCTGAGTGTTGTCCCATTTTCAGTCACGAATCAGAGCACCAGAGACCATTTTGCTCAGCTATCGTCTCGTACACTTGAGTCACAACAAGAAAATGGAAAGAAGACCGCTGCAATAGATACTGCGACGTCTTGACTGTCAAAATCAATCCTCAGATCCAGGGCAGCAACGTCAAAAGCTTTCACAGAGATCCTGGAGCAACATTTGAGGCATTTTGTAAAGGAGCACCTCTCTCAAGGGTTCGACATCAGAGACGAAATGCTTAGACAAGAGTCGAGGCGTGTGACTTACGACTGCGACGACGAATGGAATCAGACTGTTGCAGACAATCCCGAATGGCTAGAAAAATTCCGTCAGCGCCATGCTATTGGCTGCGGTGGTGGTGGTGACACTGCCGCCGAGGAAACTCTTGGATCATCAAAAAGCACTTGAGAAAGAATTTGATATTTCGTGTCTCTACAGAAACAATACAAGTATCCCGCGCATTCATCGCTCACTTTCATGCTTGTATGTCTCTGTCAATGATTCTCATGGCGTTTAAACACTCTTCATCATAAAATCGAGGAGCAATGACTTGAAGCGAACACGGGGCGCCGTCGGTTGCTTCTGGATCATCTGTGTTCGGTTTAGCACCAGGCACGAGAAGAACAGCAGAATTAGAACGCACAGTACTTACAGTCCGCTTCAAAATTTGAGGCCGCTTTCTGGTAGTTGGGATCTCTCGTCTTGGAGGATACCCCATATGGTATTATCCCTGCTGGATACTGCCCCCCCACAGTTAGTTGAATTGTTGGCTGCAGAGAGGTGATTGCACTGGCTTACGTCTAATACATTCCACATCAAGGTGTAGACAGGGATGCCATAGGTATCGTGGGGGACCGCGGTGCTGATTGCTCCGGGGCCGACGACAACATCGAGGTGATACTCGATCCAAATGTTCTTCCAGCTGTTGGCATAAGAAGCCTGTAAGCCAAGGAACTCATCCAGTTGGTGTACTGTGTCCAGCTCCGTTGAAATAAGAGGCTTTGAAGTTGTGAAAGGATGAACGCCTCGTTTCACTGAATGTACCAGTGGTTCACCAATCTCACTCGCCAGGGCATCCAGACCGGAAGATCCTAGCCCGAAGTAATGGAATCCCAGCTTTCCACCAACACTGGCACTGCAAGCGGGGTTTGCTGGTAATTTGACGATGCTGTGCCCTGCGCCAGTCAATTTTGAGACTGCGTCTAGAAGCGCTCGTCGAACAGGCGGCTGCAAGGGATATTCCGGATCTTCGGGAAGGATACCGATGGTCAGGGTCTTGTTGCTTCCATAGGAGCTTCTCCAGGGGGCGTTGACTGCAGATGCGTCATAATGCCAAGGCCGACGACCGATCACTGTTTCCATGAACAAACTGAGATCATCAACTGAATTTGCCATCGGCCCAGCGACAGGGGTGACTCCAGGAAGCTGGAGTTTGCGGAAGGGATAGTTAGCTTGCCCTCCAAACGGCGTTCGATCCGCTGTGGGCTTGAAGCCATAAATGCCGCAACAAAGTGAGGGGATCCGGATTGATCCTGCAATATCGGAGCCAACGCCTAATACTGAGCCCCTGAATGCTACAAGAGCTCCCTCACCACCGGTTGAACCGCCGGCGGTAAGAATCGTCTTGTGCGGATTCAAAGTTCGACCGAAAATGTTGTTCTCCGAGTCGGCAGTCTATTTAACTCTCGTCAATATACACTCGACCAAAACTTTTGATCGATGCAGATCAGCAGGTCACGAACCATCATGGTCTGCGGAACGTTCGTTTTACAGAATAGGACGGCTCCAGCGTCCACTAGGAGATCGACCATCGCCGAGTTAGAAGTAGGCAGTGGCCTTTTCAAAAACTCGACATAACCGACAGTAGCGTAATGACCTCTAACGACGAAAGAATCCTAAATTCATCAGTTCTACAGGCCAAACAGGCGGACAAGTTTTCCGGATGGGGATACCTTGAGGCTAATTGGTAGGCCGTGCAGTGGCCCTACGAGCTCTCCAGTACGCTCTAGGTGCTGATCAAGTTCTCGAGCCCTCTTGATTCCTTCATCGAAGAATATTTCAGTTAAGCAAGAAGTCTAGAAGATGTCAGTACATGTGATTCGGCGTTCGGGAGCTCGGCCACAACCTACGGTGACGGAGCGGGATGGAAATGTCCTTACAAGCTGTTGAGCGAGAGCAGCGCGCTTGCAAAACGCCACTGCCACTTCTTCCGATGTGAGTTTCTTGTGATGAATCTTGTCGAGCAACTCTCGCGCGTTGTAGCACTCTGTGATGTCGAGTTCCTTTCCCGTCAATAACGCTGATTTCCGAGCAACATCTTGGGCTATTAGTCGACCTTCTTCGGCAGTTCCTTTGCCTCGAAGCTTGGCTAGCTGATCATTAGAGATTCTCCATTCCTGAGGTATGTTCCGCTGTTGCTCCAACCGATGACGAGAAGCAATCGCTTCCCATTCCATTGCCGCGGGCATTGATACTACGCCTTATAGGTTCAGAAGGTATCGTGGAAGAAAGAGGTTTCATAGGTTGCATGCGCTATTGTTTTGATTTGAATGCGATAGTCGAGTAGACCGAGGGCAAGAGACAGAGGAGGAAACTGGACTGTGTTGTCTTCTTTTCAACCCCAATGCACCTTGATGCTAGAAACGTCGCCGGAATTGCGGACGATGGCACGCATCCCGGGCGGCTTGTTGGCGCGTCCAATGGCCCAATAGGGAAGGAGATGCCGCCAGATCTTGGCTGGCAGAGTTGCCGATGCCGTCGGCTGCCGGGAGTCGAAAGACTGATGCGTACTTAGGCTTATAATTCTGAGGAGTCGGCATCTGCGCTCGGGAGATGGATGGGTGACAGCTCTTTCGACTCTGCAACAATTGCGTAACAAACCCCCTCTTATCAGCCTGCGAATACATTGATTGTGAAGAACTATTTAAAACTCCGCCTCGAGCATTCGGCACATGTCCCAGCACGTCGTGCCAATACCAAAAGCCATTCACAGTTCGACTCTCCATCTACTTACTTCGATCCAGGATACATTCGGCAGGTCGACCCGCGCTCAACTTACATCCTAGTCATGGCACCCGCGAGAAGCTCCGATCATGCCCCCTCCCCCGGAAACGCCTTCTCGCCAAGTGGAGTCGCTGTGCCACCCATGCGCATGCCACATCTGGACTTCATCTATCGTATCGTCTGCGATATGGACCCCAACGTGTCCGAAATTGCAAACGTTGATAACACGGGCGTCACTCGTCTTGTTCTGCCTATCTTGAGCGGGTCAGTCAAAGGCCCTAGGATCACAGGCAAGATTGTGGAGAGAAGTGGTGCAGATTGGGCCGAGCGCATTAGGCCTGACAAGGTTAGCACGGTGTAAACAAGTCACCCATGAAGGGAAGTTCATACGGCTTACCGCTCTCTAGGCGTTCTCAAGGTTGCATGCCATGTATACTCTCCAGACTGATGATGGTGTCTTCATCCTCGTCAACGCCCAGGGTGTTTTCCGCACTGGCCCTGGTCGAACAGACAAATCGCCTCGATCTTCAATCAGTCAGGATGACGTTGAGTATTTCACGCACATTAGGTTTGAAGCACCAGGGGGAAGCCCTTACGACTGGATGAACGCTGTGGTAGCACTCGGGGTAATGACCATGTTTGAGGGGCGCCCTATCATCGACTGCTATCGACTCACAAACTTCCCTGGCGTAGCGGCAGAAAAGCTTTGACCTGGATAGTGTGCAGAATTGTAGATCTGGCCACTAGATGTAGGTATCCAGCAAACAGACAAAGACTTCGACATATCTCATAGCTGCATGTGTAAATGTAGTGAGAAACCAGGTCAACCACGACGAGCCCAGCCAAGTTAAACAATTTAAAACGCAGAAGTATTCTGTAAATACTAGAAAGACGGAATCTGAATTCTTGCCATACTCGGGAGTGGTGCCAAAGTTCTTACATACAAGCAAACCTCTGGTCAGGCTGGCAAAATAAGATACACGTACTCAGCACACTAAATCTGCATGCGCCTCTCCACAAGTCGCAAGTATCGGGGAGCCAGAATGGTGCGAATGCGCTTGCCCCAGATGATCATAGGAACATACAAAAGACCGATGAGAAGAGAGATAACCCCACTCAGAATGTACATATTGGTAAGGCCCATGTTTGACATCCAGGGCACAAGCGCCGAAGGGACACCTACGCTGACAGCATTACGGACAAATGCGACACCAACAAAGGCTTCGGCAGTCAGCTGTGGAACCATATGTTAGTCAAAGTCATTGTATCGAATATTAATGCATTCACCTCTCGATAAGTATCAATAACAAATGTAAAGGTGATGTCTCCATTTGCACCAAGGCCAAATGCGAATAGTGCGCCGCCGATGCTAGGGAAGATCCAATGCATTCCCTAGAGCTGTTAGTTTAACCAGTCGATGGAGCAAAAGAAGACATGTGGCGCAAAGGTGACTTACTCGATCCGCGGTGACTCCAAACATGACAATACCACCAGCCATCGTGATCACGGGTAGAAATAAGGGATACAGTCGCATTTCCGGCTCGAAAACGCCCCCATTCCTCTTAGCCAAGCGCAAAACAGTCCAGTCTGCTAAAGGTCCGCCGTAAATACTGCCGAAAATGTTTCCAACAAAAGGTCCTAGGTTCATATATCCGATTGCTGCAGTATTGAAATTGTAGGGGGGCGCAGAAAAGACGACGGATACAACCGACATGAACAGTACTAGCCAGCAAACACCGGATGCAAACTGAAGAGCAGTGAACATGACGTGTGGAAGAGTAATGACATGAAGTGGCAAGATGAAAACTCGCAGTAAGGATTCCGAGGTTGGTGTCAATAATCGCATGCGTTCGCGGTAAGAATTCAGTGGGACATTCGTAGCGGGATTGGACCGCATGTAGTTCAGCTCCAGACCGCCTTTATCAAGGCTTCTGACTTTTGCCATATCATTCCCGCCAATCGGTGAGTTGTCGTCTGTAAGGTCGCTTTCGCCGAGGCTTATGGGAATATATTTGGTCTCTTCATACAAGAAAACAAACATGAAAAAGAGAACTGTCAGAGAGATAGAGAGGGCGTAGTATGACCAGCGCCATCCCTGAGTCACGGCTTGGGAGCCGGCAGCCAAAGGCGTCAAAAAGCTTCCTGCCATTACGGCAGTAAAATAGAGACCGTTGGCAGAACCTCGCTGGTGAACGAAGAAAATATCGGCAATCTGTTGCAGGAAAGAATCATTAGCGAAAAGGCGAGATAAGACCAGGGGATTTTGATAAGTATTACAGTCATTTGCACCGCGGTCTCGTTTATAGCGCCAGCTAGTCCCGTGATTACAGCTGTGGAAATAAGTTCTGCGTATGAATGCATAGAAGATGTCCACCACGCTGCTGCAGCAAGAATCGCTGTGGAAACTAAGTACGTTAAGCGACGACCATACTTGATTGTGAACGGAATGAAGAAAATGCAGCCTGTGGCAAGTCCTGCAAGCTGAGCGGACTGCGCGTTGCTGAGTTGGTTGATAGACACATCGAGATCAACGGTCATCTGTTGCCAGAAGACGGTTTGGATCGAGAGGCTATGGAGGAAAGCAAACAAATCGTCAGCCGGGGAGTTGGTCCGCGAAGGGCAACAGATGGATTGGAAAACCGATGTGGCTCTAACGTACTTGGTGAAAGCGGCCACGGTGACGCCCATGGCAAGACTGTAGTTGAGATACTTTCTCCATTTGCTCCAGTTCTATTTCACGCATTCAAAGAGTAAGAAGATGTCATTACCGGAGCATCGCAAACAGCAGAATCCGTACCAGTGGGTCGTTCGGGTCTGACGATGGAGTTGGGGATAGAACAAATATTGGGGACTCTGTAGCGTCCTCATCTGGGGTAGAACGCAGACGTCAGCACAGGACTTCAAAGACTTCGAGTAAGAGGCATACAATTGAGCAAGTGAACTGTTCCCGGAGGAAGGGGTGTATGTTGAGCCATTGTCACTGCTGGGACGTCCATCGGGAACTCTCTACCACAGCGTTGAGGCGAGAGCAGAAGGAGACACAAACAATAGTGGGCTTATGGGCTAGATGTGGTGAGGTGCTGTTGCGTTTAGGAACCAGCCTAGAATATTGTCGCATTTGATGCAGACACAGCAATGAGTCGAGCAGGCAACGGGCATTTAATATAAAATACGAAGGTAAGTTGACCTTCTCAGGAGACTTCTATTTCGGCCTGGGTACTACTCGAAGTTGTGTGACAGCTGGGATTTTGGTGTGTGCCACGATAAGCCACGCGCCCAGGTTAACCCTTTTCAGTCATAGGAGACTGAAGCACCTGCACCACGTTTAGATCAGGATGATAATCTTCGAGAGCCCCGGTCGAAATCGGAGACGATGAAGACCATGGCGAGAATGACCAATGCCGTTGTGATAACAGGACTGGGGACTTGATTACAGTCCCTGTGAGTGTACACTAACCAGCAAGTCTGACGAGGTCTTGACGCCATGTACTGGCAAGTCCCTGCTGGACCCTCATCCCTTTCTTTCCGAGGGCATTCCGCATGGATAACAGAGAACTCTATTTGTCTTAGCGGCCTCGCCCCCGCATTTATGAAGCTGCAACATGATTGCTTGGACCCCAGAATCGAGCGTCTGAGCCATGCCCTATTCGGCATATATATGCGCTCGCGGCCCCGTCTGCCTTTCTTGGGAAGTTGAAATCTCAATTCTTCATTCATCGTCGGCAAGGTCGGCCATTTCGAGAACTCCGCTGAGCAGTCAATTGCATGGCTTGAACAGATAACGATTACGCTGACCTCACTCGACAGCCATCAGTAGGTTATCGATGGGTCGCTCTAGGGGAGGATGCTCCAATTGTAAGAGGCGGAAACGGAAATGCGACGAGACGCGTCCAGATTGCCGAGCATGCCAAAGGCGTGGCATCCAGTGCGAGGGCTATAACACCACACTCAAGTGGACCAACGGAATAGCCTCGCGGGGTCGATTTGCTGGGGCCGCAATCCCTGACCTTGCTGCGAACAAAGCGAGCGCCAACTCAACTACTTTTGATAGCTATCTGCCGAACGCTGAAGATCCACTACACCACACTGGATCATCCTCAGCATCTCCCGGGGCCGATACACCGAAGCTGTCCGGGCCCGCTCAAGAATCAGATACACCGGGGTCACACTCTGAAATCTCATATTTGGCACCATCGCCCGGCGGCACCAATGACCCGAAACGGCAGCTTTTCCAGAGATGTAAGTCATTCGCCGCTTGGCCCTGTCACGTATAGGTATTCGAGTACTGACCATGTCGCAAGTTCTCAACGCGGGGATGCACCGACTCTACACCACTGAGAGCTCTGGTTGGATGAAATCTCACTTTGTCTCAATGGCAGAGAAAAGTCAAGCATTTGCTATCGTCTGTGGTGCTATCCAAGCATACCTAGACGACGGTTTCTCAGTCTCGTCAATGGAATACGTCGATCACGCGCTCCAAACTTTCCGATCGGAATTAGAAAGCCGACACAACTCCTTCGATGGATCCACCGTCTCTGCTGGCCTGCTTCTCTGTAGTCTATGTGTAAGTCTCGAAAATGCATAGCTTCGCCGTATGCGAATCGGCTACCCATATCTCACGCGTACAAACGTCTCGAATCTGATATCCATTACTAACCCACAGCCTTTATGTAGCTGCTTCAAGCTCGCCCTTGGACGATGTATCTTCAGCTCATGGCCGGCCTGTACCATTTAGAGACGAACTTGAGTCATCTGCTGCCCTCAGCCGACCATGAGTTCACCATCCGGCACTCCATCGAAGTCTTGTCTATCATGGACATGGATATCATGGTGATTGGTCGAATAACACCGAGCATGAATGTTTGGCGCCACCTACGAAAAGTCCAAGATTCTTGGAAAGGCGGTAGGCTCGGTGGGGTAGAGACCGTATCGGGACTGCCCAGATCGCTGCTAGATATTCTCGCTGATATGAGGGAGAGCAGCGCGAGTGACATAGAATCCCAGCTCTGGACTTGGCCGGGAGAGATTGGTGAGCATGCCCAATGCATGCTTTGGGACTGCTGGCGGTATACAGCGGTCTTACATGTGAGGCGATTATACCGATCTAGAAGAAAGTTGGCATCATCCGATGATGAGAACCGGCCGGGACCTCACTCAGGTGACATGACATCATTCCCGTCAAGAGAAGTCGTCATGTGTCGTTTGGCGGCATCGGTTTACGCACTATACAGGGCAGTTGAAATGCCTGCCAACCACCACCTTCTGGTTCACAACGGGCTCATGTATCCTTTAGTGATAGGCAGCCTCGAAGTCCCCATCCTAAATGCTCATCCAGAGTGGAAGCAGGTTTTCGACGATGTGCGGTCATCGTTCTTGAGGAAAGACTCATTTCGGCTCATAAATATAGTTGACGAGGTTCTTGAAGAAGCATCCAGGGAGGGAACTGATACATTTGACATAGAAGAAGCTGCTAAGGCTCGAGGTGTTGAGATCGCAGTCTTTTAACCTGTTGAGGATAGCGGTCCGGGAATAGGAAGAAAATTGCTCAAACGCCTGAGTTCGTCTGTCTAAACTTTGCTGCCCTACACACGCACTTGTGCAGTGATTTGCCTGTCGCTTCTCGTTCATCCGTTTGAGACATCAAGACTGGAGTTGGGTGGTATGATGGGCGCAGACAAGATATCTCGGAAAGATAGGTGGAACATAAATGACATCCAGGTTTTTGCCTCGTGATAACCCTTCTCAGAATACTCGAGCTGTACAAGGATACGGTCATTGACGAACTCAGTTCCCTGCCCGCACATGATATGGTGACCTGAGCGATGAAGAGTAGTGATGACAAGAAGGCCAGGCCGATCTATATATATGCACTCGGACATCTCGAAGTGCCTTTCCGATGGAAATTAGTTGGGTTCGAGGTTGCAGGCAGTTAAAGTCGGTCTCTAGAATAGTTTAGTGATTCAAATTGAGAAAGCGTTGATTAATTCTATATGTGCTGTGGGTGCTAGTGCCTTGATGAGATACGTAGTCTCTGAGAACGGCGTATGTTGTGCCGTCCGCAAGAACAAGTCAAACTCATAACTCAAGACTTTCATGTCCTGACCGTGGATGAACGAAGTCCCCAGGTATGTGATGTCGCGACTTGATTTGTCTCCTTCTAACGTCACTCGTGTTGCGGATCGAAGTCTCAAGAAGGAGGTAATGAGTACTAGGAACCTTGAATCTACGAAGGATGACTTCCGGCATCTGTTAAGTGAATCCACGATACCGTAGGTACATCAAGTAACGCAAAGCGAATCTCTAATCCCAAAGCAATAAAGAAGTCATAGTTGAAATTCTCAAAGCAGGTCTTATTCAATCCTCATATTTCAATCAGCCTAAGGTATTTATGAGAGGCAATGTTTTACGCATTTCCTTGAATATTTACCGATTAACGTGGGCCTTGAAGACTGCAGACCTGCTTATATATACGTGGGTATAACTGCATACCATGTGAAATATCAGAGTTGAACTTCAAGGGATTCTAGTTTTGTGCGGAAAATCTGATTCACTTGAGTCCTATCTATGCGCTGGCGATCCCATTTGTCCCCGCGATCAGCTACGAATATTGTTTCAAACATGTGAGTTTCATCTCTCCCTTGAAAATGGAAGTCAGAACTCGTGCGAGTTCAATGCATCATCGTCATTGTCTTAGTCGAAACAATGTTTCTTGACTTTCCTCCTCGCTTTTTAGCAAGCAGCACATGGGGTCGTCGTTCTACCTGGTCGGATTTCTAGGGTGCCTTTTAATACGGCGAGAAATCCTCGCAAATGTAATTAGCATACGCACGTTCCAAGACGCTCAGAAATTACGAAATCCAAGTATTTTGCTGCATGTATCGATACAGTTCGAATTGAATTTCATCTGAGTCACATGTGTGAAAGTACGTTGATGAGTCTATCTGTCTGCACACAATGTGCTCACAGCGTTACGACTATGATTTTCATACACATTAGTACTTCACACCTGAAGATGAGCGATGTCGCAGTCAGTCAGTCCTACAGGATGCGAGGATCTTGCAAGGGAGAGTTTAACATCAGCTCATGCAGATCAACGAAACTGAGACCTGCCTGCCTACGAGATAGCAAAGCCTTCGCTCGCTGTTTGCAAGACTGGCTTCGTCGATCAGTTTGGCGTACTGGCAACTACATGCCGCACTCCAGCTTGGCGGTCGATGACTGCAGGGAGAAGTCCTGAGTAGTTCAGTGTTGTGTTTTAGTGTAATGCAGGTGGAGAATTATGAATCCAACGGGCAACATCAATCACACACCGTTGGTCAGAACTATGTGGCTAAACTTAGGATTATGGGAGCACTAGGAATGATCAATCGAAATAAAGGTAGATCAGCGGGGGCGGCATGCTTCTGGGGCGATGAAGCCTCGGGGCAATCGGAGGCCCGAAAGCAGATTAGAACGTGGAGTCGTGCCTTGTTTAGGTTAATCAGCCCCGGCAGATAGCGCTCGTATTAATATCGAGGTTACATAACCTGCGTCATGTGCCTGGAATTCAAGTCAGAAATGAGAATGCATGCGACCCTGAATACGAGAATCTTGCCTCGATGGATTGGAGGATTCATTGTGCAGTGGTCTTGCGAGCCATCATTCCACCGAATGGTAGCTAAAGGAAGGACCATCCAGCGGATGCGTATGCTTCTAAGCCACGTATGACCGACGGCTTGAGCCAACTGAACCGCGAGGCGTATAGGCAATTACCTTAAGCGATCAAAGTGACCCGGAAGGCAGGTTGTTATGACCGCATAGGAACTTTTTGGCTGGACTATGACACATTGCTGGTTCACATCCGCACTAAGCTGCTGTCATGATGGATCATGAAATGGGGATTGAAGGCAGTGACGGGGAACTTAGCGAGAGTCCAAGGTCCACCGACGCAGGGAGAGGGAATACGATGGCAACGTCACTTTCTCAATCGTTTGAGTACCCACGAGCTTGTTGTCATACCATTGATCTGTGCTCATCTATTTGTTGGCCTCCAGTAATACAACCTTGACTCTTGACTGGTATAAATCCGCTCGTCCGCCGCCACTCCGGACGGTATTTCAACTCAAAACACCACGTTGTCCAATACAAGCCAACAGTTACAAACAATCACTCCCTTCTCAATTTCATTTACAACTCAAATTGTTTCCTCAAGACCTCGCGATAATGCAGATCACCAACCTCTTCCTCACAGCCCTGACTGCTGCCTCTGCCGTCTCCGGCTCACCCGTTTCGAAGCGTGAGGTTAAGTCAATGATGGCCGCGGGTGTCGCGGAATGGACCATTGAAGGTTTTACCCGCACCTGCAATGCTGAGGATACCTCTTGCGACTATAGCTTCAACATCAACACCCACATCGCAGATCCCACAGCCTGCAAATTCACAACTACCGGCGCACCTGCAAGCCGCGCTGCCTCAAACGCCAAATGTGGAGCTTTCTCTGTTACATCGGGCTGGAGCGGACAGTTCGGTCCGGATGCGGGATTCACAACCTTCTCTGTCACGGACCAGAAGCTTATTGTTTGGCCCGCCTACACCGACAAGCAGCTGGTGAACGGCCAGGCGGTAAACCCTGACCAAAGCTACGCTCCCCAGAACTTGCCTTGATCAGGTCGCCACGACATTCAATGGAATGAAACGCAGAATTTTTATGCCATAGAGCATCAGAATACAGGATATGTCAATATTGTAGTAATCGATTGTCTTAACCCGTCGTATTTTGATGTTTCGAAGCTGCGGTTCGCGAGTGCATACATGACTACCACCTCAAGTGTTCGTAGGCCTCTCTGTGCATCAGCGACCGCTGTAGACGAATAAAATGGAGTTGCTTACCAAACAATCCCAATAAAAAGCAAATTGCCACTTAATAACATAGAGTTTTGGTGTTACCCATGTTCGGGCTCGCGAAGACCTATTCTAGGTACGTTGTCTTATCAATCCTCATAAAATATCAATATCACAAGTCTCCGCGCTGTTGCCAGTCGCATGAGCATCACCGAACGATATCACACAGGCCGTTAACAATTTAACAGCGATTATCATTTACTGGTTCGTGGAACGTCCCAAGCGATGTGCGAAGGGCCAAGATCATCACCCGCCCACCCCCCAGTATCGGTCTTGTCTAGATATTCCAATACTGGGCTAGGCTCAGTCAATCATTAAGGTACCTTACTTTATCAAACCCCGGTGGGTGTATGCATTCGGCGGCCCCGCGTGCGGGCGTTGCGGGAGGTGGATTTAATCGATTGCGAAATTAAGTAACGAATGCTCCTGCTCCACTGCCAAAGCTCATCGATTACCCGACCTTAAAAGAGGATATTGTATCCTCTCGTGACGGAGTAGATATCCTGCTCTTCTTTATCCCTCTCACTCGTACCGGGTTCAAAATGGCTCGAGCTCGTATAAACATTATGGACGACCTTGGCTGGGTCCGTGCCAAGTCATTGATTGCCAAAAGACGCGCCAAAAGATGTGAAGTTGACACAAAACTTGGTTGTCATGTTCCAATTGGATGTCGCACCCGAGATGGTTACGCTCAGGTCAGCTTCCTAGAAGTCTGCTCTAGCTTCAAACACTAATCGTACTTCTACCATAGATATGGACAAAGAGCAATGCCAAAGCGAAAAAAGGCCTCACTGGCAGGAAAGCTTCGAGAGCGTACCTACTTCACATCGTCGCCTACGCGCAACTTCACAAGCGAAACCCAAATGATCATGTGTCACACCTATGTGACAATCCCGCTTGTTTCAATCCTACACATCTGGTCGATGAAACGGCAAGCAACAATAATAGTCGGAAAGGCTGCCCAGGTCCAATCTATTGCTCTGACCACGGTTGTTTGATTGTGAATCTCTGCAACCACAACCCTCCTTGTATTCGACCTCCACGCCAGGATGTGCAATGCTGTTTGTCGCACAAGGAATTTCAGCCCTAGAAGATGCTATAGAGTGTAGATCGGGCATTGTGTTGTGCTAAATTTGAGTTTCATCACTGAACTATGAACGCTTACTTCAATGTGACTGCTGAAGGCACCTGTACATTATGTTGTAATTGCACCACAGCCTAGATGTTCATCAAGAGTATGATCATTTTAAGTGTGTGCCACTGTCGATTGACTGATGGTGACGCTTACGTAGCCACTGTCTGCTACTTTCCACTGGAATGCCAATTGTAATCTACAATATCCAAGGCGCAATCAGGTCATTACGATCGTGAGCGCAATGAGAACTTAAGGATAGTCGTAATATTGCAAGTAGGAAGTTATACTATCCTTGCACCTGGCTACGAGTCTACAAATCCTTCCCACCTGATGTGATGTTGACTAGATAGACAACTAGACTGGAGAGAATGTCTACAAAAGTCGCTCGATAATCCTTCCAGTTAATTAATGCTTCCACTCTGAGAGCCCGAGGGGTACTTCAAAACTTGATACTAGGGTCAATTAGCTGAGATTCCTTGACTTGAACTTTAGTGGCAAACATGATCCGACTTACCCACAGCGAATAGGTGCTGCACATCCCTTGTCACTTAGTAGTGGACAGATTCCAAAAATTCGATCGCAGGCTCAGCTGCAGGCTCAGCCTGCTTCTTGTAATGTACTGATTCGAGGAATGAAATTGATGGCTCGGCGTCCGCCTTGGGAGAGCGCTTGTAGTGGACAGACTCCAAAGGTTTGGTTATAGGTTCGGCTGCAGCCTCGGCTTCGGGGGTCCTCTTGTAGTGAACAGAGTCAAGGAACTCAATAGCAGGTGCCGGCTCTGCAGCAGCGTTGGGGGATTTCTTGTAATGCGTAGACTCGAGGAAAGAAATGCTGGCTTCGCGTGTCTCTTCGTTCATAACACCGGTAGGGGCAGCAACAATCAAAGAGGCTCCTCCGAGGAGCAGAACGTTGAAAATTCTCATTGTGTTTCTTTGTTAGGGGGAGACTGAAGTTGATTCTTTGACAAATCTCTTTGGAAATGGAAAGGCAGTGTGTTTAAATAGCCGTTTCCACAAGGCGAACAACAGTGAATTCAACCTGCTGCTATCGGCGCACTTATCTCAAGTAACCGAGCCAAGGCGTGGTATGAACGCGATTTCAATCACGTTATCACTGCAGCTAATCCAGGCCTGGGCAGGCGTAAGCTTCATCCGCGCCATAGTACATGGAAACTTCTCCGACTATCCACGTCAATCTTGTACATGGCGCGAAGTCACTGATTGCTTCACGTACATCGACATGGGTTATCCCACATGTTTGGAACTTCTGCTGCGGAGCCTACAGGGATCAGAACGGTGGTGAGTTCGCAAATGAATTTAATCTGAGTAATGGAAGGAAATAGAGTAAACACATTGACTTTGGTGCCTGCCAACCTGCGAAACTCGGTGATGGACTGAGCTGCACGGAGAAGTCTCAAGTAACTCAGTAAAGTGAGTTGAACCAGCAGCTTGAATAAACATGAGCAAAAGACATTGCTTGTTCATAATGTGGGATTCGGGATCTATGCTGACCATATTGGTTGGCTTGGTGGTCGAGACTGGTTCATCTGGATGTTTCCTTCTAGAGAAACAAGCTTTTGAGACCCGCGTTAGCTGCTGCGCATTTTCAAGGAAACCTGGTGGTCAGTTGCATATTCGAACAGACAAATTCGTGTCGATGGAAGAAAACAAGCTTTCTAGATCCGCCCGACTAGACGAATGCAGAAGGTCGATTAGTCGGCCCCGAAAACTGACTCATTGTGTCCTGTGCAGCTGTCGGGCCTCAATGATGTTTTCCTTATCATAAACTCCCCTTGTCTCAAAGATAGAGAAATCCACCCTGTCCGATGGCGAGTCATATTTGCAAGGAGCCCCTCGTCTGTCGCTTCACATCAGTGAAAACTAACTAACGGTCAGCTCTCGGATTTTGAACAACCACAGAGCTTAAGAGAGTACCCTAATAGTTGATACTTGCAATTTCCTTCCATTTTGATTGTCACTTTTCTTGAAGAATCGGCGTCAATGGTGTTCAGTAAGACAGGACAGTCTCGCCACGAACGAGATCTCCAAGCAGAAGAAGAAGCATTCTTCTTGGATGGCAATAACATGCAACTGCCCGCTAAAAAAAGCAAAACTTCATTCGAAACATTTTCTTTTCCTTTCTTTTGGATAAGCTGTGTACTTCTTGGGCTCTCGACTTGGTTCCACCTCAACCCAGCAGGACCATCGGATTTGCAGTGCGTCAGGAAGCTTAATGTTTTGTGTGAGTCCAGCATCGCACCTCTTTCAAACGATTGGTAGTGTCCCAGACTCATGAGATACACAGCACCCGTTCAAGATATTTTGGAATACGAAGATGTGCAGTTTGACAATGCATTCTGGAAGACCAGCCCTTATAAAGGAAGGCCGACTCCAGAGTTGGAAGCAAAATGGAAGGATCTGTGGTATTGTAAGTTGCACGAACGGCCCCTAGTTTATTTCAAAATGGCCTACTGATCCAGATTGGTATTAGATGGATCATTCGACTTATCGGATGAATATTTACCAGCATTGAACAAGACATCACATGGTACCGGCGGTGACTCCTGGGCACGCACAAAGCCAGGCTATCTTTTGGCTGGCCTCGAAGTTTTCCACAACCTTCATTGCTTGAATCTCGTACGTCAGTTTGTGCACAGATCCGAATTCGATTATAGCGACGATCCGGCCTTCCACGGTGGAGAGGATCTTGTGCTTGCCGTAAGCGCTCCCCAAGTCCAAAACTTTGCATTGAGTGACTTGACTGGACTGATTTGCTGGTTTGCTTCCGAAGCTGACTTCTACAGCATGTTGATCATTGTATCGAGGCATTACGTATACGACTGCAGTGCTCGGCTGATGTAACCCCGTTCTTACACATAAATGGCTCTCGGGGTATTCAGCCAGACTTCAACTCCCAGCATAGGTGTCCCAAGTATGATCGCATCGTTGAATGGGCAAAACAGCGCCAGATCATGGTGGATACTCCGAAATAACATGCAGGTCACCAAGTACCTAATCACCACATGCGGTCCTAAAACTTTGTGCTTCATTGCTAGGAGCTAGATGGTTCAACTTTCATTCTAGTCATTTTTTGGGAAGCGGATGACGGACGATTGAGTTAAATCGCTAAATCCTAGCGAGACGAGTAAAGGACAAGATCAATGTCGGGCAATATTGGGCGATTTTGCTTGGCCTTCAGCACAGCTTGCGAAGCTGCCAGAGGCGCCCAAGTGGTTCATTCCATGTGCCCAACCAAGGTTGTTAAAGACAGCATTTGAGGTTATACATTCGTTTATGTTCGATATGGACACATTTGTCCCAATTCTCAACGCTCGGTCAATTTAATGTTTCTGCTTGAAGACTGCTAAACTTCGATACTTGTCGCTGGAAAGGATCGTCGCCCCGTCGACTTAATCTGAATCATCTTTACTGTTCAAACAAAATACAAAGACTCCCATCTCCTGCCTTACAGGTTCCAAATTCGAGCCATACCTAATCGGGGCAACTTATGCCTGTGAAGCACAGGGTGACTTGTTGCAAGGCGCAATGTCGTGTCGCTCTGCACCATTTGATGGACAGGTTCCTAGTGACTGGCCACTCTTTGTGATTTCCGTGCGTGCACTTCTCGTCGTAGACCACGGGGCTTTAGTATAAACCAACAAGGATGTCACCGCGGACGCGAGCAGTCAAGTGAACCTCGGCTTCCAGGTCCAACTTGATGCCAACCATCAGAGCAGCTTTGGTCAACTTCCCGTTCTCATCAACAGGGCCTCTGAGCAGGTTACCTGAAGTCGTATTAGCAAAAGAGGAAACTTGAGCCGCGTATTGAAAGTCATTGGCATACCAACAGGGCCATTTGCGGTGCCAGACAGGTTGGGCATGGGAACAGGGAGGCCTGGTGCGGGCATGTTTCCCCTCATCCCTGTGTTGGCTGGTGGGTAGGATGTGGGATAGGCAGGCGCACGAGACTGCTCTTCCGCTGGGGTCTTTGCTCTAGATGACAGTGAAGATTAGACGTCGAACCCAACAAAACGGAGCTAATATTGAAGCTTACGGGGAAGACATTGTGGTTAGATATCTGACAACTTGATCTTGCAATGAATGCTGGAGCTCCTCAGGTGAGCTTGTTTCGTCTACTGGTTCGGAGTTGAGTAGGCCACGTTCTTTCAGAAATTGCTCTGAAAGTGATTTGATCGAAAGTGTCGGGCTGGTGGCTTGCGGTTCTTTCGGGGCCTCTGCGGTCGTTTTCTCCCCTATCGATGAAAGAGAGCCTCGTTTTGGGTGATGGTGTTGATGACTGGGATCGTCAGATTGGTGTTCCTGTGGTAGTGACTGAGCACGAGAGCGGTTGGCTGGTGAAAGGTTGTCGGTTGCGACTCGAATGGGGATCTTGAAAGAAAGGGATCTTCTGAGGGCTCCTGGCACAGCAGAGTAATCCTCGAATGGCTTGACCGAGGGTTCTATAGGGACAGCGACAGCAGATATCCGCTTTGACGAGGTGCTTGAGGATCGCGACGCGTGATTTGGCCTTCGTGGAACAGGTGGTGGTTGCTGCTGTTTGGCGTCAAATTTTGCTGATATTGTGGCGATGGGGGAACCTGTTCCCGCTGGCTTCTTTTCAGTGATTGACGTGGTGCTCTGTAATTTGGATTGAGATGTGACTTGGTTGGCCATGATGGAGGGGGAGCATGGTGAGCTTTAAGCTTCGATCCCGAACTCGGCTGACAGAGCCCGGTATAATTACTTGATGCTATCCTCCTTCCCCATCTATGCCTCTGGAATCATATTTGCTACAGAACCAGCGATCAACTTGGTAGCAAAATGACATCGTCTGATGTTGAAACCAGCCGCTCGGATCGTATCTTGCGTCGTGTTTTGTCGGTCTTGGCCAGAACGCGTCGGTCGGCGCGGTTCGCTCATGCGGAATGGCACTCTTGTTTCCAGAACATCTGAAAAATGGTTCGCATGGTACGATGTGGGTGAGTCGATAGAACGTTTGTGGGTTGCATTGGGGTTCGCCTGTGTCTCAGGATGTCTTCATGGGAGCTTTGACAAGGGTCCTGCAGCTACTGGACCCTGGTCAGGGTCCTTGTGCCGGAGAGTTTCAACAACATCAATCAGGGACCACCAGGCACTATCGAAGATCTGCAGCATGGGCATTGTATCTGGCATCTCTTCAAAAGGCATAGAATGCCGTCTTCTGTCAGAAGCTGCCAGGAAGCTCCACAGGCATCAGCCGATGATCTCCAATCCTTTTTCTAACGTCTCTTCTGATCTTTCGAGGTTTCGAAGTCTGAAACACTCCAAGCATTATTCTGACTTATGGGGTTGAATCGAACGATTTCCCGAGACTATCGCTACCACGCTGTCCTCAACGGCCTGAAATGAGCGGCAAAACGATTGCCTGGTCATCCACTCACCCGTGTGAAAGAGACAAATCGCTAGGACTACTGGTGGGCAGAGTCGCATCTCACTGACGAAATCCTTCAAGTCATCGTTACGTGGAATCAGAGTTCCCGCTACAAACCATCTCTCAACCGTCCACAGAGCTCTGGATAACACTATTATCTTCCACACAGCCTTAGCAGATGCAAAGGGAGATGGCTCTCTCACTACTCATCAGCTTCGCCACTGCTGTGGGCGCCTCTGAAGGCATCAAGGCTTCCATGGCCAGATCGCGTCGAGAAGAGCATCGAAGTCGAAAGAACAACCTTGTATTGCACTGTCCCAAGTCATCACAGTTCAGCCCTTACCTCGAAGGACGTCAAGTCGTCCTTTCTGGCGATAGAGTAAGCTTTCTCCATCTCCTTGCGTATCAGAACCCTAAATAATTGAACAGCTATTTGTGGACACCGGCACAGCTCATGATGTTCCTTTCGGTCACCCGTTCGAGGGCTATTATCTTCCTTACCCGGACTCACGCTTCTCGGGGCTAGTGAGCACTATTACCCATGAGGCACCTATCATGAATTGGATATTCGTCGATCCCGTTACATATCAAGTCCGCTTTGGCAACCGTGCCATTGCGGATGGTAATGTGACTGGGCCGTGGGAGTGTACTCGACAAGATCGTAGGCTTACCTTTTGTGGATGGGAAGGCTTCTGTGCAGTCTTGGAAGATGGTGGTATTTGGGGATTATATTTTGACTGTGATGGTGACAGCCTACGCCAAAAGATGAAGCCCGAAGGACGCATAGTCATCGAGATTGAGCTTATACGAAGAGAAATGAGGACGGGAAAGCCAGAGTATCTCGATCCAGAGGGGGAGGCTACAGATCATGAGCAATCGACACCGCAACCGCCAACAGATGCCGAGGAAAACTTCGTATGTGGGCATAAAGACGTGGAGCCAGAAGTCAAAGAGCACGAACGGTCTTCGGACATGAAATTCTCAAATCACGACGACGGCATGTTTGCATATGATTTGATATCAGAGAAGAATAACGTCAAGGTATGAGGTTGAGGAAAATGTCACGTCAGCTCACATAAATAGGCAAGGACTTGGGCATCACTAATGTTATCGTTGCCAAAAGCATTGCAAAGTTCCCAACGTTATGTACTTACAAGTACGATGAACGCCAATTCATTTCATATTACAGATATCAAAGATAAGCTAGGATATGTGAGTGTGTGCCTCACCATATGTCAGGGTGGCATGAAATGTATTGGAATGCGTTTCGGGTAAGGGCCTGGGATTTACCTTCTCCACGATGAATGAACAGTGCATCTCGAGTAGAGACAAGGCAATTTGGAAGGAGATAGAGCCTGCTAGATGAAGTATGTTATAAGGAATCACATGTTTTGTATATCTACTCATTAGCTTGACGGTTCATAGAAGCCATATTGAATTGAAAGTGGTGGTACACTTGTCAGTAAGACAACCTTCCGGCAAGAGAGAATTATAGCACTTTGCTGTATTTTCTCTAGGTATCTGATGCACATCAACCCCTCCAAGATGGAAGTAGGTCTCTGCAACAGCCCGAAGAGCCCTACCTCCCCTCTTCCTATAATGGATAAATGAGGATAAAGATTGGCGAGGGATTGCCACGCAAATCTTCACGCCATCAAACCCTCAATGAGAGATAGATATGAAAGATGAAAAATAAGTTTACACTTCCGTGATTATGTGATACGGAAGCTTGTCTAAGACCATGACAGGACTGGTTCTGTCTTTATGGTGATGATGCGCTATGCACAGCCAAGGCCTCGCCGTGTTGTTCAAAATTATAGTGGCTGCGCCTGTCCTTATGGCATTACCATTATTCAAGAGATATCTTCAATTGAATTAGGTTCAGAATTTATATTTTGCAGCACATATCCATCTGTCTTTCATTAGCCACCTTAGCTGTCAGGCACCGTGATTTTAATAGCCAAGTCTTGTCATTCACTGCCTGGCAGGGGAGAATCGCATGTGATTATTGCACATTCGTGTCAACTGATGGCCCTTATTATGTTTATATAGTCAATAAGAATAAGTAACTGCGCGTTGTCCCGTTAACTATGGCTCGAACAGATCGCTCTATTAAGACTTCGTTCCGAAAGAAATCCCCTTAATGCAGGTGTAGCATGAGACCAAGAGTGCCATTTCGTAGCTCGGCATAATCTCCTTAAAGCAAACTAAAGATTTCTGAACGCCTCACAGAGTATGTCTTTGACATCCACTTTAGTCTCATCGCTCTTACTAATCGCAAGTTGGACAACGATTCTCGCTATCCAGGGGCTGAGGTTGTTCCCAGAAATGATGCCCATCTTCTTGTGGTCTTCACTGTCGGTAACATTCCCAGATAAAACTCGTACCGACTGAACCACCACACAGCCACCTTTAATGGCAACATCAAGCCCAACTTTCTCTGCCGGTGTTCCTAGTCCAGGCGCAAAGCCCATGGATATGATCCCCCTTGCTCTAGCCTTGACATACGCGTCGATGCCCACGCTATCAGCACCCACGTAGCTGCACACTATGTCGACGCGCGGAGCGTTGGCAAGCATTTGGACAGTGAACCCAAGATTTGCGGGAAGCTTTGGCGGTTCCATCTCGTCGAATTTGACTTCGCCCTTGATAATGCGACCGATGGATTTGAAATTTGGTGACTTAAAGGCGTCGTGATTCTGGGTGTGAGTTTTAGTGACAAAACGGGGCAGATGTATTTCGTTGTTCAACACCACCAAAACCCCCTCATAATCATGGTTGGACATGTAAGCAGCCACGCGGAACGCGGCGATGAGATTGGCCGATGCATCTGAGGATGTTCCATTCAAGGGGCTCATGGAACCAGTGACGATGACTGGAGTCCTCAGTCTCAAGACCATAGATAGAGTGAATGCAGTCTCTTCAAGGCTTGCTGTTCCATGGGTGATGATGATGGCCTTGATATCTTTGTCTCTAGACAACCCTTCGCATCTTTGACCAATATCGTTCCAAACTTTGGAGGTGACCGCAGTACTATCGATGGATTCAAATTTCTCAGGCTGGATGCCGACACCGAGCTCTCGTGCAACTTCATCGATCCCGGTATTCTTCCGGAGTTGATCGAGTGTAACATATTCACCGTGTCCAACAGAGCCGTAATCTACATCGTCAGGGTTTTTGGCCTTAGTTCCGATGGTGCCGCCCGTGGCAAGTAATGCAAATTTCTTCGAGGCAGCGACTTCGGTCATTTTATAGATTGAAGTGACTGGGATCTTGTGGAGCTGAATGAATCAAGGAAAGTTCATTTTCGGCAAGGTCTTGCTCGAAACTTAGGCAGGAGGAAACCGCGAGAACATATTTATACCTAATCCCAATCAGATCCAATCATTTGGTCTTGCTGTTGCTACCTCAATCAGGCCATACTCGTTGGCGGCAAATGCCTGTTTGGAGTGAATGCTTCACCATAAAGAAAGCGAGAAAACATGCTGTTTCATTTAAAATCCACTCAAATGTAAATGTCGGTTCAGGTGTTTGTCAAGTCAGGCTATTCAGTAGAATGGAGATACTTCAAAGAGGCGCCAGAAATACATCGGGAAAAAAGGAGGACACGACTTCATGAACAGTCACTAGAGAATTATGCTTTGAGAGCCAATATTGGCCCAGAAATCCACAGGTTAGCCGGGTTTTGCATCCTCCAAACTAACACAAGCAAACCTTGATATCTTTAATCAGCCCGTAGGGCGCTTAAGGTCGGTCGGCAAACAAGCGCTAGCGCCGGTGAAGAAAACTCTTCCAACCGCCCAGTGAGCTAAATACGCTGATGCACACCCCCAGAGACTGTTGCTTTGTCCGAGTTGGCACGGTGGCGCAATAACGTGGTTGATGACATCCTACGCATGGTTGTTCTTGTCAAAGAAATCCTTACTGTGCCGTCAGCCACTGCGGAGGTGAAGCTGCGCATGAATACCAGCGCAAGCAAGATGCTGAAAGCCCAATGCTCTGCCAGAAGATTTGGAAGGTTTGGTAGATCTTAAGCGCGCTGCCATTCTGTTCACACGCAAGCAGAAACCCGGTTCATCGCGTTTGGTGAACAGCTCATATTCTGATTGCCGAGCACGGGATGCTCTAGTACTTTGTCATCGTGAACACCAGTGGCACGCCGAGTGATAGCACAACGAGAAGCGGACGACGAGAGTAGAAGTGGAAGTTTGCAGAAACTTCGTTATCAGTCAACGAACAGCTAGATTGTCCTTTTCTACGCTGCCGACTTTGTTCCTTGAAAGTGATCGAGGCGGCTGCGACTTGCACAACAAACCAGAGCTCAACGCGCTCCTTGAACACATGGATTGATTGCCAGTCCAGTCCTTGCAAAACGCCGGGAAACTGCTTGCCTCTGCAGGCATTGCTAGAGAGCGATCCCAATCACTCTTCCTTCTCATCCTCATCGTCATACCTACCCAACCGTCCAAGCGGGCTTACCATGAAAACATCCTCCCATCTGCCGCTAGCAGCCTTCCCATCCCAGTCTCCACCACTGTACAGAGGTAGACGCAATTTGCCTGTGCAGTGCTCGTCGATGAAGCGGCAGACCTTCTGCATATCGCCCACAGTGAAGTCATCCATGAACCACAGCATTGTGCGGGGGACGTCTGCAGGGCTCAGGCGCTCAGCGTCGACAGATGCTGTGGGTTCAATGGAGGCTCCTCGCGTATTCTTCCGTCGGGGCAGAGATTGTGATGGTGCAGGAGATGCACCGACTTTCTTGCTATCATCGTTCGGTATCTTGGATTGCTTTCGGATCGAAACAGTTGCTCTGGGGGTCGATAGCGACTGGGGGTCGTCTTGGGGGATTTTCGATTGTCTTCGCTTGGATGCTGACGTCGAGGATCTGGGCAGGGAAGCTTTTGTGGCTGGTGTTGATTCATGTCTCGATGCTAGGCTTTGAGTCAGCCAAGGATTGATCAACCATCGTCGGTTGGGAACAGGAAGGGCTTACAGCGTCGTCGTTTGTCGCTGGTAATTTCAGAAGGCTCGACCAGACTATCCCTCTTCCTCTTCGCTGAGTGTCTTGCGGCGGCAGGAGTTGTGACTTGAGGCTTGGGCTCATTTGATTGACCCTCTTCCTCGCCACTTGCATCCCCTCGCGCCGTGGGCCCGAGTAGCGCAGCATTTACACTCTCATCGTTTACGTACCCGCAGTAGTCTGTCAACACGTCCGGCGCATCAGCGCGCATTTTCACGACTGGCTCCCAAGAAACATCCTCTCCCTCGCTCGTATACCCAAGCCATTGCACTAGTACTTGCCATTGGCCCCGAACACGTCGGTGGCGTAGCAGACGAAAGGGATGGTAAAGCTCTCCGATTCCTAGAACATCTTGGCGCGTCTTGCCCGGAAAGCTGGCCCAGTAGTCGCATAGCAATGTCGGTTGATGCTCCTGGACATCCCATTCGGAAACATCTAGGCGGGAGCCTTTGGCGAGAACGGTAAGGGTCACGAGCGCGGTCTCGGGATCAAGGGTATGCGCTACGATTTTACTGATCGCGTCATAGGGAATGTCTGCTCGAGGTTTTCGGCGTCAATGAGGGCGCAATAGAATGGGAATGGGAGCGCATGGGGAATATGAGAGAGCTAGGCAGAGAGACTTTGGTAGTTGGAAATTCTTCTTACCTTGCTTCGCAAGCTTCGACGAGGGTCTACCTCGAGGCATGGCTACAGGCGGAGAAGAATTTGAATGCTAGTATTGAGGGCAGACACAAGCAAAGAACGGAGTCGTGATCGGAGAGCAAGCAGGATGCTGCGGGAAAGTTGCGCTGTCAATGAGTTGATCGCGTGTGGGACGCGTTCGCGTCTGGCAAGGTAAGGTAAGGTAAGGTAGCACTGCGTCAATATTTTTTCTGGGTCCGGGGGCCCGGCTCCGATGTGGACCCCTCTTGCTGCCCCCGATCTCTGCGGCCGCTCTGCGAATTTCCCCTCCCAGTCCGCAGTGATGGCCGTTCTTAGAATGAAGTTCTCCATGGGGTACAGGTAGTTAGCAGGTTTCTACCGGTGCATGGGTCAGAATTGGTCTGGTTCGGCATGGGCCTGGGGTCGTTACTCGCTGCGATACCGGCGTGACGGTGTGGTCAAGGGCCGAACCCCGCAACACGGCATCAGTCCC
This sequence comes from Colletotrichum paranaense, assembly GCF_030867605.1. Taxonomy (NCBI): domain Eukaryota; kingdom Fungi; phylum Ascomycota; class Sordariomycetes; order Glomerellales; family Glomerellaceae; genus Colletotrichum; species Colletotrichum paranaense. The sequence goes on from NW_026848970.1 coordinate 1,589,158, forward strand.
GGGGAAGAACAATCTCGACTAGAGGCATCGTTGCATGTAATTGAAATAGAGATGATCTGCAGAACCAGGCAATTCTGAGTTACCTCGTCAAGAATATTCACTTTGAAGCCTCAGGCCGGCCCAGCTTTCGTAGGTGAGCTGCAAATGACTTGTCAACGTTGATGTATGCATATATACATAATAATCTATCTATACTGTACGCGAGGGCGGACATCTGCAATTTGTATGCTGATATGTATGCACTCGCCGTGCAGACTGTCTATGGTGCTCGCCTCCTTTGTTTATCATCTATCTATGTAGTCTCTATGATCTATTGGAGGAGAATGTCGTGTGTCTCGTCTGATCGCGCCAGGCCCATCTATTTCATCGTCTATTCGTAGGCCCATCCAATTCGGAGAAGCTTGTAGCCACTCTCATCCCCTCGTCCCACTCCGCTCCGTTTTAGCAGTTCTTCTGATTGCAGGATGGCAAGCCTCTTGCCGTCTGACCGCTTGGGGCTGTCGCCAGCCGTGAAGGCAGACTCTACGCTGTCGCTGACGCCGTTGAAACGGCCATTGCGCCGCACTGTGACCAGGAGCCAGAACACGCCAGAATCTGCGAGTAGACAAGTCGCACAGTCACGCAGCCAGAAAGCGTGCTCCGGCGCGTAGATGACGTCGGTCGCGATGATGATGTCGGCGGGAACATGGAGCGGTGCATCCAGGACAGGTGCTGCCCAGTCGAGAGCGGCGGTCTGTACGTGGGCGGGATTGGCTGTCGCGAAGTTGAGGGCAACATTGGCGCGTAAGTTCTCAAGCACAGCCGGGTGGTAATCAGTTGCCACGATGGTCGGACTAGATGCTCCCAAGTGAGGCAGCATTTTGCCGAGCATGAGACTCACAAGCCCCGTGCCGGCGCCGAGTTCAATGATGCGCGGCGAAATACCCAGTCCAGGTTGGGAAAGACGAAAGCGCTCCGGCGAGGCACACATGATGTCCGACAGGACGATGGAGGCGCCCCAGCTCTGGAGACCGACATCGTCCGGGTCAGCCGAGTTTGTACCCGCTAACCTGTCGTTGAGTCGGATGGTGACTGGAACACTTGCTGATGGTGGTTTGGGGAGCGAGAGTTGGAATGCGAAATCGCGCGTGTAATCCTGATCCTTCTCGGCCGAGGCATCATCGTCTGGTGGGGCGGCGAAGAATGATTCGAGGATGCAAGAGGCCTGGTCCAGTGCGTTTTGACAAGCGTCCTGGGATTTAAAGCAAGAAAGAGTCTCGGCTCTGGCGATTAAGCCAGTCAACCAGCGCTCGGCGCAATTGCGCTCAAAGACGTCGACTTTGAGAGCGGCTATGTGGTGGTCTAGGCCGTCAATCTCCTCATGATCGTCGTCTGTCTCCGACACGTAGCCAGAGTCGGCGAGAGATGAATCGTGATGAGCAAACTTTTGCGTCTCGGGGCTAAGCTGAAAGGCGACGGACACGGCCAAGGGGCAGTAGATGACGGAGAGGTTCTGTAGGGCGGCGGCGACATCGGCTTCGGTGAGCTGGTTCAAAGTGCGCAAAGGCGGAAGACTGCTTGAGGGCGGCAGCGGATGCGCAGCGGGGCTCATGGGTCGCGACTCGCCTCACTACGCGGAGGCTGCAAGCGAGAATTGTGCTACTCGACAATACTTCATGGACGGAGAGAAGCACAGGTAGGGCGTGGGTTCGTGGAGAAGCATCAAATCGCGAATGAGTTTGTATCCCTCATGGTTTGAGATGAGGCAACCTGGGGGAGGTCTTTGCTTGATGAAAAAGGATAACGACTGCAGGGTTCCGAGTCCCCTATCTTAGCGTGTCTGACACGAGCATGGCAGACCCGCTTTTGCCTAAATGAGGGCATCGTGAAAAATTGTTTTAGTAGCCCTATCCTTGGACTGTTAGACCTTGCCACCTTGGGAATCGGGACCGGGCAGCTGGAGAAGAACTTAGCGGTATCCTCAGGTTAGACCGGTAGGTAGGTGGGTCGGGGCCCTCTGTTCCGGCGATTCCCGTCAAGGAACAATCTCCCGGCCACCTCCATGAGGTAATCAAAGAGAATCCAAATCGTACCCCAGATCAGCCCGCCCCATATGCACTGAGAAATGCCGGAAATCACTCCTATGATAAGAGTGCTGGCAAATACCGCAGTGAAGGAGTATGGTGTTTTCGACGCCGCCCGTCCAGACCTGCCAACCACCGGCCCATTGTCCTGGGGGAGAAAACCATGAAAGGCGGCAATTTCCATTTCCTCCAAACAAGTCTCTTTGCACGTGACGAGTCAGGACCCCAGACCCACCTGTCTCACATACCTTGGTATGTATTTGCACACCCCAGAGGCTCAGTCCAAGTCCACGCATCCACCAATTAGCACCTCATTATCCAATTTGAGACTGGTTGGCTGGATGCCTATCTTGACCCAACTTGACGACGTTTTCATGGGGCCGGAAGGGACCGAGCCTAGCTGCCGAGGCACGGAGTACGTAGACAGCGCCCGGTCACAGCTCCGTCCAAACCGTCAGCTTTTCTATCATGAAGACCGTCCAGTGACCTAGCCTACCACTGCCATTTTCTCCAAGCTCTCGCAGTGCTAGACCCCGATAGATCGAGTCCATAGTCTCTCTACTTCGGATACCAACCCCGACGCAAAGCTCAAGTCTAGAGTTTCTGGGCCACTCCTTTTGACATGCAGAAAGGGGTTCCTAAACAGGGTCTTGATGTTGCAGGGCTGCTCACACCCTTTCTCCCGCGCCCGGCAATCCATCATACCTCACCCCACGAAAGTAATAATCTTGCAAGGATACAATAGATACCCGACTATCCTACGTTCAATATATCTTTCCCCAACTAGCTGATTACAAGCATAGTAATGCCGGTATCTGATCTGGCACACTCTGGATCCAATTACGGTAATTGAAGCACGTTGAGCGCGCGTCCCTTTTGGACGCGTTCATGGCGCAATATCGTCAATGACCGTCCTACAATGAGACTTCACCTCCATCCTGATTTCTACTTCTTTAAAAGCATCGTTAATCGCCATCCGTACCTTATTCTTATTCTTCAAACCATAGTTCATCCATCTCTTACCTTCTTATTCCGACATTTTTACCATGGGACGCGGAAGGCGTGCGTCGCCTCCGAAACTCCCACCACGGTCTCTTTCGCTTACTCCAGATTCCAATGTCCCCTCAACTTCCAAAGCTTCAAACCCGCATAAGACCATCAAAAGATGTTCCAACACTATGTTCGAGCTTTGGTGTTGCTCTAGGAAGAGGGCTTTCAGGGCGTGGCTTCAATTGGTTCTTGGGAATTCCTCCTCGAGCGGAAGTTCTTACAGACCCGCAAAGAGGGCGCTAAATGGATGCATACTCTGCCAGAAGAGACCTACCAAATCTGTATATGCCCTTCGTTCGACTTACCATCTATAAGTGTGTGAATACTAACATAAGTACGACGCCAAAAAGGGGTACGTTGAAACGAGACCGGTCTTTCCAGGGGTGAGGACGAAGGAAGCAAAGAGGCAATATGGCCATCGATTGGTCATTGTTGCTTTCCATCGAAGGGCTACCAAAGACCGTCTATTGGAGGGGTTGGACGTAAGCCACCTATGTGGACAAATTAACTGTATCAACCCTGGGCATTTGGTTGTCGAGTCGCACGCTGACAACCATGCGAGGAGACGGTGCCGCGCTGCTGTAAGTATTCACTAATATTATTTTGTCTTCATTTGGACTCGAAAGTTGATCATAAGTCAGCTTACATTCACTATTATCGGAGACAAGGCACGCAGGAAAAGCTGGAAAGGCTGGAAAGGCTGGGAAGGCTGGCAAACCCGGGAAGGGAGAAAAGGCTGGAGGGGCTGGAAAGGGTGGGAAAGGAAAGGGAAGGAGGCTTCCGATGTCAAGCCCAAGTTTGAAGCAGCCTCGACTTTCGCCTGTACCCATGAACCAAGATGTGTGAAGTTCGTGGAGGAAGAGTACATGTATTAGTTGCTGGAGTCTGGCGGTCACCGCTTTCACTTTTTGCACATGCAAGTTGCATCTTCCTTTGTACAATAAGGTAATATAGGGTAGTGGATCCATTAGCGTAGAGATGGCTCAATTTGGGAAAGACCTGAAAAGTGTATAGAGATTAAGCTTCCTGGTTCCGAGAGCGCAAATATTACTGAGACTTGATAATCAGCAATGGCTGGAAGTCGGCACCGCACATACTGTTTGCAGGCAAGCGGCGTAGTGGCGTAGCTACTAGAACGAACTGTTAAGGCTTTATCATCCTTTCTTTATTGTACCGAGTTTGGGAAGGCAGATAGTATCCTAGTACTACTTGAGTCAATTCCGAGACCGGTTGTGCATGACAGTGAATCTGAGATTCAAGAATGAGGAGCTGGAAGCAGAATTGGACTTCAAGTTGACCATTCTCATGTGGTATCATCATCATGCGTTTGCAGGAGGGAACATTGCCTTTGGCTGGAGTTTGAACGTGCTTGAGACATGTATGTTAAGTCATAGGCCTTGTCATCCTTCTAGTAGCTAGCATGAGCGTTGGCCTATCCAACACAACTTAGAGTCTAGAGTCTTACTTGACAAAGTCATGACCCAAGACAAGCAACTGATGAAAGCTGCTCTTGTAAGCGAGTTTTAGGCTTCTATTCAAAGATTTAGCCAGAAAAGCGTCTTAGAATTTGCCGTACGATCGCAATAGGAGCATTGATATGGATTGTAGAGGACGATTGTATTAAAAAGAATGTGCAAGCCGGTGTACATTGCGGTGATTATGTGGCCGGGTCACGCAATATGTCAAGAGTCCACGGACGGTTGAAGCCATCACGACAGACTTCGGGCATGAATGCGAACTTATGAGTTATTGCGTGACAGCATGTCGGGACAACAACATACATCAGGCTAGGACTGTTGGCATAAGAGGTCTGATGGTAACAAGAATTGTCCTGAGCTATGTGATGTGCGGCACGACCCATCAACACGATACCAGGTAGAACACAGAGACCCGCCACTTCATCATCGAAATGTCCTACCTCCATGGAGTCTGTACATAAACCCTGTAAATTGTCGTACCTAGAATACCAAAGCTACCGAGAGATCAAATGTGAGATGTGCGGTATCAGGTTCGTCTAGGAAGAAAGCATGGTCTTGGAGCTTTGGCCACGGCTTCGTCCGATAGAAAGACCTCATATTTAAAGTGAAAGTCGAGAGCCAAACGAGGGTGACTAAGCACGTTTGATAACAGTCGCTTAGAAAGTTTTTTCGCATAACAGAAGTGTATTCCAAACGAAAGACTCGGTCTAGTGACAGACTGAAGTCAAAAGACGAGTGCTGAACGCGTTACCGAGCACGTGCTCGCGAGGCAAAATGGTAAGGGCATCACATTTTGGGTTCAATAGACGAAGCTTTAGCTCAGCTGACCACTCATTTGCTTTAACGAGGCGTGACATCAAACCAATTCCGTTTGAAATCCGGGCCGAGCGTCCGCGAAAGATGTTAATACCACAAGCTTGGCCTGCGTGTGCTTGAGAACGTTGATCTAGAGCAGGTGCGTCAGACGTAAGTTCAGAAATCTAAAAGCCCCTAGAAATCAATAACAGGAGCCATCAAGTACCGTACAAACATGCAAAAGCATCCGGTATTCTTCATAATTTTAGATGTGTGTGTCGAGCCCGGCCGCGGACTGCGAAAGTGGTGCTGCACGTGTGTGAAAGATGTCGTGTCGTTGGGAAAGCAGCATGGGCTTTCAAGAGACTCTATGAGTGTACCGTCAAGAATAAGTGATATGTCTATAGGAAATCTAGCGCCTTGAAGAGATCATTTGTCCATCATTGTTCGCACGACTTAACAAGGATACCGTGGCGTTCTGCAGCCCTGGGCATACTTCAGGCTATAGTTTACTTTCATGATAAAGGTCAACGAAACAAGGAAGCCCGGATGATACCCGATCGCCTTTGGACACAGGCGGTTTCCATGGTTCAAGGGAGGAAAGCAGGGCTGATAGATTTGTCGACGTCGTTCAGTATTTAAACCCCGTTCCTCACTAATGGTGCTCCTGATGTGTCTGCATGCCTTACACAAGTGCCAGATCGAACTACACAATTGTTTCAATCACAATGGGCTTTATGAAATCATCTCTGGCGTGTCTAGGGGCACTTGCCGTCCTGATCATCGCTACCCCTATAGACAAAACTTCAACCCCAGCTATCTCTGCTCGTGCTGAGGCTACCGTCTTTATGTGTGACGATACCCGCTTCAGAGGCCGCTGCCGAACCGACGTCCTTCAGACAGGATCCTGCTGTGAGTTCCGCTCCCACACTAAGCCCTTATCTCGATGCTTAATCGGTCGCTATAAGCAATTTACTTACAGAGGAGCTATGCATAGATAATGTCCCGGAGAGTTTCGTTGACCGCATCAGCTCTATTCGTAACAATGATAGGAATAAAGATACTTGCACTTGGTATCGGTAAGTGTAAACCTTGAGAATAGAATTGTTATTTAGAACCTTCTTGACTAAGAAGGACATTTCTTAAATATAGGGAGCGGCAATGTCGAGGGGAATCCTATCGTAACCAGGATGATGATAATTTAGCTGATGGTAATGGCCGCTTTAACGATGCTATCCGAAGTTATGAGTGCAAGAGAAAGTAAACAATACTAAATAGTAATAAAAATACGTATTACTATTTCTTAATAGCAATTTATTATTATTAAAGCCTATAGTTAAGTAAAAAGAGAAGAAAATTTATTATTTAATTATAATATTAAAGTCTATTATTAATTTGACTTTCTTTATTATAAGTTTAAAAGAACGCTTTTATATTATTATAATATTATTCATTTTCTTTCTAAGCTATGAGTAAAACATCGAGTTTAGGATAATTAAATTATATAGAAAGTTATAAAATATAGTATAATAGCTTTTTTTTTTACTTAATAAATATGAATAATTAAATTTAAAGAAATTAAGCGTTTAAGAAACGAACTATATAATTTAATATATTATTAAAACTTATAATATATAACTTAAGTTAACCCGCTTAAGAAGCTATTATAACTTTAATATATTAAACGTATTAAGATATTTAAATATGATATATCTTTTTAAAAGAAAAATCTTATAAAATGCGTTAAATAATAATAAATAAGAATAAAAAACCTAGTATACTAAAGTAACGGGTCCCGTTTTTAAAATATATTTATTTATATTTTTTATTATTATTAGCTACTCGGGTAGTTCTTAATATTAATTATATAGGATTAATATATAGTATTATATAAGAAATTAAGTTATAAGTACTTAATTAGCGAGGCTATAATATAGGTATAGGTATATTATAAAACTAAAGCTTATAGAGTTCTTTATATAAGCTCTATATTATAAAAAGTTCTTTTATAATACGATCCGTGCGTTAGTTACTAAGTTATCGGCGTTTTATTACTAAGTATATCCCGAATTTATTATAATTACTCCCCTTTTACATAATTTTAATCCCTAAAGTTATTATATAATATCTTTTTTTAATACTAATAGTAAAGCTATTAATATTATTATTTATAATATCTTTTTTAAAGCGTTAATAATATCCTTTTTTATTTAGGAATAAAGTATTATTTTTATCCTATTATTTAATAGATATTTTATTATTATTATTTAGTAATAGTATATTAACTAGTTACTATATTAATAATACGTATTTATAATAAAGTATTCTAACTATTATAATATATAAGAGCCCGCTTAACTTCGTAGTTATTATTATTACTAAGTTATTAAGTAAAGTAAAAGATTTTTTTTATTACTAATTACGTATTTACTTTTTTTTCTTTTTTTTATTTAGCGACCGTTTTATAAATTCTTTCTTATATAACTATACCTTTTTTTTTATAATATTTTAATTTCTATATCGTTTTTTAATTATAATTCTTTTATTATATTATTACTAAGTATTCGCTAAAATATTTACTATTTCGCGTATTTAAAATATATTTAATATTAAGTATAATTTTAAAAAGGGCTTTTATAATTTTTATAATAGTACTCTTTATATACGCTACTTATTTAGTATATATCGTAATATTAATAAGCTTATTTATATTACCGGTACTTATATTACTAAGTATATTTTTTATTAAGTTAATAAAAAGAAGTATTTTATTATAAGTCGTCGAGTCTTTATTAATTTATTACTAAATATTTAGTTAACGGTATTATTTTAGGTTTTTAAAGAGCTATATAGTACTACTTAGCTTATTTAAATTACTTTTATAATATTCCGCTATACTAAAGAGTAGGGTAACTTTAACTTTTATAAGCGTAGCTACGTTTTTTACGCTTTGAGTTATATTAATAATATAGAAAATAAGGTTAGTATTTATATTACTAACTTATTAATAAGTAATAAGGTCTACTTTAAGTAAGCTATTGTTAAAGAGCTCGCTACTAATTATAAGTATTTAAACTTATTAATTTCGATTATAATAAGTTATTAGCGATCGTTTAGTAATTATTTTTTTTATTAATTTAAATTTCTCTTTTTAAACTAGTATTATTAATATTAATAATAAGGTTAAAATTATTTTCTATTTTAGTTACTTTTAACTAACTTACTTTTATAATAATAATTACGTAACTATTTTATAAAGTAACTTTAATTCTCTATTTTAATATTATAAAAAGACTCCCTAGGGCGTTATTATTACGTATATCCCGAAGTTTTTTAATTTTTTTATTTTTTATAAGCGCGTTACTAAGTACTTAGTAAATAATATGCTTATTTATACTATTATTATTTATAACGCTCTCCCTATTACTTATAATCCTAAGACTTAGATTCTTATTAAGAAACGTACTCTTATTATTAATTATATTTTTAATAATAAAAATAAGAATAACGATTTTAAAATTAAGTTTAAAAAGTCTTAGTTTAAAGTAATTAAGTTTAAGAAGTTCGGTAGCGAATTAAAGGATTTTTTTAATTAGTAACGTAATAAGCGTCGCCGCCTTATTATTAATAACTTATTAACCCCTTTTTATAATACTCTTTTTATTATAAATAAGCCTACCCTAGCTTTTAGTTATATAGCTTTAGATCTTAATATAATTAGTATTATACTCCTTTTACTCTAAGTAAAAGCTCTATAATAGCTTAATAAAGTTATTAATCTAATTAAGGCCGAAGCTAAGGGTTATAATAAGTAGTTTAACGTTAATAAGTTTATTATAAATATTAATATTACTAAGGCTCTTTAAATTAATAATAATAATAAGAGCGTCTTTTTAGAGGATACTCCCTTTTCCCAACTTTTTACTAATAATAATAGCATTTTACCCCCTATTTTACTTTTATTCTATTTTTTATTATAATTCTTATCATAGTTCTTATTATAGCTCTTATTATAATTCTTATTATAACTCTTATTATAGCTCTAATTATAGTTCTTATTATAGTTTTTATTATAGTTTTTAATAATAAATAAGTAGGGAACGCTTTATAAACTATTATTATTAATACGTATAATACTCTATATAATTTTAACTACTTTTTTATAGCCCGTTATATTATTAATAAAATTAACGGTCTTACTCTAAGTAGTTAACTAAGCGCGCGCATAAAGCCTACCCGCTTTTTTATTTTTAAATAGAATATTATAACTAACTATTATATTTTAGAAGTATATACTAAAGTTATTATTATTATTACTAATATTACGTAAGTTACTCCCATAATATAGTTAGATCTTAGCGATCTTTTAATAATATACTACTAAGGGTTATAATATTATATCTTTTTTTTAAAAATTATACTAAGTTAAATAAAAAGAGTTTTATAAAGTATTATTAATTAACTTATTTTTAGTAACTTTTCGCTACGAACTTAATATTTATTATTCTATTTTATATATATATTCTTTTTATAGCGTTTGAATTTTATAACTACTTTTATTATCTTATTAAAATATTTAGTAAGCTCTTATATATTATATTTAGTAAGCTATTTAGCTTATTTAACGAGATATCGTAAGTTTCTTTTTTTATTTTATTTCGTAACGATTTTTTTAATTTCCTAAATATTTTACTTATTCTCTAACTCCGGAAGATTTACTATTTAGTTACTAACTATTTAGTAATTTTCTTATAGTTTAAGCTAAAAAACTAAGAAAATACTATATACTTTTTAATATTATTTTAGTAAATATACTTAATAAGCTTACTTACTTACTTTTTTAACTATTACTATTTTAATATATCTCGGCGCTAATTTATTATTTTTAAATTATATATTCTTTATTAATAAGCTAACGACTTCTTTATAATTAAACTTTTTTAGCGTATATTTTTTATTATAATAAGCTACTTAGCTCTTAGAGGCTTATACCTAGGCTTATATAGCTTAGGCCTTAATTTTTTTAATTTTCTAAACCCTTTTTTAAACCCTTTAAACTATAGCTTTATAATTAAATATATATTTAATATACTTAAAGTAGTAGCTATATAACGCTATATATAGGGATATTTTTATAATAAAGTATTAGCTATTATTATATATAAATTTAGCCTTTTTTAACTACGCTACTTACTTATTTAATAAGCCCTTAGTATAAATTTTTAAATACTTTTTTAATATTTAATAAGTCCGCTCTATTTAGCCGTCCGTTTATAAGTAATATATAATAAATAGTTAGCGACGTATCGCCCGTTTTTTTAATAAACTCTTTTTAAAATATATTTATAAAGAGCTTATCTCTATTTATAATAATACTTTTTAATATATTAAACTTATATTTAACCTTTTTATATAAAATACTTATTATTTATACGGCGTTAAGTATTTTAATAATAAATAAGAACTTTACAAACTTTATTATATAATAAATAATAATTAAAATATAGTCGTACTTAGTACTATTACTATAAGCGCTCGGTAATAATCCTATAATAGAATCTATAAATATTTTTTAAAATAAGTACGAGGGTAATAATAATAATTATAACTACTTATATAGCTTATATCTTAGGGTTATAACTTTTAAATAGTACTTATAGTTTTTAATATATTTTTAAATATCTCGTTAAATATTTTTTTAATAAAACTTCCTTTAGATTAGCTCAAGAGTTTTTATAGTTCTTATATAACCTATTTTATAATTATCGTAATATTAATAAAAGATTTTTATTTAAAAAGACTTTATTTAAAAAATAATAAGTCTTTTTTTAAAAAATAGTATACCCTATTCATTAAGTAAATATATTCTTAGCTCGCTAATTATAATACGAGCTCTTATTAATTATAATATATAAAACTCGTTTTTAGTTTATAATTTTTTAATAAGCTTTTTAATTTTTAATAAAAAATAAAAAGCGAATACCGTTTTATTTCTTATAAATTCTTTTATAACGGGATATAAAATATATTATTTTAATATAATAATCCTAGCTTTATTTAACTTTTTTTTATTTATACCGGATTATTAACGAGCGTTTATTAATAACTTTTTTATTTTTTTACCTCGAGTTATTATAATAATAATTATTATTACTTTATTAATACGCCCTATAATACGTTATTAATATAAGAGAGAGGATTCCCTATTTTTAAAACTAGTTAATATCTAGCTAGGATTATAAAAAGAGGCCTTAACTATTTAAATATATATTTTAATAATATTGTTTTTCCTTTTTAAGCTAATTATCCTTTATTAATATTAAGTAATAGTTCGCTAATAAGACGTAGTTTCTAAGTTAATATAAAGAGGACGTTTTTATAAAGCACTTCTCTTTTTATATAATCTAGCTTCTTAAATAAACCGTTCGCTAAGTTTATTTTTTTAATTAGTATTTTAAATTGAAATTAAATATTAATAGCTTATATACCTACTTTATAAAGCTTTTTTAAAAGTCCCGTACTAATATACCGATTACTTTTTTAAATACTTAGTAGTCTATTAGAACTATAAACTTTTATAAAAAGCTTTAGAAATAATAAGCTTAATACTCTAACTTTTTTATTATAGCGAGTAGTTCTTATTAGCCCGTAGGCTATTACTATTCTATATCTAAGAGCTTTTATAATTAATAAGTAACGGGTCGCTATTTTTTATTAGCTTATTATAATAAAATTACTACGATAGTTTTAATTAAAGCATTAGTTTTTATTTATATAATATATTATAAGTTTTAATATACAAGTACGGTTACTAAAGTAAAAGCAACTTTTAACTAATTAAACGCTTTATTTACTTCTTTAGTTTATTAGAATATTTTTACTTACCCCTTTTTTATTTTTAATAATACTATTATTAATATAACGATACTCGAGTATTTAGTAATAAACTTCTAATAAAAGTTATAGCACTTTAAAAATACTTAAATATTTTTAATAGACTTTAGCGCTTTTTAATTAGTAATCGTTCGTACTCACAACGTATTAATTTTAATTTCTTTTAGGGTAATAATATAACTTAGAAATTCGACTCTTTTTTAATAAAACGAGTATTTTAATAGTTTAGTAAAAAGCTTATATAACTATAGATATTAAAGGACTTTTTTAATATTTTTTATATACTATTCCCTTATTATTAAATAAATTATTAAATTATTTATATATATTATATAATAAATATTTAGTAAATTGGCGAGCGTTTAGTAAATATACGTTTAGAACGTCGTAAGTACGTTCGTTAATTTAAAAAATATAATAATATACTTAAAGTAACTATATCGGCTCCGAAACGTTATTTTTTATTACTTTTCTTTTTTAATTTAAATACAGTAATAAGTATTTTTAATATTTATTTTTAAAATCTATTTTACTTTACGAAGCCTATTTAAGAGCTTATTAATAAGCGGTAGTAAATATTAATTTTTTATAATTATTTTATTTAAACCGTAGTAGTTTATATAAAAACGTAGCGTACTATTCTTTTTTAATATAAAAAAGATCGGTACCCTAGCTTTATTAACTAAAAGTATAATACGACTATTTACTAAGTTCTTAGTAATATACGCGCGAAGCTTATTAAGTTATTTCTTATTTAACGGATAAATAGGGCTATATAATAGTTTAGTATTTAGAATTAAGTTAATTAAGTATTCTACTCTATTATATAATTACGGTCCTTTTACTAACTATTTATTAAACGTTTTTATTTCGGATTAAAGCTTTAATAATAGACCTCTTTATAGTTTAGTTTTTATTATCCCTATAATATTTTTTATAATAGTAATATATAATATATAAGCTTTTTTACGATTTTTAATAATATTACGAGCTATTATTTTTAGTTTAGTAATAGAAATAGGCTCGTATAACTATATATTTATTATAGTATTAATACGAATACCTTCTTAGCTTATTAATAGTTATAATAATAAAAAGTCTACTATTTTTTTATTTTTATTAATTATAATAAATAGTTATTAAATCTTCCTCGGCTATTTATAGTAGTTAATAAAAAAGAGCGTTAATTAATAAGCTTTCCCTTAGCTTACTACCTTATTTTAAAAGTTTTTTAATAAAAAAGCTATAGTAATAGCTAAGGTTAACCCTAAGTAAGTTACGAGCCTAGTATTAATAATATCTATTTTAGAGTATATATTTATATTAACTTTTATTAGCTTTTTAACGAGCTTTTATAAAACTATTACCCTATTTTTCGTAATTATTTTTATTAGTACTTTTTTAATACTTAATATAAGTATATTAAGTATATCGCTTATATTTACTCGTTTTTTAATAAGTTAACTTTTATAACTCTTAGCTTAGTAATAACTCGTTAAATAGTTATTAATATTAGCTTTAATTAGGAGTACGTTAGCTTATTATTACCCTTACTTCCTAACTTATTCTTTTAGTACTTATTAAATATATAGCTCGTTTTATTATACATAAAATATTTAATATTATTATTACGACGCTTTTATAATAGCTTAGTACAAGTAGTTTTATTATATAGTTTTTATAACGTTATTCTTAGTAAGTCTTTAGAGCCTAGCTTTTTAAAACTCTCCCTATTTGTTTTTTATAAAAAGGGGATATCCGACGTATATTACGACTTAATATATATAACTAAAACCAGGGCCCGCCCCGTAGGCTTATAATAGCTATAATATATTATATATATAAAAATATAGGAATATAAAATAACTCTTATAAAATAGAAGAACTATAAAATAAGTTACGTAATAATAAAAAATAAAAAGGTCTATATATTAAGGATATAGACCCCGTTTTTTTAAAATATAGAGCCCGTATATTTAAAATATAAGGCTTATTAAAATAATATACGAATAAAAAATATATTTAAAAACGAGATTTATATATAGTATAAACTTAAACCGGGCTTAAAAATAAACTTTTTATAGCTTTTTTAATGATTAACTTAATATTAAATTTTATAATCGCTTTTAGTTATTTTTATTAAGAACCCCTTTTAATAAGACTATAATTAATTACTAAAGCCTTACCTATTTTACGACTTATAAATATAGTTTTAGGGAAGCTATTTATAATTACGATATTATTTACTTAGTATTCGTAGCCTTAATTTTTATTAATATACTTATTATAACTAGCTAGCTATAATAACGTAGTTATTTAAATAATAAGTATAACCTCTTTTTACTATTTTTTTATAACTAGTTACTACTTTTTTATTAATTTAGTAATTATAATTTATTAATTTTATAAACTATATTACGTACTTTTTTAATTAAGACTTTATAATAAATTAAGTCGTCCTATAACTAAAATAGTAATTTAAAAAAGAATTAGTATACTTTTATTTTTAAATTTTCTATATTTCTATACCTAGGTTATAATTAATTACTAACTATTTAATAAAAAACTAAGTAGGGGTTTAGCCCTTTTTTAGTTTTTTTATCCTTAGCTTTTTATAATATTCCCGTTTTTAAATCTTAGGGTTTACGTATTATTAATAAACGAACGCTAAGAAGTTATTTTAAAAAAGGGGATTTTAGAAGCTCTTTTTATAATTATACTATTACGTTTATAATAATAGGGATATTTTAAATAGGGCTTATTTAGTATACTATTTTATAATACTTCTTATATAAAGATTATTACTTATCTCTATAATAATAATTTAGTTTATTACTTAAGTACTTATAGACTCTTTTTTAATAGGTTTATAGTTATAAAAAAGAGGCTTTTTATATTCTTATTAATCTAAACGCGTTATTAATTATTTAATAAGCTATTAGACGAGCTCCTCGTATTAACGCTATTTTTAGTTTTAGTTTTTAATTATTATTTTTATTATTTTATAAAAGTAGGTTATTATTAAGTTTATAAGGTTTATTAGATTAGCTATTTTAATATTATCTGCGCTTTTATATACGCTTAGACCTCGTATATTTAGCGATTAGTTATTAATAAACGCCCTATTTACAATAAATAGGGTCCTCGGGGTATTAATAAAGTAACTAATCCGTAAGGGTAATTTACTTTGATTATTTTCTTTCTCTAGCTCCTCTATAAATATTAATATTTAAATAGGACTCGCTTTATAATAAGCTTATTATCCCGGATAGAATAGGGTTAAATAGTTAATTTTAAATAGTTATAGCTTATTAATATTAACAGCTTTTTATTAATAACTAAGCGTCGCTTTATTAACGTTTTATTCGTTTTTATAATTTATTATTACTTATACTAATTATTCTATAAAAATAAAAGCTTTAGAATTATAAAAAGTTAGGTTATAAATACTTAACTAACGGAGCTATAATATAAATATAAGTATATTATAAGACTAAAGCTTATAGAGTCCTTTATATAGGCTTTATATTATAAAAGGCTCTTTTATAATACGATCCGTATACTAGTTACTAAGTTATTAGCGTTTTATTACTAAGCGCATCCCGAATTTATTATATATTAATAAATACTCTTACTATTTTAATAGACTATTTTTTTAAATTTTCTACTTTTTTAACTTTTCTTTTTATAAAGTTTATAATTATAGATTATTAATAGTAATATTAGGCGCCTAACGCTATTACTTTATAAGCCCGCGTACCTAGCTAAGTTAATTACCTTTTTTAATAGTAATAGCTTATAATAGCATAGTATTAGAGGTACTCTCGTTATTATTATTAAGAATAATACTAACCTCTATAAGCTTTTATTACTAATATCTCCTATATATATATATATATATATATATATATATTTGTTACCTCGTTTTTTTTATTAAAATTAAAAACGCTCCCCTCGCTATTTATTATCGTCGCGCTATTACTATTACTATTACTATTACTACCTTATTATCTACCTTAAGTATACTTTATTAAAATACCGAGATACTAATAGCTCGTTAACCCTTAGGGCTTTTTTAATAACTAGAAGTTCGATCCTATGAGTATTGTACTAAACGACCCCGAGCTATAAATAAACTACTTTAATAAATACTATACTTATAATATTAATTTATAAAAAATAGATAAATATATTATTATAAGCGTTACCCTTATTAGCGCCTTTTTAATATAATAGAGTAGTATAGATAAGCTTAGACTTAATAATATATAATAATTTCTTTTCTAGCTTTATAAGCATAAAAAGTTAACTTTAACAGGATTACGTTTTTAAAAAAAATTATATAATATAATATATTTTTTAACTATATAATATATATAATATACCCTAAGTATACGCTTAACGTAATATAATAATTTTAATATAAAAACCGCTATATAATTTAGGATAAGTAAGTTACTTAATAGTAGTACTAATTAAAAAAGTTAATAGTAAAAGTCGGCTATAAAGTTAATAGTAAAAGTCGGCTATAAAAGTTAAAAGTAGCCCTTAATTATAGAGGTTTTAAACTTTAATAATAACGTAAAAGTTTTTTAAAAAAGGGCTAAAAAGGCTAATATCTAGCTACTCTTTATATTAGAGCTTATAAAAATTATTTTTACCTTTATTATTTTTAATATTACTTAAAGCTAGTTTTTATATAAACTAAAATAACCCCCTGACGGAGCAATTCGCCGGGGCCGTACTGTGTATTACGTATTAAAGAAAACTAGGTTTAATACGCTCTATACCTAATTACTAACTAAAATAATTAACCGACTTAACTATTATCTCTTTTTTATTAATAGCTCCTAACCTTCTACCGCTTCTAGTTACTTATAAAGCGAGCTTTACTTATTTTAACGCGCATAGGACCTCTTAGTACTAGCCTACGTAGGTAACTAGGTCTAGTATAATCTTTTTTTTTATATAAGTATTATTATTACTTAAGGGGTCTTATAAAAGCTATTTAAAGCGCCGGCTTATTATTTTAACCTTATATATTTCTAGCCCGTTTATTATAACTATTATAACTAAGCTAGTATTAATATACCGGATTTTAATATCTATATTAGCCTAGCTATTTATAATATTTATAATATTATCTAGCTAAATTCTATACTATTAAAAAGTACTTTACTACTCTTTAGGTATACTTACGTTAGCTATAATAATTATAATATTAAACTAACTAAAGAGGTCGCTTAGCCTAAGAGGGGTAGACTTATTAACTTACTAATTACTAACTATATACTAAAAATAAAGTAAGTTCTCGTTAAGGTAGTAGTTTATATATTAATAAGTTTATTTAGTAAATTTATTTAGTAAATTTATTTAGTTTAAATAGAGGTTAATTTAAATAGAGAGTAGTTTTAAGTAATATTAAAAGTAATAAAGATAGAAAGAATCTTTACGAGCTTTAAAAAGTAGTAAATATTAGCCTATTTAGCCCTTTTTTTAAAAACCTCTACGTTACTATTAAAGTTTAGAACTTTTACGGTTAAAAAAGGCCGCTTTTAATTATTATAGCCGATTATTATAGCTAATTATTATAACTAACCTCTATTATTAACCTTTTTAACTAGCGCCGCTACTAAAGAGGGTAATTTACTTATCCTAAATTAAAGGGTAGTTTTTATATCGAAATTATTATATTATATTAAGCGCGTACTTAAGATATATTACGCGTATTATATAGTTAAAAAGTTATTACGACTAGCTAGTCATAATAAGTATATTAATAAAAGTTAAGGCTATAAGTACTAAGTAAATAGTATCGTAATTATAAATAGCTTCCCTAAAGCTATATCTATAAGTCGTAAAATAAGTAAAGCTTCGGTAATTAATTATAATCTTATTAAAAAAAGTTCTTAATAAAGATAGCTAAAAGCGATTATAAGATTTAATATTAAGTTAATTATTAAAAAAGCTATAAAAAGTCTATCCTTAAGCCCGGTTTAAGTTTATATTATATATAAGTCTTATTTTTAAATATATTTTTTATTTATATATTATTTTAACGGGCCCCGTATTTTAAATATATAGGCTCTATATTTTAAAAGGGCGGGGTCCGTATCCTTAGCGTACGGACCTTTTTATTTTTTATTATTACGTAACTTATTTTATAATTCTTCCGTTCTATAAGAGTTATTTTATATTCTTATACTCTTATATATATAATATACCGTAGCCGCTATAAGCCTACGGGGCGGGCCCTAGTCTTAGTTATATATATTAAGTTATAATATTAAGTCTCTTTTTTAAAAATCTAGTCCTATAGACCTATAAATAAGTTATACTTTCCTAGGTCAGGGATTTGTTAAGTATATCTTTTTAAAATATACTAATATAATATTAAGTCGTATTAAAAAACGTTTATTAAATAACTCTATTTTTAAGCTTCGTTTAGCTTATAATAACGTATTTAATCGCTTTAGTTTTAATAATATAATACTTTATACTTAATATTTCTATACGAAATACGTATATTATATAGTTAAGGGGTCAAAGACTTATTAAGATTATAAAAATTTAAAGCGTCCTTATAATAGTTTTATTATTACGTCGAGTCGTAAGTATTACTATAGCTTTATTATTTATAATTATTAATATTTTCGTAATAAAGAGGCTAAGTAATTAGCGTTAAGATTTAGAATAAAAAAAAGAGGAGGTTAGTAATATTTTACTTAATTTTTATATAAAGCTCGCTCAGATTTAGTTTAAGATCGTAAAAGTAGCTAGTCGTTTAGCTTATATTCGGACTATTTAAAAAAAAGTAAAAAAGCGGTATATTAAGACCTTTATTTAAGGTATATAAAAATTAAAAAAAGAAGATCGTATTCTTTTTATATTAAATACTTATAAATAATAAGTAGTAAACGATCTTTAAATAGTAAGTATTTTTAATAATATTAATTAGACTTTTTTTAAAATTAGTAACGAGTTCGCTTCCTTAGGGCCGTTAATATTAAATACTAACGTTCTTAAATATTATAATAGTCCCGTAAGAGTTCTTTAAAATATTAGAGGTTCGTAATAAGTTCTTATATATTTTTTTCGTATTTATAGCCCTTCTATTTAATAAAATATTCTTTCTTATTATCCTTTATTCTATAATTAATAATTTTTTTAACTTCGTATTCTAATTAGTTTAGTTTAATAATAATATAGTCTTCTATATATAAACCTCTCGGTATAAGTTTAAGTAATAAGATATAAAAAACGGAATAGTATTATATCGTATTTAGTAATTTTAATTTATAATTAATTAATAAGACTTTTTTATTAAATTCGAAAGGTCTAAGTTTTTTATAGTCTAATTTATTACTTAATCGTTTCGTTTTAATATTATAGTAAAGGAGATAGGCGCTATCCCTCTTTTTTAAAAATAGTCCTTTAATCCTTAATTTATCCGCGTTCTTTTTTATACGCTATTATACAAACTCGAAGTTTAATAAGGCTTATTTATAGATTTTCTTAAGTTTATTTATATTTATTATAGTTTTATAGCTTATAGTCCTTATTATACTTCTCTATATATAATTAGTTAGAATTCGTAATTAAAATAAAATAGAGATTCTCTTATACTTTTGCTAACTATATTATTATATATGAACTAGGCTATCGATAGAAATACTACCTAATTATCCTAGTTATAATTTATATAATAACGAAAGTATATTTCGAGGATCTAGTTAATTTTTTCTATCTATTTATCGGTTTACGGGTAAAATAATATTAATAATTTATAATCTATACCGAGTTACGAAATTAGAGATTTCTAAAACTTTAAAATAAATAGCTTATTTCTATTAAAAATAATTTCTTTTAGTAAACCGTAATTTAAGAGTATAACTTTAATAAATATATATACTAAGTCTTTTATTATATTAAATTCTTTATAAGGAATAAAGTGCGTAAACTTAGTAAGTCGGTCGACTATAACTAAGATATTATTATATTATACTTTAATAAATAGTTCTCTAGACTTTAGTAGTTTAATAATAAAGTCTTATATAATTAAATATTATATTTCTATTAGTAATTATAATAGTTATAGCTTATTATAAGGTTTATATAAACTATTCTTATTTTTTTTATAAGTTACGTAGTTCTTAATTACTTTTATAATTTTAGCGTATATAGCGGATTTATTATAATACTAACGAATCCGTTTTTACGTTTTAATAACTCCTTAGTAATTATATATTAGTATACTATAAGTTTTTATAATAAGCTTAGAGGTTATCCTTTTAGTTAGGCTAATATTAATCTTTTTAACTATTATAAAGAGCTTCGTAGTTAGTATAAGGCTACCGTCCTTTTTTTATTTAAAAATAACTTATATTTTTTTAGGGACTACGACTTCGTAATTAGGTCTTTTACTAAGAGCGTTTACCCTACTATTTTTCAAACCTTTTTAGTAGATAATTTAGAAATTAAATTTAAATAAGAATTCGCTCTATCTAACTTATTATTTATTTAGGTTCTTATTTATTATAAAGTTTATAAAGTTCTTATAGTTTATATAAACTATAACCTCGTACTTAGTCCTAAATAACTATAGTCTTTATTCTTAAAATACTTCGATAATTACTATTAGTTCTTTATTATAAATTTACTAATTTAATTTTATTTTATAAAATACCTTAGAATAAAAATAATATAAATAGAGCTTTTTTTATTTATTTTATTATCTTAGGACCGCTCTTATAATAAAATTTAATACGTTAGTCTCGATTTTAAAAAGTTTTTAAGGGTCCGGGATTATAATAACTAGTTCGGAAACGACTATATTCTTAACTTTAATAAATACTTCTTTATACTTAGGATCCTAAACAAATAGAGTATCCTTTCGTATTAAGTTATTAAGAGGTCTAATTATATTAATATAGTCCTTAAGGAATTATTAATAAAAATTAACGAATCCTAAAAATCCTTATACGTTCTTAATATTTTATAATATAGGCTAGTCCCTAACTATTTCTATTTTTAATACTTATATATAGATTTATTTTAATATAATAATATATTTAAAGAAGTTTACTTTTTATATATAGAACTTATACTTAGAGGGTTCGGTATATAACTTAGTATCTTAAAGCTTTTAGAATATTATATAAATATATTTTTTATATATTTTAAAATTAGGAGAGAAGATAAGAATATTATTAATATAAATAATAACGAAAATATTAATATATTCTTAGAGTACGTAGTTAATTATTATTTAAAAAGTTATTAGAGTATTAATAAGTCCGAAGGTATAACGAGATATTTAAAGAGTTTTTTACGAGTTAGGAATACCGTTTTCTATTCGTTTTTTTTTTTAATTCGAATCTAGTTAAATATTTTTTTAAAATTTATAATAGTAAACTAGTTAGCTCTGTATAGTAAATCTCTAAGCTCTATAATAAGTAATAAGAGATAGTAATTCTTTTTTATAATTTTATTAAGTTTCTTATAATTAATAATAGGTTTTTATTTTTTTACTCCTTTTTTTAATATAAAAAATAGGGGTAATCTTATAGGGGAATTTAACGGTTAAATAAGTCCCTTTTTAAGTTTTTTATTAATATATTCGTTAAGGTATTCTTATTTTTCTTAGTTTATTAGGTATATTAAGAAGAACTTAGGTTGCGTTCTTTTTTTAAGTTCGATTTTTATATCCTAGTTATTATATTTTAATAATCTTATTTTTTTAAGTTTTATAAATAATTTTATATATATTTAGTACTCCTCGGGTATAGTTTAGAGTCGTTACGATCCTTAATTATTAATACTAATTATAAACTTCCTAAGGCTTTTTACTATCTTAATAAAAACTATATATCGTATTTATTCTCGTTCTTTAGGAGTTACTAAAATCCGTTTAATTTTAAGTCGTTTAGTAATTAGATTTTCTTAAAGGACCTAGTTAGTAGTCTAATCTATCCGTAGGTTATACTTTCGTAATTACGAGATTCTTAGGATAATATCGATATTTCTAATTTTTATAATATCGTATTATAATTATTTTTATTAATTATTAATATATATCGAGAGGTATACGGTCTCTTAATTAATATATTCGTAATTATAATTAACTCGTTCTCCTTTTACTATTTATAGTTAATATAGGTTATTTTTTTATACTTATAATAAGTTAAGTTTATTTACTATTCTTAATAAAATATAAGTTTCTTATACGCTACTATTAATAATAATATTTAGTCCTCGTCTATAAATATCGAAGTTAACTTATAAGTATGCGTCGTTACGTTACTTAGTTATATATAAGAACTTTTTTTTTATTCTTACCTCTCGTCGTTTTTTTATAATTAGCTTTTTTAGTTTTTTAATATACGCTTCTTCTATCGAGCGCCTTACTTATATAGTTCTTATTATTCTCTCTATACCTTAGCCTTTTTAATATAATAAACTTAATATTAATCGTATTTATAATCCTCTTATTCTATATATTTACTATTAAGGTATTTTATAAAAAAGCTAGGGTCTAGGCTAAATATTACTTTATCGTCGTCGTTAAAACTTAGTAATATCTAACTAAATAGTTAATTTTCTATATAAATATTTTTAATAAGTTTATTATCGCGTCTTTATAAATAAAAACGGCTATTTTATTTATATATAAAGTATTAAAAGTATTTATTATCTAAATACTTTATTTAGAATAATTCCTTATAAAAAGGGTCCTCGGGGTCGAGTAGAGAATAGTCTTTATCTATATAAGGGGTTATTATAACTTTTTTATATTCTTTAGTTTTATAGAACTAAATAGTTTAGTTATCCTTAAATAGGTAAATATATTTATATCGTAGTTTATTATCGTTTTTTTTAGAGTTAGTATTATTAACGCTAAGTAGTACTTTATAATCGATCTCTATTTAAGTACGTTATTAAGTAACGTTACGAGGTTCGTCCGAATTATAAAATAATTCTGCTTTATTAAAATAAAAAGAACTAGGTCCTATTTTAATATTTTTTTCCTTAAGGTTAAAATTAAATTTTCCTTCTTTTATAACTCCGAAATTAAGAATCGGTCTCTTAATTACTTCGATCTTATTTTTATATAAAAAGTCTTTAAGCTATTTTTTAATTTTATAAATAAATTTTTTATTACCGTTTACCTATCTTATTATATAAATAGTCTTAGTTAGGGTTTTATTAAATCGAGTTTTTTTTTAAATTCGGAGGGTTATTTTTAGTTTATATAGTTTCGTCGTACTATATAAACGAGGCTATTTATAATTTCTTTTATATCGGGTCCTTTTTTTTTAAATTTAAAGAGCTATTTTTTTATATTAGCTAGGAGTCTTTACTTAATTCGTCTTTTGAAAAAGTAAAACGTATTTTTTATAACGGGGTCTATTTTAGCTTTTTCCTTTATATTTTTATAAGTCTAAGAAAGTATAGTAATATACTTAATATTATTTTTTTTAAGTATATAGGGTTAGTAAGTAGGTATATTCTTTTTTTTAGTTACTACTACTAGGGTCTTAATAAATAGTATAGTATTATATCCGGATCGTCCTATATTTTTAAGTTATTTTAAGTACTATTTTATTTATTTTTTATTATTTTAATAAGTAAGATAGTTATCGTTATAATAAGCTATTTATAAGAGTTATTTATAGAGGACTTCCTTATTTATAATATTAGCTCGTTTTTTTAGAATAGGTTAGTATTAAATATGCTTAAGTTATTAATAATCTCTAGCTATATATCCTAGTTTATTATAATTATAGTATTTAAAGTCCTTTTTTTATTATAGTTCTTTACGTTTAGTAACGCTAAGGTTTATAAGTCCTCTATATTATCTATAAAACGTGCTTTATTATTATTAATTTTTTAGGTTATTTTAGTAGTTACTTAGTAGTTTACTATAATTTTAGTATTTTTTACTAAAGTTAGTTTAAAAGCGTCGTACCTCTCCCTTTTTTTTATATCGTTTATATAATTAAGTATTAATTTTAATAGCGAGCTCGACGTACTATAAGAATTTTATTAATATTTCTATTTTATTAAGTTTATCTTTAACTTTATTTTTTAGTCCTTAATAAAATAAAAAAATATAAGTTTCCTTAGTAAAATCGAGTCGTATTACGAGTCTCTTAAACTTAGTAGTATAGTATAAAACGGACTTAGTTTATTAAAAATTAACTAGGTCTTTTTTAATTTATCGTTTTTTATTAAGGTTTTAAAATAGGGATTCGAGGGCGCTCTAAAATCTTATTATATTACTAAAAATATTCGTAGTTTCTTTTTTATAATAGGGTAAGTAACCGTTATTACTAAGGAATTCTTTTTAAAAAAGTTCGAACTACTCTAGGGCTCGTCCTCTAAAAAAAGGTTACTACGTAAATAACTCGCTTAGTTTTATTATAGAAGTTAGTAATATAAAACGTTTAATAAGTTCTAATTTAAATTAAAAATCCCTTAAGACGTCTAGTAGTTCTATTAAAAATAGTAAGTATATTAAGCTTAAGTTTCTCTCGTTTATCTATAAGAGTCTTAATAATATTAATAATAGCTCGGAGGGTTCTAACTTCTTATTCTAAGTCGTTTACTTCTCTTTTTTTAATTCTTAAGTTAGTTATAGCTTTATTAACTATATTTTAAAAAGTAGTAATATCCTTATTATTTTTAATTAGAGTTACGGCTATTTAAATAGAGTTATTATTAAAGAGCTCTACGAGTTCTTTATTTCTCTTATTACTTTTCTTAACGGTGCGTTATATTTTTTTATAATTTATTTTTTTAAAAACTATATTACTATTGGAGTTATAAATAATATTAAATATCTTATTATTTTCGACCCTAGCTAGCTCGCTAACTAAGTTAACGGGTCGCTTAAAATTAAATAAAAGGGTACTTAAAGTCTTAAAAAATATCGTCGTTCGTTTTATTACTTAGTAAGTCTCGTAAAGTTAACTTACTAAATAAAAGTAATTACAGTATTATAGCTAGCTAGTTATAATAAATATTTTAATAAAAGTTAAAGCTATAAATACTAAGTAAATAATATCGTAATTATAAATAGCTTCCCTAAAGCTATATTTATAAGTCGTAAAATAAGTAAAGCTTTAATAATTAATCGTAGTCTTATTAAAAGAGGTTTTTAATAAAAATAGCTAAAAGCGATCGTAAAATCTAATACTAAGTTAATTATTAAAAAAGTTATAAAAAGTCTATCCTTAAGCCTAGCTTAAGTTTATACTATATATAAGTCTTATTTTTAAATATATCTTTTATTTATATATTATTTTAACGGGCCCCGTATTTTAAATATACGGGCTCTATATTTTAAAAAAGCGAGGTCCGTATCCTTAGTATACGGACCTTTTTATTTTTTATTATTATATAACTTATTTTATAGTTCTTTTATTTTATAAAAGTTACCCTATATTCTTATATATATAGTATATTATAGCCGCTATAAGCCTACGGGGCGGGCCCTAGTTTTAGTTATATATATTAAGTCGTAATAAAAGTATACTATATTATATAATTTTTTTTAAAAGCGTAATCCTATTAAGGTCGATCTTTTATACCTATAAAACTAAAAAAAAGAACCACTACATAAACTAAAATAAATTTATTAAATAAACTTATTAAACAAACTTATTAATATAGAAACTATTACCTTATTAAGGACTTATTTTACTAAAAATGCCCTTTAATAAGTCCCCCCTTCTAGGGCTTCATAAATTCTTAGGCCCCCTCGATACCCTAATTATTATAGTTAACGTAAGTATTTTGAAAAAATAGTAAAATACTTTTTAATAATATAAAATCTAGCTAAGTAATAATACGAACGTTATAAATAACTAAGCTAATATAAATATTAAAATTTAGTATATTAACGCTAACTTAGTAATTATATTCTATAAAATCCCCCCGACGGAGCAATCCGCCGGGGCCGTACCGTATATTACGTATTAAGGAAAACTAGGTATAATGCGCTCTATACTTAATTACTAAATAAAATTAACTCACTCAACTATTATCTCCTTTTTATTAATAGCTCCTAACCTTCCGCTATAGTCTTC
The DNA here is from genome assembly GCF_030867605.1 of Colletotrichum paranaense. Classification (NCBI taxonomy): domain Eukaryota; kingdom Fungi; phylum Ascomycota; class Sordariomycetes; order Glomerellales; family Glomerellaceae; genus Colletotrichum; species Colletotrichum paranaense. Next base: position 1,615,528 of record NW_026848970.1, read on the forward strand.
TTAAGTTCTAGCTACTTATAGGGCGAGCTTTACTTATTTTAATACGCATAAAACCTCCTAATATTAGCTTACGTAAGTAGCTAAGTTTAATATAATCTCTTTTTTTATATAAATATTATCGTTATTTAAGGGGTCCCGTAAGAGCTATTTAAAATACTAACTTATTACCCTAACCCTCTATATTTTTTACTTATTTATTATAGCTATTATAACTAAGTTAATATTAATATACTAAATTTGAATACTCGTATTAACCTAGCTATTTATAGTACTTATAATATTACTTAGCTAAATTCTATATTAATAAAAAGTACTTTACTACTTTTTAAGTATGCTTATATTAGTTACGATAGTTATAATATTGAGCTAGCTAAAGAGAGCGCCTTGACCGAGAGGGGTAAACTTATTAATAAGTATTTTTAAAAAGTTCTAGCTTATTAATTATTAACTATATATTAAAAATAGAGTAGTAGTTTATGTAGTAGTTTTTTTTTTAGCTTTATAAATATAAAAGATCGACTTTAATAGGATTACGCTTTTAAAAAAAATTATACGATATAGTATATTTTTTAACTATATAATATACGTAATATATCCTAAGTACGCGCTTAACGTAATATAATAATTTTAATATAAAAACCGCTATTTAATTTAGGATAAGTAAGCTATTTTATATAGCGGCGCTAATTAAAAAGGTTAACGGTAAAAGTTAACTTTAATAGTTAGTTATAATAGTCGGTTATAATAATTAGAGGCGGCCCTTAACTATAGAGGTTCTAAACTTTAATAGCGACGTAGAGGTTTTTTAAAAAAGGGCTAAATAGGCTAATATTTACGTATTAGAGCTCGTAAAAACTTTTTTTATTCTTATTACTTTTAATATTACTTAAAGCTACTCTCTATTTAAACTAACCTCTATTTAAACTAAATAAATTTATTAAATAAATCTACTAAATAAACTTATTAATATATAAACTACTACTTAGATAGTTAGTTAGATAATTAGTTAAGAAGTTAGCTAGTTAAAATACTACTTTAACGAGAACCTATTCTATTCCTAATATATAGTTAGTAATTAGTAAGTTAAAGATACCCGTTAGTAAGTCTACCCCTCTCGGGCTAGGCGCCCTCTTTAGCTAGCTCGATACTATAGCTATTATAGTTAATATAAGTACGCCCGAAGAGTAGTAAAGTACTTTTTAATAATACGGAATTTAGCTAGGTAATATTATAAGTATTATAAATAGCTAAGCTAATATAAATATTAAGATTTAGTATATCGATACTAGCTTAGTTATAATAATTATAATAAACGGGCTAGAGGTATATAGGGTTAGGGTAATAAGCCGGTATTTTAAATAGCTCTTATAAGACCCCCCGGGCGACGATAATACTTATATAAAAAAAGAGATTATATTAAACTTAGCTACTTACGCGGGCTAATATTAAGAAGTCCTATGCGCGTTAGAGTAAATAAAGCTCGCCCTATAAATAGCTAAAACTTAGGAGGACTTTACGTAGTAGAAGGTTAGGAACTATTTTAGTTAGTAATTAAATATAGAGCGTATTATACTTAGTTTTCCCTAATACGTAATATATAGTACGGCCCCGGTAGATTACTCCGTCGGGGAAAGAGTAATAGTTTATATATTAATAAGTTTATTTAGTAAATTTATTTAGTTTAAATAAAGAGTAGCTTTAGGTAATATTAAAAGCAATAAAAATAAAAAAAATCTTTATAGGTTTTAGTACGAGTAATAAATATTAACCTATTTAGCCCTTTTTTTAAAAACCTCTACGTCGCTATTTAAATTTAGAACCTCTATAATTAAAAAAGGCCGTTTTTAACTATTATAGCCGATTATTATAACTAACTATTATAGCTAACTTTTACAGTTAGCTTTTTTAACTAGTACTATTACTAAAGAGGGTGGCTTACTTATCCTAAATTAAATAATAATTTTCGTATTAAAATTATTATATTACGTTAAGCGCGTATTTAAAATATATTACGCGTATTATATAATTAAAAAGTAACGTAATTAATAAGCGAGCTACTTAGATAAGCGAGCTACCCACGTTCTTATTACACTTTAAAGATCGGTTTTATAACTATTTATTAAAAATCTAAACTTTAATTAAAAAAAAGCAAATTCTAAACTTCATTTTATTATTATTAAAGGATTATATAAAATAGTTTTCTAAAAATCTAATTTAAGTATCAAAGCGTAAATTAAAAAAGATTTAAAAGTTGGGGCTTTGATAAGGTATTGTTTCGAGATCTAGTTAAATATAATATAAATAATATTAATAATATTTTCTTATTTATATATTTCTTATTATTATCCATATAGGAAGTTTCGTATATTTTAGTCTTATATTCGAATTTTAATAAATACTTAAAAAACCGACTTTTAAAGTGTAATAAAGACGTAGGCAGCTCGCTTATTTAGGCAGCTCGCTTATTAACTATAATATACTATATTATAAAATTCTTTTAAAAGCGTAATTCTATTAAGGTTATTTCTTTTACTTATAAAACTAAAAGAAAGACTACTATATATTTTATAGAACTAAAAGTCTTTATAATATAGGTTATATCATAAATATAAGGGAATATATAAGGGGTTCTCTAATTTTTAATTAAACAAAATATATAATATAAGATCTAGCTACTTACGTAGGATAGTATTAAGAGGTTTTATATATATTAAAGTAAGTATAGCTCGCTTTTTAAATAATTAAACGCGGCGGAAAGTTAGGAGCTACTTTAATTAATATTTAAATATAAAGCATAATACACTTAGTTTTTTTAAGATATAATATACAATACGGCCTTAGTAAATTACTCTATTAGAGGGAAATATTAAAAATGTATATTAAGAACTATCTAAATAATTAATAAAAGGGGAATTAAAAAAATAAATAATATACTTTTTTTTAAATCTTTTTAAATATTTAATAATAATAAAAATAGAATATATATTATATTAAAAGTTTTAAGAAAACGTAAAAAGTTTTTTTTATGTTATTATAATTTTTTATGTAGTGGTTTCTTTTCTAGCTTTATAAGTATAAAAAATCGACCTTAACGGGATTACGCTTTTAAAGGAAATTATATAATATAGTATATTTTTTAATTATATAATACGCGTAATATATCCTAAGTACGGGCTTAATATAATATAGTGATTTTAATATAAAAACTACTATTTAATTTAGGATAGGTAAGCTGCCCTCTTTAGCTACTTATTAATATTAGGCTAAGTAATATATTTATATAGCGGCGCTAGTTAAAAAGGTTAACGGTAGAGGTCGGCTATAATAGTTAGCTATAATAGTCGGTTATAATAATTAGAGGCGGCCTTTTTTAACTATAAAGGTTTTAAACTTTAATAGTAACGTAGAGGTTTTTAAAAAAAAGGCTAAATAGGCTAATATTTACTACTTTTTAGAGCTCGTAAAAAAGATTTTTATCCTAATTACTTTTAATATTACTTAAAGCTGCTCTTTATTTAAACTAACCTCTATTTAAACTAAATAGATTTATTAAATAAATTTACTAAATAAACTTATTAATATATAAACTACTACCTTAACGAGAACCTACTCTACTCTTAGTATATAGTTAATAATTAATAAGCTAAAAATACTCGTTAATAAGTTTACCCCTCTTAAACTAGGCACCCTCTTTAGCTAGCTCGACGCTATAATTATCATAAGTAACGTAAGTACGTTTAAAGAATAATAAAGTATTTTTTAATAATATAGAATTTAGCTAAGTAATATTATAAATACCGTAAATAGCTAAGCTAATACGGATATTAAGATTTAGTATATTAATATTAGCCTAATTATAATAGCTATAATAAACGGGCCGGAAGTATATAAAGTTAGGATAATAAGTTAGTATTTTAAATAGCTCTTATAAGACCCCCCGGGCGACGATAATATTTATATAAAAAAAGAGATTATATTGAACCTAGTTATTTACGGAAGTTAGTATTAAGAAGTCCTATACGCATTAGAATAAGTAAAGCTCGTTCTATAAGTAAGCGGTAAAAAGTTAAGAGTTTTAATTAGTAATTAGGTATAGAGCGTATTATACTTAGTTTTTTTTAATACGTAATACACAGTACGGCCCTAGTAGATTACTCCGTCGGGGGTTATAATTTTTTATATACTTAATATAAAAAGCTTTAATAATTAGTATTAAATTCGTTTTACAAAAGCCTTGAATATTTTATTTATATGCTTTATTATTAACTTAGGTAGTAGATTTCTATTTTTCCTTCTTTTTTTATACTTTTATATTATAAAATTCCCACACAGCGT